>NC_135896.1:69692032-69834373 GCF_964194155.1 Cetorhinus maximus
GGCCCTCCCACACACATGCACACTGCCCTCCCACACACACGCACACTGCCCTCCCACACACACGCACACTGCCCTCCCACACACACGCACACTGGCCCTCCCACACACACGCACACTGGCCCTCCCACACACACACACACTGCCCTCCCACACACACGCACACTGCCCTCCCACACACACGCACACTGCCCTCCCACACACACGCACACTGCCCTCACACACACACACACACACACACACACACACACACACACACTGGCCCTTCCACACACACACTGCCCTCCCACACAAATACACCCCTCACACACACACACACACACACACACACCCACTCCTTACACACGCACATACACACCCCTCCCAAACAGAGACACACACACACCCACCCCTCCCACACACACACACAGAACGCAGGTGCCCACTGAGGGGAGCACTGAGAGCCAGGAAAATGCGGCTGGAGCCAATGGAAAGCAGGGAAAACAGGGGAAAGTAGCCAGGGTAGGGTGCAAGGCGGTTGGAGCCAGGGTGTAAGGCGGCTGGAGCCGGAGCCGAGACGGGCTTTGCTGAATACCAAAAAAGTTAATCATAGAATAAACACCAAAAAGGAGGATTTAATAGTGTTTCCAAGTTATTAGGGAGTTGACACCAAACTAAAGGACCATTCACAGTTTTATCATGCCAATGCCGACACAATTTTGGTAGTTAGAAGCTATCTACAAGGTAGAAATTGACTGAAAAGTTACAAAGTGACCACAATCACAAATTTTAATTCACATTCACCAGCTTTAATCCAGATGTACTTACTTCAAGAAATTAGTTTTGAACGCTATATGAGAAGAAGTTGGAGATGGTAGTGTTGTAGTGTAGGTTATGTTACTGAACTAATAATCTAGAGGTTTGGACAATAATCCAGGGAGTGAGAGTTTTGTTATCATGGCAGTTTAAGAATTTAAATTTAGGTTAAAGTGTCTGGAAATAAAAAGATGGCATCAGGAAAAAATGCCAATGAAGCAGTCAGATTGGTGTAATGCCAACTGGTTCAATAATTTTCTTTAGGGAAGGAAACTTCCCATCCTTACCCAGTTTGGCTTATGTGATTCTAGTTCCACACCAATATGATTGACTGTTAACTACTCTCTGAAGTGCCCTCATCGCTCCTCGGTTATAAATATAAAAGTAACAATGTGGTCAAATGTCTGAATTGTTCTTAGTAACTGGCTTGAATGTTGTTTGACTTAATTTAATAAGTAGAACATTTGATGGCCAGCAGTAGTGGTTTGTTTCAAAATAGTGATCAGAAATATATCAAGTACACTTTACAAGGATGTGACCAACATTTTGACATTACAGAAGAAAAAGCCAATCAAAAAACTGCTCCACAAATTGATTAATGGGAACAAATGGCAGAATTTTCAAATCAAGATTTCCTTGGAGCAGCACTTAAACTAACAGTTTACCATGGCCCAGTTGCTTTAAACTGTATTAGCCTCCAAGAAGCTACATCATGCATGTAAGTTGACAAATCATGCCACAAGCAAAGTGCACAAATTTAATGCTTAGAGGGAGAACCTGCACCGGATTCAGTAGATCCTAGAATCTTCAAGCAAATTGGTGAAGTTTTGCTAGCCGTTGTTAGGTCAACAAACAACGGGACTGCATGCAAAGACTAGAGGACATCAAATGTAATTGTTATTTAACAGAAAGGGCGCAAGATAGGAATTTAAAATTTTGGGTTTCTCCGTCCAATTTGGGAAAGTACATAACAGCATTGCATTGAATGAGCAAAGACCAGAAATGGTGGGTAGCAAACAATGGGCGAAATTTTCTGGCCCCTCCTGCCGGTGGCGTTTTCCAGTCCCGCCATGGTCAATGGACTTTTGAACGGCCCCCTGCATTTTACGGCCCATAAAATTCTGCTCAACGTTTCCACTTATGGGGTAGTCCACAACTGTGGACCGTAAATATAAGATAGTCACTAATAAATTGAATAAGGGATTCGAGAAACATCTTTCCTTAGTGGTGAGAATGTGGCATTCACTACCAGGTGCAGTGGTTCAGGAGAATACCATTAATACATTTAAAGGGAAGCTAGACAAGTACATGAGGGAGAAAGGAATAGAAGGATACTGCAACGGGGTGAAATGAAGTAAGGTGGGAGGAGGCTTGTGTGGAGCATAAAACACTGACAGACCTGTTAAGCCAAATGGCCGTTTCTGTGCTGCAAATTTTACATAACATATTTTCAGAGGTATGTGTTACACTTAGTCTATTAAAATTCTATGAGGATCATGGGGGCTATCTACTGAATAGAACTGACTTGGATTTTGAGATAGCATTTAATAAGAATTCAAGATAAAGTGTATGGACCTCAACTCAGCATCAGTGCATATATTCAAAATTGTAAAAAATGCAACAACTACTAACTAGTTACTAAACTAGAACTAACTTGAACAAGATCCTGACCTCTAATATATATTGTTGTACTCTTCAAATAAACATTTAAAAATAGGAATGCCACATTTACCAAAATAGTTACCTGATTTGTACACAATATCTCTACACTCAGGGCACTCCCAATTTTCCATGCAGCTTGCCAACAATGAACAGGCCAGATGAGTCCCGCTGGAGCCACAGTACTTACAGAGTACAATGTCCCATTTACTAAAATAGAAAAATTGCAGAGTTATTCATTTCTTGCTAAAGTATCTTCCAACACAACATGTTATCAGTCTGAAAGTGATAGCTGGCACCTTATGTAATGCCCTAAATTAAATTTCAGAAAAAAAAGAAATTGCAGGCATCATCTTAATCCACAAAATGTGCCTTACATGAAAGCGGTCTGATCTGTCAAAAATTTACATTTTATGGCATGGATTTAACAGAAGTAACAAGTCACGATTAAGGCAATTATAGAGTCATAAAGAGCAGAGGCAGCCATCGAGTCCATACTGATTCCCCGCAGACTAATCCAGTCAGTCCCACTCCATAGCTCAATCCCCCTAGTCCTGCAGGTTTACTTTCCTCAAGTGCCCATCCAATTTCCTTTCGAAATCATTGATCGCTTCCACTTCTACCACCCTCGTGGGCAGCGAGTTCCAGGTTACCACTACTTATTGTGTAAAAATGTTCTTCCTCACATTCCCCCTGCGTAACTCGCCCAAAACCTTAAATCCGTGTTCCCAGTCCTTGTAATGTCAGCTAATGAGAAAAGCTTTTCCTTGTCTATCTTATCCAAATCTGAATTAATCTTGTAGACTTCTATGAAATCTCCCCACAATCTCCTTTGCTCCAAGGAGAACAGCCCAGCCTTTCCAACCTAACCTTTGTAACTAAAATCCCCTATTCTTGGAACTATTCTTGTAAATCTCTGCACCCTGTCAAGGATCCTCATATCTTTCCTGAATGCAATACTCCAATTGAACCCTAACCAGAGTTTTACAAAGGTTCAGCATTACCTCCCTGCTTTTGTACTTATTGCCTCTATTTATGAAGCCCAAGACTCCCTATGCTTTGCTAACCACTCTCTCAATATATCCTTCCACCTTCAAAGATCGATGAAGGCCTCTTTGCTTTTGCACACCCCTTAGAACTGTGCCATTAAGCCTATATTGTCGCTCCCTATTCCTCTGCCAAAATGCACCACCTCACACTTCTCTATATTAAATTCCATCTGCCACTTCCCTGCCCATTATGCAAACCTATGTTACAGGCAATTCAGGATCATTCTCACTGTTTGCCACTCCTCCAAGTTTGACATCAGCAGCAAAATTTGAAATTCTACTCTGTATTCCAAGATCCAAATAATTTACATATATAGCAAAAAAAGAAGTGGTGCTGGCACCGTACCTTGGGGAACACCACTGCCTACCACCCTCCAGTCTGAAAAATAACCATTTACCACGACTCACTACTTTCTGTCCTTGAGCTATTTTGTTTTTTATGTGGTTGGACACTGACTCTGATATTCCACGAGCCTCAGTTTTATTAACCAGATTTTTCTGTGTTGTTCATATAGACAACATCCGCCGCATTTGCTTCAACTTTCTCTGATGCTTCATCAAAAATAAATTAGTTAAGCATTATCTGCCTTTTACAAATCTGCGCTGGCTATCCCCAATTACCTCAAACCTCTCCAGGTACCTGTTGATTTTTTCCCCTGATTATCGTTTCTAAAACTTTATCGGTATTAAACTAACTGGCATAAAGTTGCTTGGACTGTCCTTACATCCTTTCTTGAATAAGGGTTCAACCTTTTCCACCTTCCAATCCTCAATTATCTAGAGAAGATTGAAAGATTATGGCAGGCCCTTCCATTATCTCCAACCCCACTTCCTCAGCAAACCATTCGGGACTAGGTGACTTTTCTACCCTAAGCATAGGTAGCCTTTCCATCTCATTTCTCACCCCTCCCATTGCTTCTATCTCCACTTCTACTGACATTTTGTCAGATTCCTTCTCCTTAAGTAAACACCAATATAAAGTACTCATTAAAGTCCTGCGCCTCCAAGCATTTATCACCCTCTTTGTCCCAAATAGGAACCACTCCACCCCATACTTATCTCTTACTATTTACAAGCTGGTATAAGATTTTTGGGTTTGCTTTTATGTTAGCCAACATTCTATTCTCATATTCTTTCCTTGTCAGTCTTATTTTCCTCTTCACCTTCCTTCTCAACCTGATTCTCACTTAAGAACTACTGAAAAATTACTGGATGGATTCAATTAAATTTCACCACATAGTTTACAAATGATACAATAACAACATGTAACCCTGCTGTACTGATGCATGCAAAGACATCCCGTATCAATAGCAGAAATGCCAAAACATTTTTTAAACACTGCTTTATTACTATTAAGCCATTGTACATTGTATTATGGCACAGCACAATCTGAATCCACATTTAATGAATAGATACACTGTGGATCATTTACATCAAAAGAATAATTCCACGGTTAACACCTCTCCACCATGCTTGATACCCACTGCATAAATAATATATACTGTCCAGGACTCTTGGTGAAGGAGGGGTGGGTTATAATCCAATCAGGCTGAATTGCTTCATTCAAAGTAAGCAACTAAGCATTCTAAAGGTTGCCATTACCACATGAACTGAGTTTGAAGCTTTGCTCTGAAGAGAAAACAAAACACTAAAAACAAATAAATGTTATTTTATTGTCGCAACTTTTCAGTTAGTATCAGTAAATAAAATA
Organism: Cetorhinus maximus; assembly: GCF_964194155.1. Taxonomy (NCBI): domain Eukaryota; kingdom Metazoa; phylum Chordata; class Chondrichthyes; order Lamniformes; family Cetorhinidae; genus Cetorhinus; species Cetorhinus maximus. The sequence goes on from NC_135896.1 coordinate 69,697,244, forward strand.
TTCAGAAATAAACTATTTATTGCCTGTATATTGAGGGAATTTGTTCAGCTGTAAGCAACACTTAATGATTATCAGGTGCAATGTAAGCCGCGAGGCTTACATTATTATTTATGAATATATCATAAATGACATCAGCTGACCCAATTTTTCTGGCCCCAAAAATCATGTTTTTGCATATACTCAGATGATAAGTCGACCCCTCCCTTTTATCCACAACATGCTATACCCGCACTAATAGTCCACCTCAACTTTTCACCCCACAAATACATGTTATACTTATCGGTACCTTATAAGGAGCTGGGAGAGCAGAGGTGACTGATGGAGTTCGGTGAGGAGGGACCGAGGTGACCCTTTGAGTACCGTGAGTACGGTTGGGTAAGTATTTACTACTTTTATCACTTATAGTTTTTAAGGTCTTATTTTGTGGTTCATCGTTTCTAAGGGTTATATTCTGTAACAACGAGGAGCAGAGAAGAAGGGCCCTAGATTAATTGATATTATTTGATATTAAGAATCTTCTAAAGGGTTTAATTTAATTTAAAGGAGTAAGTCATGGCAGGAGTGCTCAAAGCCATGGTGTGCTCCTCCTGCTCTATGTGGGAACCGCCCACATTTCCAGCGCCCAGGGCCAGCATGTGTGCGGGAAGTGTCTCCAGCTGCAGCTCCTGGAAGCCCAGGTTTCGGAGCTGGAGCAGCAGCTGGGTACACTGTGGAGCATCCGCGAGGCGGAGAATATCGTGGATAGCACGTATAGAACAGTGGTCACACCGCAGGCTAAGAGTCCACAAGCAGGAAGGGAATGGGTGACCACCAGGCAGAGCAAGAGGACTAGGCAGGCAGTGCAGGAATCTCCTGTGGCTATTCCCCTGCAAAACAGATTTACCTCTTTGGATACTGTTGAGGGGAATGGCCTCTCAGGAGAAAGCAGCAACAGCCAAATTTGTTGCGCCACGATTGGGTCTGCTGCACAGGGGAGGAGTAATAAGTGTGAGAATGCAATAGTTATAGGGGATTCAATTGTAAGGGGGATAGATAGGCGTTTCTGTGGCCACAATCAAGACTCCAGGATGGTATGTTGCCCCCCTGGTGCTCGGGTCAAGGATGTCTCAAAGCGGCTACAGGACATTCTGAAGGGGGAGGGTGAACAGCCAGTGGTCGTGGTACACATTGGTACAAACGACATAAGTAAAAAAAGGGGTGAGGTCCTAAAAGCAAAATATAGGGAGTTAGGAAGTAAATTGAAAAGTAGGACCTCAAAGGTAGTGATCTCAAGATTACTACCAGTGCAACGTGCTAGTCGAAGTAGAAATAGCGGGATAGATCGGATGAATACGTGGCTGAACAGATGGTGTGAGGGGGAGGGTTTCAGATTCCTGAGACATTGGGACCGGTTCTGGGGGAGGTGGGACCAGTACAAACTGGACGGGTTACACTTGGGCAGGTCCGGAACTGATGTCCTGGGGGGAATATTTGCTAGAATGGTAGGGGAGGGTTTAAATTAAAATGACAGGGGGGTGGGAACCCATGCAATCAGTCAGAGGAAGGGGAATCAAGGACAAGAACAAAAGACAAAAAGGGGAATAAGAAAAGTGATAGGTAGAGAAATCAAGGGCAAGAATCAAACAGGGCTTCAGTGAAAAATAGTGGGAATGAGACATGTATGTTAAAAAGACAAGCTTTGTGCCTTAACGGGAGGAGCATTCGCAATAAAGTGGATGAATTAACTGCGCAAATAAATGTAAACAGCTGTGATATTGTCGGGATTATGGAGACATGGCTGCAGGGTGACCAGGGATGGGAACTGAGCATCCAGGGGTATTCAGTATTTGGGAAGGACAGACAAAAAGGAAAAGGCTGTGGAGTTGCATTGCTGGTTGAAGAGGAAATTAACGCAATAGTGAGGAAAGATATTAGCACCGACGATCTGGAATCTGTATGGGTATCACAGAATCACAGTGCAGAAGAGGCCCTTTGGCCCATCGAGTCTGCACCGACACTTCAGAAACACCTGACCTACCTACCTAATCACATTTACCAGCACTTGGCCCATAGCCTTGAATGTTATGACATGCCAAGAGCTCATCCAGGTACTTTTTAAAGGATGTGAGGCAACCTGCCTCCACCACCCTCCCAGGCAGTGCATTCCAGACTGTCACCACCCTCTGGGTAAAACAGTTTTTCCTCACATCCCCCCTAAACCTCCTGCCCCTCACCTTCAACTTATGTCCCCTTGTGACTGACCCTTCAACTAAGGGGAACAGCTGTTCCCTATCCACCCTGTCCATGCCCCTCTTAATCTTGTACACCTCGATCAGCTCACCCCCTCAGTCTTCTCTGCTCCAATGAAAACAACCCAAGTCTATCCAACCTCTCTTCATAACTTAAATGTTTCATCCCAGGCAACATCCTGGTGAATCTCCTCTGCACCCCCTCCAGTGCAATCACATCCTTCCTATAATGTGGTGACCAGAACTGCACACAGTACTCCAGCTGTGGCCTCACCAAGGTTCTATACAGCTTCAACATGACCTCCCTACTCTTGTAATCTATGACTCGGTTGATAAAGGCAAGTGTCCCATATGCCTTTTTCACCACCCTACTAACATGCCCCTCCGCCTTCAGAGATCTATGGACACACACGCCAAGGTCCCTTTGTTGCTCAGAACTTCTGAGTGTCATGCTGTTCATTGAATATTTCCTCGTCAAATTACTCCTTCCAAAGTGCATCACCTCACACTTTTCAGGGATAAATTCCATCTGCCTATTATCTGCCCATTTGACCAACCCATCTATATCTTCCTGCAGCCCAGGACACTCAACCTCACTGTTAACCATCCGGCCAATCTTTGTGTCATCTGCAAACTTACTAATCCTACCCCCACATAGTCACCTATGTTGTTTATATAAATGACAAATAATAGGGGACCCAGCACAGATCCGTGGTATGCCACTGGCTTCCAGTCACTAAAGCATCCTTCCGTCATCACCCTCTGTCTCTTACAACTAAGCCAATTTTGAATCCACCTTATCAAATTACCCTGTATCCCATGTGCATTTGCCTTCTTTATAAGTCTCCCATGTGAGAACTTGTCAAAGACTTTGCTAAAATCCACATAAAATACATCCAACAGCACTACCCCCATCTACACACCTGGTCACCTCCTCAAAAAATTCAATCAAATTTGTTAGACATGACCTCCCTCTGACAAAGCAATGCTGACTATCTCTGATCAAACCAAGTGGAGATAGATTCTCTCCTTCAGAATTTTCTCCAATAGTTTCCCTACCACTGACATGAGACTCACTGGCCTGTAGTTCCCTGGCTTATCTCTACAACCCTTCTTAAATAGCGGAACCACATTAGCTGTTTTCCAGTCCTCTGGCACCTCCCCTGTGGCCAGAGAGGAATTAAAAATTTGGGTCAGAGCCCCTGCGATCTCCTCCCTTGCCTCCCTCAGCAGTCTGGGACTCAAGTCATCCACACCTGGATATTTGTCCACCTTTAAGCATGCCAACACCTCCAATATCTTGTCACTCCCTATATCAATTTGCTTAAGAACCTCGCAGTCTCTCTCCCCGAGTTCAATACCTTCATCCTCATTCCCTTGGGTGAAGACGGATGTGAAGTATTCATTCAACACTCTAGCAATGTCCTCTGGCTCCACCCATAGATTGCCCCCTTGGTCCCTGATGGGCCCTACTCTTTCCATGGTTATCCTCTTCCCATTGATATACTGAAAGAATATCTTGGGTTTTTCCCTACTTTTAGCAGCCAGAACTTTCTCATATCCCCTCTTTGCTCTCCTAATTGCTTTCTTAAGCTTCACCCTGCACTTTCTGTACTGCACCAATGCCTCCGCTGATTTGCTTCCCTTGTACCTGAGCTGAGAAAAGCTAAGGGGCAAAAAACGTTAGTGGGGGTTGTATATAAACCCCCAAACTGTTGTGGTGATGTTGGGAATGGCATTAAACAGGAAATTAGAGTCGTATGCAATAAAGGAACATCTGTAATTATGGGTGACTTTAATCTGCCTATAGATTGGGCAAATCAAATTAGGAGCAATACCATAGAGGAGGAATTCCTGGAGTGTATACGGGATGTTTTTCTGGACCAAGACGTTGAGGAAGCAATTAGAGAGCAGGCCATGCAAGACTGGGTATTGTGTAATGAGAAAGGAATAATTGCCGATCTAGTTGTGTGAGGCCCCTTGGGGATGAGCGACCATAATATAAAATTCTTCATCAAGATGGAGAGTGACATAGTTGATTCTGAGACTCAGGTCCTGAACCTTAATAAAGGAAACTACGATGGTATGAGATGCGAGTTGGCTATGATGGATTGGGGAACGTTACTTAAAGGGATGACGGTGGATAGGCAATGGCAAACATTCAAAGAGCGCATGGGTGAACTGCAACAATTGTTTATTCCTGTCTGGTGCAAAAGTAAAACAGGAAAGGTGGCTAAACCATGGCTTACAAGGGAAATTAGAGATAGTATTAGATCCAAGGAAGAGGCATACAAATTGGCCAGAAAAAACAACAGGCCTGAGGATTGGGAGCACTTTAGAATTCAGCAAAGGAGAATCAAGGGATTGATTAAAAAGGGGAAAATAGAGTACGAGAGTAAGCTTGCAGGGAACATAAAAACTGACTGTAAAAGTTTCTATAGGTATGTGAAGAGAAAAAGATTGGTGAAGACAAATGTAGGTCCCTTACAGTCAGAAAAAGGGGCATTTATAATGAGGAACAAAGAAATGGCTGACCAACTAAATACATACTTTGGCTCTGTCTTCACAAAGGAGGACACAAACAACATATCAGAAATGTTGGGGAACAGAGGGTTTAGTGAGAGGGAGGAACTGAAAGAAATCAGTATTAGTAGGGAAATGGTGTTGGGGAAATTGATGGGATTGAAGGCCGATAAATCCCCAGGGCCTGATAATCTACATCCCAGAGTACTTAAGGAAGTGGCCCTAGAAATAGTGGATGCATTGGTGGTCATCTTCCGAGATTCTATAGACTCTGGAACAGTTCCTACAGGTTGGAGGGTAGCTAATGTAACCCCACGATTTAAAAAGGGAGGCAGAGAGAAAACAGGGAATTATAGACCAGTCAGCCTGACGTCAGTAGTGGGGAAAATTCTACAGTCCATTGTAAAAGATTTAATAGCTGAGCACTTGGAAAACAGTGGCAGAATCGGACAGAGTCAGCATGGATTTACGAAAGGGAAATCATGTTTGACAAATCTACTGGAATTTTTCGAGAATGTAACCAGTAGAGTTGATGAGAGGAGCCAGTGGAAGAGGTTTATTTGGACTTTCAGAAGGCTTTCGACAAAGTCCCACATAAGAGGTTGGCGTGTAAAATTAAAGCACATGGGATAGAGGGCAGTGTATTGAGATGGATAGAAAACTGGTTGGCAGACAGGAAACAAAGAGCAGGAATAAACGATGAGGGAACTAAATGTAATATCTCCAAATCTGCAGATGACACAAAGCTGGGTGGGAGGGTGAGCTGTGAGGAGGATGCAGAAATGCTTCAGTGTGATTTGGACAAGCTGAGTGGGCAGATGCAGTATAATGTGGATAAATGTGAGGTTATCCACTTTGGTAGCAAAAACAGGAAGGCAGATCATTATCTTAATGGCTATAAATTGAGAGAGGGGAATGTGAAACGAGACCTGGATGTCCTCGTACACCAGGCGCTGAAGGTAAGCATGCAGGTGCAGCAGGCAGTAAAGAAGGCAAATGGTATGTTGGCCTTCATAGCCAGAGGATTCGAGTACAGGAACAGGGATGTCTTGCTGCAATTGTATAGGGCCTCGGTGAGACCACATCTGGAAGATTGTGTGCAGTTTTGGTCTCCTTATCCAAGGAAGGATGTTCTTGCTATAGAGGGAGTGCAGCAAAGGTTTACCAGGCTGATTCCTGGGATGGCGGGACTGACATATGAGGAGAGATTGAGTTGGTTAGGATTATATTCGTTGGAGTTCAGAAGAATGAGGGGGTGTCTCATAGAAACCTATAAAATTCTAACAGGACTAGGCAGGGTAGATGCAGGAACGATGTCCCCGATGGTGGGGGAGTCCAGAACCAGGGATCATAGTCTGTGGATACGGGGTGGGCCATTTAGGGCTGAGGGGATGAGGAGAAATTTCTTCACCCAGAGAGTGGTGAGCCTGTGGAATTCGCTACCTCAGAAAGTAGTTGAGGCCAAAACATTGTATGTGTTCAAGGAGGAGTTGGATATAGCTCTTGGGGCGAAAGGGATCAAAGGATATGGGGAGAAAGCTGGAGCAGGCTGTTGAGTTAGATGATCAGCCATGATCATAATGAATGGCTGAGCAGGCTCGAAGGGCCGAATGGCCTACTCCTGCTCCTAGTTTCTGTGTATGTTTCTAGGTATAACTGGACACAAGGGATCAGACAGGTGATATGAGCTGCACTGCAAAGATGCACAGGAGTTTAAGACACACCCATTCTTTGCATCAGTTGCTGATGACATTTCAAAATGGTTACCCTCCACACCTGCGGTTCATTTTATACTCAGCATATATATATATCTCCCTTCATTTTAGCACAGATTTTTGAGGCTTCAAAGATTTATATGCTAACAGCTATGGAAATCTAAATCAAAATGTCTACAAGTGATGAACCACCAATCTCTGATTCTGAACAGTGTTAAGCAAACTAATAGCATATCACTGTTTTACAGCTACTTTTTATTTCTGGAAACAGATAAAAGCAGAGCAGGTTTTAGAAGGGCACATCCATCAAAGCATGCTCCAGCTTGGTGTCCCTCCAAGGTGATGGACTACCTCAATTACTGGTGAAACAGATGCTGATCCAACTTTCTTGTAATGACTCTCCCAAAACGCTTCTGTAGTTCCATCCTGAAATAGCATGGGACAGGGTTGTTGATTTTACATGTAAGCCAATGTTCTGCCAATTGCGTCTGTTACGTAGGCAAACTAAATTAGTGTACATCTCACTGTTACCAGATTAGATACTCCAATGAATATCATCTGAGCTTACTTCAGCAGGTGTACACACCTCTGATTTCGTAAGGGAACAGGAAGAGAAAAGAATTTTGTTTAATATGTCCTCAATTTTCATGACAGAACCTCAAAATCTGAGGTATCTCCAAGCAGACTTCATGAGGGATTAGGGATGGTTCTTCCTGGCATGTGACTATGCATTCCCCTCATTGTATTCAGTGGCTTCAAATGACAAGTCCTCACCAATGAATTCCACATTCCTGGTAATTCCGTATGTAGTGTTTTCAACTATGGGTGTAGGTAGTTCTTCAAGATGATAATAACTAGTGCTTTCTGAAAACAAAATGGGCCAATATTTAAACTTCGGTTGGTTATAACAAGTGCATACCTTGTGGAGCTGAAAACAAATAGCTCTAGACACCAATCTGACAGAATTCAAAAATAATCAAAAAAAATGGAGAAAGAGTGGAGAGCCGGAGAGTTAAAAGAGCGCGAGAAGGTTTGAGACTAAGAGCTGAGCAGAAGAGCTAAAAGAGCTAGGTGGTGCTGGTGGGTCTCAGTCTGTGGATCGATCAGATTCGGGGAAAATCAAGTGTGACGTCACAGGGAACCAGATAAGTAATTGGTCTTGGTGAGTATTTTACTCCCTTGCTTTTCCTAACTCTTTCACCCTGTAAGAACAGGTTCTTGTTCTTCTAAAGGGGAAAAAGCTAGCTGTTTGCTAAGTATCTGGTAAGTGGTAAAGGTCTATTCTACTCTTAAGGTTTAAAATAATAAAGGAAGTTGTGGTAAGATTAATAAATATATAAAAGAAAATAAATAATTGAATAAAATAAAACAACAATTAATTAAAGAACATAAGTATGACAGGACAGATGATATGTCACGGCTGCAGCATGTGGGCGCTCCTGGATACCAGTGTTATCCAGGGCAAGCACGTTTGCAGTAAGTGTGTGCGGCTTGAGGAGCTTCAGCTCAGAGTCATTGAGCTGGAGGTTGAGCTGCGGACACTGCGACACATCAGGAAGGGGGAAGCTACCTGGACGCTTTGTACCAGGAGGCAAGCACATCCATTAGGATAGGGTCTTATGATTTGGAAGGTGGTCAGGAACAGAAGGGTGTGACTATAGCTAAGGCAAGTAAGGGGATCCAGAGGGCAGGAGCGTCAGCCTCTGTAATTGTCCAACAGGTTTGAGGTTCTTTCAGCTTGTTTGGATTAGAGTTGGGGCTGCAGGGTGGATGAGCTGACACTCCATGGCACTGTGGTACAGGAAGCCATTCAAGTGGGGGGAGCACAAAAGAATGTACTGGTGGTAGGGGACAGTACAGTAAGGGGGATTGACACTATTCTTTGTAACAAGGAGCAAGTATCCAGATGTCTATGTTGCCTGCCTGGTGCAAGGGTTCAGGACATTTGCTCAGGGCTGGAGAGTAACTTGCAGTGGGAGGGGGTGCATCCAGTGGTCGTGGTCCATGTGGGTACCAACGACATAGGCAGACATACCAACGACGAAGGAGGCTCTGCAAAGTCAGTATGAAGAGCACCAAATTAAGAAGCAGAACCACAAAGGTAATAATTTCTGGATTATTACCTCAGCTACGTGCAAATTGGCATAGGACAAATAAGATGAGAGAAATGAACGTGTGGCTCAAAGACTGGTGCAGAAGAAGTGGGTTCCGGTTTGTTGGGCACTGGTACCGATATTGGGGAAAGTGGGGTCTGTACCGTTGGGACAGTCTACACCTGAACTGTGCTGGGGCTGGTCCTCGCGAGCTGCATAACTAGGAAAGTAGAGGGGTTTCTAAGCTAAATAGTGGGGGCAAGGGATCAAATTTGGGGACATGTGGTAAACCAAAGAGTTGAGACAAGGCAAGAGAGAAAGGTATTAATATGGGAAATGATAAACAGACTGTGACAGGAAGGGACAGAGAGTACAAATTTAAGAGTAAATCAGCAGATACGGCTGATAATAATAAAAGGACAAAACGCAAGACTCTGTATCTAAACACAAGTAGCATTCGAAACAAAACAGATGAACTAATAGTGCAAACAGAAATAAATAACTACGACCTAATAGCCATTACAGAGACGTGGCTACAGGATGACATAGATTGGGACCTGAATATTGAAGGGCATGTGACATTTAGAAAGGACAGAAAGTTAGGAAAAGATGGAGGGGTGGTTTTGTTAATTAATAATGGTATTAGCACATTATTAGAGAGGGATGATCTAAGTTCAGGAAACCAGGACGTAGAAGCAGTTTGGGTTGAGATGAGAAATGATAAAGGCAAGAAGTCACTTGTGGGAGTGGTGTACAGGCCCCCTAATTATGACTACATGTACAGAGTATAAAATAAGAGATAATGGGAGCTTGTCAAAAAGATACAGCAATAATCATGGAGGATTTTAATCTATATATAGACTGGAAAAATCAGATGGGCAAAACTAGCATAGATGAGGAATTCATACAATATTTCCGGGATAGTATCTTAGAACAGCACATTCTGGTCCAACCAGAGAGCAGGCTATACTAGACCTGGTATTGAGAAACGAGGTAAGATTAATTGATAACCTCATAGTGAAGGCACCCCTAGGTAGCAGCGATCATAATATGACTGAATTTTACATTCACTTTGAGGGAGAAGCGAGTGCGTCCAAAACTAGTATTTTAAACTTAAAGGGCAATTATGAGGGCATGAAAGTGGAGTGAACTGGCAAATGAGGTTATGGGATAGATCAATAGAAGTTCAGTGGCAGGTGTTTAAAGGGCTATTTCAGAAAGATACATTCCAATGAGCGAGAAAAATTCTAAGGGGAGGGCCCACCACCCGTGGTTAACTAAAAAATGTTAAAGATGGTATCAGACTTAAAGAAAAAGCATATAATTGTTTAAATTTTCCAAAATTCCCGACATTTGGGCAACGTTACACTGAATTGGAAAATAGCAAATTCAAAAAGGGAGGGAGACAGAAAGCAAGAAATTACAGTTAGCCTAACATCTGTCATAGGGAAAATGTTAGAAGCTATTATTAAAGATGCTATAGCAGGGCACTTAGAAAAATTCAAGGATATCAGGCAGAGTCAATATGGTTTAATGAAAGGAAAATCATATTAAACCAATTTATTGGAATTCTTTGAAAGAGTCACATGTGCTGTGGATAAAGGTGAACCAGTGGATGTACTGTACTTAGATTTCCAGAAAGCATTTGATAAAGTGCCACATCAAAGGTTATTGCGGAAAATAAAAGCTCATGGTGTAGGGAGTAACCTATTGGCATGGATAGAAGATTGGCTAGCTAACAGGAAGCAAGGAGTTGGCATCAGTGGATCTTTTTCTGGTTGGCTGGATGTGACAAGTGGTGTGCCACAGGGATCAGTGCTGGGTCCTCAATTTTTACAATTTATATAAATGGCTTGGATGAAAGGACTGAAGGAATGGTTGCTAAATTTGCTGACGACACAAAGATAGGTAGGAAAGTAAATTGTGATGGGGACATAAGGAAGCTACAAAGGGACATAGATAGGTTAAGCGAGTGAGCAAAGACCTAGCAACTGGAGTATAATGTGGGCAAATGTGGAATTGTTCATTTTGGCAGGAAGAATAAATAAGTTTATCTGAATGGTGAGAGATTGCAGAGCTCTGAGATTCAGAGGGATCTGGGTGTCCTAGTACATGAATCACAAAACATTAGTATGTATGTACAGCAAGTAATTCGGAAAGCTAATAGAATGCTATTCTTGATTGTGAGGGGAATTGATTGGAAAAGTAGGGAGGTTTTACTTCAGTTGTCCAGGGCACTGGTCAGACCACATCTAGAGCACTGTGTACAGTGCTGGTCTCCTTATTTAAAGAAAGATGTAAATGTGTTAGAAGCAGCTCAGAGAAGGTTTACTAGATTAATATCAGGATTGGTCTTATGAAGCAAGGTTGGACAGGTTAGGCTTCTATCCACTAGAGTTTAAAAGAGTAAGAGGTGACTTGACTGAAACCTTTAAGATCCTGAGGGGTCTTGACAGGGTGGATGTGGAGAGGATGTTTCCTCTTGTGGAAGAATCTAGAACTAGGGGTCACTGTTTAAAAATAAGGGGTCACTTATTTAAGACAGAGATGAGAATTTTTTTTCTCTCAGAGGGTTGAGTCTTTGGAACTCTCTTCCTCAAAAGGTGGTGGAAGCAGAGTCTTTAAATATTTTTAAGGCAGAGCTAGATAGATTCTTGATTAACAAGGGGGTGAAAGATCTTATTGAATGGTGGAGCAGGCACAAGGTGCCGAGTGGCCTACTCCTACTTCGTATGTTTGTATAATAATATGGATTAATAAAATTTTTTTCCATGTAAATTACAAAAATTAAAAAAAACTCTTGTTGTTTTGCTCAAGCTACAATTATGCATTGCAACTTTCCTAGTTGATAACCTGTGCTGGGAGGCTGCATAGAAAGAGATGCTGAAAAAGTAAACTCAACAAACATCTGGAATTTTGAAACAGGAATAACTTTGAAGATCTGCAGAACCTTGTTTTCTGCAGCTGAAGATGATTTTGTTAGCAGCCATGTCCGTTTGAGCACTGCATTCCAGTTTGCAATCTTGTGCTGTTCGACTAAGATTAGAGGCATCACTAACATTTTTAGTGATCAACTTGCAAGAAACATGAAATTGGGCACAAAGTAAAAATGGTTTTAAATAATTAACACTTTCTAGAAGTATTTACCACCGAGGATAATAACTTTCTATCTATTTCTTTTTAGAGAGCAAATATCCTGGAACAGTTTGACATCAATGAGGAAAAGATATTTAAGAAATGAAGGGTGTTAAAGACTAACTATGGTGGCAGAGATCCTCAGGCGCCATGAAGGAATCATTCAGTTTTGTAGACTAGATGTAGGCAAATGTAGGCAATTACAGTCCCATTATCTATCCATGTCAGGTATACCTAAAACCATACAGTATTAGCAATAATATCATAAAATCGGCAGCATGGATTTAAAAGAAGATTCTGCTTTGCAAACCTATAGAACCTCCTTGAGTATGTTACAAATTTGGCAGAATAACTTTCAAATGAAAAAATTCCAATTAAACTGAAAGCCATAAGAATCCACAGTAGTACACAAGATGGGGTAAACTATTTTCAGAAAGAAGAAAACTTGAGTGCATTCTCCTTTTGTTGGCAGGTTAATGACAAAGTGGAACTTCTGCCTGCCCACATGATTCTGCTGCTATAAAAACAATAAAAACATAAGAGGAGGATTAGGCCAATTGACACTTCGAGCCTGCTCTGCAATTCAACAAGATCATGGCTGATCTTCTACGAACTCCAATTTCTCTACCATTCTCATATTCCTTAATTCCCTTAGCATACAACAATCTATCAACCTTATTCTAAATGAACAATCCCGGTTTCTAGATTTCCCTGCCGGAGAAACATTTTCTCAGCGTCTACCCTGTCAAGTCCCTTAAGAATTTTATATGATTAAATCAGATCACCTGTAATTCTTCCAAACTCCAGGGAAAATAGACTGAGTCTCCTCAATTTTTCTTCATTGAATACATTCCTCATCCCAAGAACCAGTCTAATTAACAAAAACAGAACAGAAATACCTGGAAAAACTCAGCAGGTCTGGCAGCATCGGCAGAGAAGAGTACAGTTGACGTTTCGAGACCTCATGACCCTTCAACAGAACTAAGTAAAAATAGGAGAGGGGTGAAATATAAGCTGGTTTAAGTGTGTGTGGTCGGGGGGGGGGGTGGTTGTTGGGACAAGCAAGCAGTGATAGGAGGAGATAACCAAAATATGTCACAGACAAAAGAACAAAGAGGTGTTGAAGGTGGTGATATTATCTAAAAGAATGTGCTAATTAAGAGTGGATAGCAGGACAAGCAAGGTACAGATAGCTCTAGTGGGGGTGGGGTGAAAGAAGACTAAAAGGGCATAAAAGGTATAGATAAATGTTGGGTGGAATACATTTAAAAATAATGGAAATAGGTGGGAAAATAAAAATCTATACAAATTATTGGATAAAACAAAGAGGGGGAAGAAACAGAAAGGGGGTGGGGATGGAGGAGGGAGTTCAAGATCTAAAATTGTTGATCTCAATATTCAGTCCGGAAGGCTGTAAAGTGCCTAGTTGGAAGATGAGGTGCTTTTCCTTCAGTTTGCGTTGAGCTTCACTGGAACAATGCAGCAAGCCAAGGACAGACATGTGGGCAAGAGAGCAGGGTGGAGTGTTAAAATGGCAAGCGACAGGGAGGTCTGGGTCATGCGGACAGACCGAAAGTGTTCTGCAAATCGGTGACCCAGTCTGCGTTTGGTGTCTCCAATGTAGAGGAAACCGCATTGGGAGCAACAAATGCAGTAGACTAAGTTGAGGGAAGTGCAAGTGAAATGCTGCTTCACTTGAAAGGAGTGTTTGGGCCCTTGGACGGTGAGGAGAGAGGAAGTGAAGGGGCAGGTGTTGCATATCTTGTGTTTGCATGGGGAGGTGCCGTAGGAGGGGGTTGAGGAATAGGGGGTGATGGAGGAGTGGACCAGGGTGTCACGGAGGGAACGATCCCTACGGAATGCCACCAGGGGGGGTGAAGGGAAGATGTGTTTGGTGGTGGCATCATGTTGGAGTTGGCGGAAATGGCGGGGGATGATCCTTTGAATGCGGAGGCTGGTGGGTGATAAGTGAGGACAAGGGGGACCCTATCATGTTTCTGGGAGGGAGGAGAAGGCGTGACAGCAGATGCGCGGGAGATGGGCCGGACACGGTTGAGGGCCCTGTCAACTGCCGTGGGTGGAAAACCTCGGTTAAGGAAGGAGGAGGACATGTCAGAGGAACTGTTTTTGAAGGTAGCATCATCAGAACAGTTGCGACGGAGGCGAAGGAACTGAGAGAATGGGATGGAGTCCTTACAGGAAGCAGGGTGTGAGGAGCTGTAGTTGAGGTAGCTGTAGTCGAGGTAGCTGTGGAGTTGGTAGGCTTGTAATGGATATTGGTGGACAGTCTATCACCAGAAATTGAGACAGAGAGGTCAAGGAAGGGAAGGGAAATGTCAGAGATGGACCATGTGAAAATGATGGAGGGGTGGAGATTGGAAGCAAAATTAATAAATTTTTTCAGGTCCCGACGAGAGCATGAAGCAGCACCGAAGTAATCATCGATGTACCGGAGAAAGAGTTGTGGGAGGGGGCCGGAGTAGGACTGGAACAAGGAATGTTCCACATACCCCGTAAAGTGACAGGCATAGCTGGGGCCCACGCGGGTACCCATAGCCACAACTTTTATTTGGAGGAAGCGAGAGGAGTTAAAGGAGAAGTTGTTCAGTGTGAGAACAAGTTCAGCCAGACGGAGGAGAGTAGTGGTGGATGGGGATTGTTCGGGCCTCTGTTCGAGGAAGAAGCAGAGAGCCCTCACACCATCCCGGTGGGGAATGGAGGTGTAGAGGGATTGGACGTCCATGGTGAAGAGGAGGCGGTTGGGGCCAGGGAACTGGAAATTGTTGATGTGACGTAAGGTGTCAGAGGAATCATGGATGTAGGTGGGAAGGGACTGGACAAGTGAACAGAGAAGGGAGTCAAGATAACGAGAAATGAGTTCCGTGGGGCAGGAACAGGCTGACACGATCGGTCTACCAGGACAGTCCTGTTTGTGGATTTTGGGTAGCAGGTAGAAGCGGGCCGTCCGAGGTTGGGCGACTATCAGGTTGGAAGCTGTGGAAGGAAGATCTCCAGAGGATATGAGGTCAGTGACAGTCCTGGAAACAATGGCTTGATGTTCAGTGGTGGGGTCATGGTACAGGGAGAGGTAGGAGGAAGTGTCTGCGAGTTGACACTCAGCCTCCGCGAGGTACAGGTACCGTGCGCCAGACAACAACAGCACCACCCTTGTCAGCGGGTTTGATGACAATGTTAGGGTTGGACCTGAGAGAACGGAGTGCAGTAAGTTCAGAGAGAGACAGGTTAGAATGGGTGAGAGGAGCAGAGAAATTGAGATGACTAATGTCACGCCGACAGTTCTCAATGAAAAGATCAAGAGAAGGTAAGAATCCAGAGGGAGGGGTCCAGGTGGATGGAGAATATTGGAGGTGGGTAAAAGGATATGTTGAACGGGGAGAGGACTCCTGCCCAAAGAAGTGAGCACGGAGACAAAGGCGGCGGAAGAAGAGTTCAGCATTGTGCCCAGCCCGAAATTCATTGAGATGAGGGCGTAAGGGTATGAAACTAAGTCCTTTGCTGAGCACTGAATGATCAGTGTCAGAGAGGGGAAGTTCAGGGGATATAGTGAATACCCGGCCGGGGCTGGGATTGGAAGATGGGGTGGGGACAGAGGGACAGGCAGGGGTGGAGGGTCCTGGATGGGTGTTGGTGTCGATGAGTTGTTGGAGCTTGCGTTCCTTAGCACTTGAGAGAAAGAGAAAAAGTTTCTTTTTGAGGCTTCGGATGAGAAGAAGAATAAAATGAAACTGGGGGCACGCGCAGCTTTGAAAAAGGGTGCGGCGGTGCTGCTGGAGGGAGAGGTCGAGTGTGTTCACATGGCGGCGCAGGGCACTGAGTATGGATCTCAGAATGCGATGGGAACAGCAGTCCGAGGAACGTTGTATGTCCCGGTAATCCTGGGTGGGTTTGAAACACGAGGGATGGAATTTCAGTTGAAATCCACGTGGGGTAAGTTGGAGACGGAGACAGTCACTGAGAAAGGAAATATGGCTGTGAAAGCGGGTTTTAGTAAACACCTTGTCAAACACCAGGAGAGAAATGGAAAGCAATGAAGGTGAACAAGGCAAAAGAGAGATTCGAAAATCCTGACAGATTAATTAACATTTGTTGCACTGCCTCCGGATGAAATGAAACAGAAAATGCTGGAACTACTCAACAGATCAGGCAGCATCTACTTTGGGAGAAATAGAGTTAATGTTTAGGTTGACAACCTTTCATTAACTCTTTACTTTCTCCACAGATGCTGTCTGACCTGCTGAGAATTTCTAGCATTTCCTGGTTCTGCAGCTAGCCTTCCTGTTTGCCTTCCTGTTTGCCCTCCTGATCCCTAATTATGCGTGTGGGGTGGGTTATGAGCAGTTTTGCCGTTCCATCACTGGGTTACCACTACGCGGAGGGACACTGAGAATTTAGGAACTCTAGTGTTTTTCAGATTATTGGGAGTGCATTGCAGGAAGAAACCTGCCACTTCAATAACCATCCAGGCACTTCCAGCTCATAAGTAACACCATCAAGGAATCTGACCTGTATGTTCAATATTTCACACAGTGATTCAGAAGTACTTTCATTAGGCAGGGTATCTGTGAGCAAGAGAACTTTCAAGTGATAAAGTGGAAGATTGCCATTCCTCCACAGAAGGTGGAGAAATAACCATGTTTGGCCGAGGAGCTGAGGGACCCAGATCTCAGAGGCACAGTACTCAACTCAGGAGGATCAATTTCATGTGCAGGTGGGGGAGGCAAAAAAAGTACAAGGAAGAATGGCAATAGTGGCTTTTGGAATGGTGCCTAACAATGCTTCATGATTAGGATCCGCCTGAATACATTTGCACAGGGTTTCCAAGACCTGATTGAAACTATTCAGTCTGTAATGACCAGTAGCGCCTCAGAACCCATGCCTAGCACTAATGGGCAGTAGGGAATGATAAAGCATTTTACAGTGGCTCCAGAGTGGCATTAAGCCAACTAATTTCAGTTCCTTTCCTGCATATGACACGATCCTAACATCCTTTATACTGCACTGTCAAAAGTTGTCTCAGGGGCATTTGCTTCATTAAAACAAGAGTCACTTCAGGTCTCTAAGGTTTCAGGGGAAGCCATCCATGGTACCCACCGCTTAAGTTCACATCATTCAGGGAGTCTTTCAACAAATGAGGAGAATTTGTTTCTCTCAGGGGGCCCTTAATCTGTGGAATTTTCTTTCCCAGAAAGTAATGGGGGCTGGGTCAATGAATTTATTCAGATAGATTTTTGGTACACAAGGGGTTGTGATGGTGCAGACAGGAAAGTGTAGTTGATACCACAATCAGACAACCCATGATCTTGAATGGCGGAGCAGGTTCGAAGGGCCAATTGGCCTACTCCTAAGGGGATTTAACAAATAAGTTAGCTGACATAAAGGATGGACATGGGGTGCTGAAATTGGTGTAGATGGGGCTGAATGGATTTTTTTGGTATACTTGGTGAATGGTGTTTTGAACAGCAGGTGCGGCTTGACTACAGAGTTATGAGCTTATTCCAGCAGATGCTTAAACCTTTGTAAATTGCATAATGGAAGGGAAATGTAGACTTGTATCTTATGAAGGAAATAGGGAGCAGATGAATACGTGGCTTAAGTGTTGGTGCAGGAGGGAGGGTTTTAGATTCCTGGATCACTGGGACTGTTTCTGGGGACGGTGGGACCTGTACAAGCGGGAGGGTCTACATCTGAACCAGAGTGGGGCTAACATCCTTGTGGGCGGGTTTGCTAGTGCTGTTGGGAGGAGTTTAAACTAATTCGGCAGGGGGAGGGAACACAGTATTAGCAGAATAGGGACACATCGTAATACAGTAAAACAATCAAGTCAGAGGGAGTACAGCTGCATTAAGTTTCAAGGGATTAAGGCAAGGCTGGATGGCCTCTACTTTAATGCCAGGAGTATTACAGGTAAAACGGATGAGATAAGGGTGAGGGTTGTCATGTGGAATTGTGATATAGTAGCCATCGTTGGGCCGAAGGGCCTCTTCTGCACTGTGTGATTCTATGACTCTAAGTCTCAGAGTGGGGAACTCTGGGAGGGTGAGGTGCGAAGTAACTTTATTTGGTGTGTCAACTTATATTAATTGAAAGCACCTGCTTATATTCATTTTTTTTCAGCTGTTCAGTTCCTGCCCTCTCCTTCCTTGACACCCTTATGTTATGGGAGGAGAAATATAACAGCAGCAGCAGTTTATGAAAGCAGCAAGCAATGCACAGAGATGTCACACACGACCAGCAGATAATACATCAGCACTGAATGTGTGCCAGCCACTTTAAGCTCTCCATCACGTGTTCATTCCTGGACAAACGGCTTCTTAATCACTTACTGGGGAGGTCTCAGTGGCGACAATGCATGTTTCTGAACAGCTCACTTAACCAATTGCCTCACAATATAGCGCATAACAAATGAGAGTTGGCCATGACAATAGGTGGTAATCATGAATTTCGGCCCCACAGTACATATGAGGAACAGGCCACAGAGCTGGCAGGAGAAGAGCAAGTGTGCGCCTGCGCAGAAGGCGAGATCGGCCTCCCCCTAACAACCTAGTGAGGATGGATCCAGCCTCCATTAGCAATAAGTGGGCATTAACTAACAGTGATTAAAGATCAAAAGATTAAAGATTAAAACATTAGGCCTGCTTAGTCAATCACTGAATCTCTCTTTTCTCTATTCCAGGTACCAGCAAGAAACTGTGGAGGACATCAGCCAGGAGACGACATAGCCCTAGCCCCAGCCCTCTACCCATTTCTGAGGACGAAGCCTCAGCAATTCAGAAGAAACACTATCATGGCATTTACCTGCACCCCCACCAGCGCAGAGACCTTGATGGGTCCAAGTTCTAGAGTGGGCTTGGGTTCACAATCTCACAGACCTTACAAACAAGTCCACAGCTGGTGGAGGCAGTGACAGCTGAGGTCTCTAGAGACCAGGCCCTGCTGAGTCTGATTCAGATGATGAGCCCCTGGACTCAGCCCCAAGAGCTCTCTTGGAGATGCAGAGGCAGGCAAGGAACATCAGGCAGAGTTACCAGAGGCCATCCGCAAACTGGACAGAAGACTGTAGCATTCAGGGGAGACGGTGGCATAGAGGTATTGCCACTGGACTAGTGTTTCAGAAACCCAAGGTAATGCTGCGGGGAGCAGGGTTCAAATCCCACCATGGCAGATGGTGAAATTTGAATACAATAAAAATCTGGACTTGAAAGTCCACAAAATTATTGCTGTCATAAAAATCCATCTGGTTCACCAATGTATTTTATGGAAGGAAATTTGCTGTTCTTACCTCTATGGCCTACATGTGACTCCAGACCCACCAACAATGTGGTTGACTCTCAAAGGCCTTCTGAATAGGGCAATTAGGGATGGACAATAAATGCTGGCCTAGCTAGCGATGCCCATATCCCATGCACGAAAAGAAAAAAAATTCTGTCCATGTTCTGTCTACTGTCATGTCTCCGGCATGCAAACACATGGATCTCTCCAATGGAAGGGTGACGGCTGCCTTGGAGACCCAGGTCCAGCAGTTTCTGCCAGATGTGTGCTCAGACCTGCACTCCATCTGTCTAGCCATGGGTGCACTGCAACAGTGGCTAGGTGAGAGGTAGACAGGGTAAGGTGACCTCTCTCCAGGTGCCCCTTCTCAAGTCGTCGGGGAGGGGCCATTAGGCACCCACAGGGAATAGGGGCATCCTGGGGCTATCCATCCAGGACACTCTAAGGGTCCCCTGCTGCTCCACTTCCCTTCTACCAGTGACCCCATGTTCTCCCGTAGGTCAGGCTGAGAAAGGTGCATCTGAACCTGAGCAGGAGACCCTTAGCAGGCCGGAGCCCTCAAGGCCTCAGGCACCAGAGGATAGCGCGCCGAAGTCATCTTATTTAACACTTAGCTACTACACTGGCATCTACCCGGCTATGTGGAAAATGCCCAGGTATGTCCTGTAGACAAAAAGCAAGACAAATCTAACTCAGCCAATTACCACCCCATCAATCTACTCTCCATCATCAGTAAAGTGATGGAAGGGGCCATCAACATTGCTACCAAGCGGCACTTGCTTAGCAATAGCCTTATCACTGATGCTCAGATTGGGTTTCACCAGGATCACTCAGCTTCTGACCTCATTACAGCCATGGCTTAAACAGACAAAAAAGCTGAATTCCAGAGGTGAGATGAGAGTGACTGCCCTTGACATCAAGGAGCCCAAGCAAAACTGGCAATGGGAATCAGGGGAACATCTCTCCGCTGGTTTGAGTCATACCTAGCACAAAGGAAGATGGTTGTGGTTGCTGGAGGTCAGTCATCTCAGCTCCAGGACATCACTGCAGGAGTTCCTCAGGGTAGTGTTCGAGGCCAACCATCTTCAGCTGCTTCATAAATGGCCTTCCTTCCATCATAAGGTCAGAAGTGAGGATGTTCAGGACCATTCGCAAGCCTTCAGAAACTGAAGCAGTCCATGTCCAAATGCAGCAAGATCTGGACAATATCCAGGCTTGGGCTGACAAGTGGCAAATAAAATTCGTACCACATAAATGCCAGGCAATGACCATCTCCAACAAGAGAGAATCTAGCCATCATCCCTTGACATTCAACAGCATCGCTGAATATCCTGAGGGTTACCATTGACCAGAAACTGAACTGGACTAGCCACATAAATACTCTGGCTACAAGAGCAGGTCAAAGGCTCGGAATCCTGCGGTGAGTAACTCACCTTCAGACTCCCCAAAGCCTGTCCACCATCTACATGGCACAAGTCAGGAGTGTGATGGAATACTCTCCACTTGCCTGGATTACTGCAGCTCCAACAACACTCAAAATGCTTGACACCATCCAGGACAAAGCAGCCCACTTGATTGGCACCCCATCCATAAACATTCACTTTCTCCAACACCGACGAACAGTGGCAGCAGTGTGTACCATTTGCAAGATGCACTGCAGAAACTCACCAAGGCTCCTTAGGCAGCACCTTCCAAGCCCACGACCACTACCATCTGGAAGGACTGGGCAGCAGACACATGGGAACACCACCACCTGGAAATTCCCCTCCAAGCTACTCACCATTCTGACTTGGAACTATATCGCTGTTCCTTCCTCTCACGCTGGGTCAAAATCCTGGAAGTCCCTCCCTAACAGCATTGTGGGTGTACCTACACCACAGGGACTGTAGCAGTTCAAGAAGACAGCTCACCACCACGTTCTCAAGGGCAGTTAGGGATGGGCAATAAATGCTGGCCTAGCCAATATTGCCCACATCCCATAAATGAATTAAAAAAATGTGTTGGGACGGGGACACGTGGTGCTGTGTGCTGCTGCTCCGTGTTAAGCCATCCATCTGTTTATGCATGAGTGATGTGCCTGGTCGACCCACTTCGTGAACAGGCATCAGGGTAACAGGAGTACATCCCTGACTAACTTTGAGTTCCAGCAGCTTATAAGCTCACCGATTTGGTGAGGGCATGGGTGAAATAACTATTCCATCTAAATTTACCTAATGTCATAGGAGGAGAGTGCTGTTGAGGTTTTACAGCGGCCATGTATCGCCAGGGCTACGCATTTAACCGTGGTTCAGTGCATTCCAATGTTCAACCTAACATCGGTGCAGACGGGTAAGTACTGATATTTCCCTCATCTGGAAGAAAACGTGAAACTTTTGAGAGAAATTCTCTCTGGGCAAACAAGTGCTGGGGCCTTCCAGGCAATGAAGATGAGAAAATCAAACATTTGTGAGAATGTGTCGGCACATGACTCCTCTTGGAATCTTCAAAGGTATCAGATTCTCATGGGCACATTTGCCGCATTGAACCCCTGCTATCGCCTCTTCATGTGGCTCGGTGACATCCTGGTCCTTGTCAAAGCCATCCCCATCAACGTCCTCCTCGGATGAAACTTCTCAGTCCTCCATTCTCCCTCAGGCAAGGCATCTCTCCTTTACAGTGCTAGGTTGTGCAGGGCGCAGCAGACAATGGTGATCCTGGACACACACTGTGATGAGTATTGGAGATTCTCCCGAACAGTCCAAACACCAGAAACGCATCTTCAGGAGGCCTATCATCTGCTTTATCAAGAATCTGATGGCGACATGCACAGCATTGTATCTCTCTTCAGCAGCACTATGCAGAGGGTGAACTGGCATCATCAGCCATATCTTCAGAGGGTATCCCTTGGCCCCGAGGAGCCAACCCTTTCAACAGCTGGGTACTTCAAATATCTGTGGCACCTGAGAGTTGGTCAAAATGGAAAAGTTGAGAGCGCTTCTTGGGTACCTAGCACAAACA
Organism: Cetorhinus maximus; assembly: GCF_964194155.1. Lineage (NCBI taxonomy): Eukaryota > Metazoa > Chordata > Chondrichthyes > Lamniformes > Cetorhinidae > Cetorhinus > Cetorhinus maximus. The sequence continues at coordinate 69,719,225 of NC_135896.1, forward strand.
TGCAGGATTTGCCTTCTGCAATCACAAATTAGCTGAACGTTCAGAGAGTGAAACTCTTTTCGATTGATGAATCTCATCCCACCCCCCAGTTCTGCCTCCATTCTCTCCCACCTGTTAGGAAATAGAGATAGTTTAACTAAGTTATATTTGTATTTGTAGGTGTTAAGAATGAGTTGTAGCTTTAATGTTTAAATTTGATTTATATTTGTGTGTGTTAAGAAAAGGTCAAATTGAGTTTTAGTTTCACTTTCAATGGTGCCTGCATTTCTAATGAGAGTTTTACGACTGTGGCAGCTAAATTAAAAAAACAAGAGTAGAGAAACTGGGCTGGGTCCAGAGAGGCAGGTCCATCCCATAGACACACACAGAAAAATTAAAGAAACAGCAGTTTTGAGTTTAGTTTGAAGCTAAGACTCCAGAGAGACTGGACACTGGAAGAGGGAACTGCAGAGTGAGAGCAGATTTCCCGAAAGAACCAAAAGGTCCTAAGGCCAAAGGAGTGAGACACAAACAGGGAAAAGTCCTAAACAGACCCTCTAGTCAAAGGAAGGACTGGAACCTGGAAAAAGGTCCTGTTAATGAAATTAAGATTGAGGGGCAGATAGCAAGGCCCCAAATTTCAGATTTAAAGAGACAAGAGCTGCTGAAAGCAGATTTAAAGTGAGAACAGCTTGCAAGAGACAAAAAGGTCCAAAGAGATGGGTGAAGGTCTGGAACTCTTTGCTATAGGCATGTGAAGCAGTGGTATACTGTTGACAGCTGAGTCAGTGAAAGAGTGTGTGGAAGACAGTTTGAACGCAAGAGGAACATTGGAAGGAGAGTTCGAAATCCTGGAGGTGAACTCCTGCAGAAGGCATCTGAGAGAAAGCTCCGGTTTGAGAGAAAATTCAAACCGTGTTCTTGGAGTGTGGAGATTGAAAACCCTTGTGTGAAAGATAGAGCTCAGAGAGACTAATTGGCTCACGGTGTGACAAGGTTCTGGGGGGAGTTGAGGAGAGATCCATATCATCTGTTTGAGGTGGCATCTGTCTCTTGCTTTCAGAGTGTGGTGTGTCAGACCACAGATCACCATAGGTTTACATGGACTGTGTACTTCCTGTGAACATTAGAGTATAAGATAGCTTTTGTAACTTATGTTATCCTTACAAATCTGTATACATCTGTAAAGGTATAGTTGTGGGTAAAGTAACATAGTTCAGCTTTTCTTGTTGAATAAACATTTTATTCTTTTGCTAAAAGTTCATCAGCTGATTCCTGTGACTCTGTTCAAAGCTACTCTCCACTTATCTGAACAAACAAATAAAAGGTAGGATCTATCAAGTTGGGTTCCACCCTGGGATCAGGCTTGTCCAGTGGTAACCTTAGTTGGGGATCATAACACACTCAGTCCTGCCTTCGCCTTTGAAAGGAAGATAAAAGCAGCATCTGCTGTCCTCAAAGACATGGATGTAATGAAGTTCGCCAGGTACACGCCACTTCGATACAGACGTAAAACAGAATACTCTAATTATTTGCTGGCAGTGAAATTATTTTGGAGGAGGAACGTGATGCTGGCCTTTTAACGGGCATTCATGACATGCCCATGCATGCAAATGGAGTTCCCAACATTGTTCCATCGGGAGAACAAAATTCCAACATTGCTTCCTGCTGTCAGGAAACTGATTTATTGACTCGTGCCAAATTAAGTGCCCCGCCCACCACGATTCCCGCTGCTGGCGGGAGCCGAAGATTCCATCTGATGTGTGCGCATACATATTAGTTATTGTTATTGGTGTTCTTTAAGCACCCTTGACACTGCTAGGCTTATTGAAATATTTAAATAGAAGTCCCGCTATACTATTGGGACACTTATGGGAGTTGGTGCGCTTGCAGAGTTTGATTCACTCATTCTTAAGCCTACCCAGCAAAATATATCACAAACACCTATTAGAACACCACCTCCTGACATTACAGCAAAGTATCATAGGTTAAGCGTCACATCGTTTTCCAAGGAATTTGCAAAACACATTCCAACTGAAATCCATAGCTAGACAAGAGAAGGGGCTAGTTAGCTTAAGAATGTAGGAATATAAGAAATGGCAGCACAATTACAACATACAGGCCCTTAAGCCTGCTCTGCTGTTCAATATGATCATGGCTGATCGTCGGCCTTAACTCCACTTTCCTACCTGCTCCTCATATCCCTCCATTCCCCGAGGCACAAAAATCTGTCTAGCTCAGCCTTAAATATATCCAATGTTGGAGCATTTACAACCTTCTGTGGTAAAGAACTCCATAGATTCAAAAATGTGAAGAAATTTCTCCCCATCTCAATCCTAAATGATTGGCCTCATATCCTGAGACTGTCTCTGCATTCTAGATTCCCCAGCCAGGGGAATAATCTCTCAGCATCTATCCTATCAAGCCCCTGCAGAATTTGTATCATCTCTCATTCTTCTAAACTCCTACATTATGAGAGTAATTTACTCAGCTTCTCAAGACAGGGCCACCCTCACATCCCAGGACAACCTTCTCATCCCAGGTACTAATCTAGTGAACTGGCGCTACACCACCTTCAATGCAAGTATATCCTTCCATAAATATGGAGACCAAAACTACATGAAGTATTGCAAGTGTGGTCTCACCAAAGCCCTGTACAATTGTAGCAACATTCTTACTCTTTACTCTAATCCCCTTGCAATAAAGCCCAACATGTCATTTAACTTCCTAATTGTTTGCTGCACCTGCATGCTAACTTCCTGTACGAATATGCCCAAATCCCTCTGAACACAAGATTTGCAAGTTTCACACCTTTTAAAAAATATTCTGCTTTTCTAGTGTTACAATCCATTTTACACCTAAAGTGTACTTTAAACTTACCCACATTAGACTCCATCTGCCATGTTGTTGCCCACTCACTTAACCCATCTTATAACTCTTGGCAGACTCTGTGTCCTCCACATGGCTTACATCACCATCTAGCTTTGTTTCATCAGCAAACTTGGATACATTATGCTCGGTCTCTTGGTTTTAAGTCATCAATGTAAATTATAAATAGCTGAGGACCTAGCACTGATCCTTGCGGCACTCCACGAGTCACAGCCTGCCAACTTGAAATTGCCCAGTTTATTCCTACTCTCTGTTTCTTGTCTGCTAACCAATATATTACTTCCAACCCCCTGAGTCCTTACCTTGCGTCTTTTACATGGCACCTTATAGAATGAAAGTATACTACATCTACCGGTTCCCCTTTATCCATCCGACTAGTGAACCCATCCTCAAAAACTTTTAATAAATTTGTCAAACATAATTCCCCTTTCTTAAAGCCATGTTGACTTTGTCTGATCAAGCTATGAATTTCCAAGTGCATTGTTAAGACTTCCTTAATAAGAGATTCCAGCATTTTGCCGACAGCTGATTTCAGATTAACTGGCCCATAGTTCCCCATTTTCTCTCTCCCTCCTTTCTTGAGTTATATTTGCTAACTTCCAATCTGCTGGGACTGTTCTAAAATTCCTCAGATTCTGGCAAATCAGTGCATCCACTATCTCTGCAGTTACCTCTTAAAACCCTAGGGTGTAGGCCATCAGGTCCATAGGGACATGTCGAATTTTGGTTCCTCAAGTTTCTTCAAAACAGCCTGGGTTCCACTATCATTTCAGTGAGGTAGACTTGGGACCTGCCTCCTCACCCTGCCCCTGAGTGGAAGCAAACCACCACTGACAAAAACTGCCAAGAAAATAGCCCAGAATGAAGCATCAGTAAACAATGAACCAAGTATCTGCCTTTGGCCAGACTACTCATAGAAATGGAATTAAGTTGCATTAAGTTCCTCAATCTTTTTAGTCCTTTGGTCACCCTTTGTTTCTGGAATGTAATTCATACCTTCTATTGTGAAGACAGACACAAAATATTTGTTCAATGTCCCTGTCATTTTCCCACAATAATTTTTCTGGTCTCTGCCTTTAAGGAATCAACACTTTGTGGTCTTTTGCTGGTTTCTAAAACATACCATTCTTTATTAGGCACAATATTAGCCTCTTTTTCTAATCTAATACTATCCTTAACTTCCTTTGTAAGCCACAGATGAAGATAGTAGAATGTCAGGATGGATGACTAAAAGCTTTGTCAAAGAGGTAGGTTTTAAGGAGGATCTTAAAGGAAAACAGTCTGGTTTAACCTGAGAACAGAGCATGTGTTAGAGGTCAAAGACATTGGCTATGGGTGTTCCAATATTTAATTGGAAAAAATTGCAGCACAAAACTGGATATTGGACAAGCATGCTGACAACACAGAAGAATTATCAAGAGGGTGGTGGTAAGGTACAGCTGTGTCGCATTAGAGTACATGTTGAACCTGATAAAAGTCTTTGGGTGATGCAAGCTACAGGTGGGAAATAGGAGGGGAGTGAGCATTTCAAAATAATTTTTAGCTCTTTAAACTATCAGAGAAAGTTTTCTGAAACCAATACATTTCAAATTCTTGAGTGCTTTAAGCCTTTTGATGTGCATTTTTGCAGAAGTACATGCCACTGCAGTCAACTTACCTGCACATATAGTGAAATAGAAGTACTGCATTGACCACATCAGGTGCTAGCAACTTCACACACCTCAGGTCAAAACAGTCTGTTCCTCACTGAACAAATTTATTTAAAAAGCTTCCCTCAACAGGTGGAGCCAAAAGTTGATAATTGGTTAAATCTTTCAATCATATCAAATTTGGGCTACTGGCTTTCAACACCTGGATGGGTTTTTGAGTCATCATGCTTGATAGGCAGTAAAAAAAAAGTTTCATCTTCAGCAATCAGAATATTTCTTTCTGTCACAATGGCGACCTTGAATAATTTAACATTTCATAAATCTGAGGTGGCAGGTTAATCACTATGAATCTGAGGAAGAGCTATTGAACAAAGAACACAGATGTCATCAGAAAATATTATCTGCAACCTCAATTCGGAAATCCCAATGCCTTTATATAGCTACCATTCAAATTTTAAAAAACACTATGAAACTTAAGTTTGAAACATAATGGAACCTAAGTTTCTGCCAAAGATATAGAAACAAGAAAATTAATGGCACACGAGGCTGCCATTTGCTTGTCAAAAAAGAGCTATCCAGCCTCATCTTACTTTTCGGTCTTGGTCTGTAGCCCCGTAAGATAAGCACTTGAAATGCTATAGTCAAGTAATTTTAAAAATGCAATCAGGTTTTCTGCCTCTACCATCCTTTCAGGCACTATATCCCAGGCCCCTCCCACCACCCTCTGAGTGAAAATATTTCTTCTCAACTCCCCTCCTGTCACTTACTTTAAATCTATGCCTCCAGCTTGTTATCTCTCTGGTAAGTAAAATAGCTCCTCCCTAGCCATTAAATTTTGTACACAAATTAAAACTACACCCCAGCCTATCAAATCATTCCTCAAAGCTAAAGTTCTCCATCCCAAGAAGTATTCCCATAAATCTCCTCTGTATCCTCTCTTAAATCTTAAATTTACAACCAGGAAAATATGCTGCTGGGTGGTAGAAAATATTTTATTACTGCTGCAGCAGTAACTGAGACCAGTTAACGCCAAGATAGCAACTAAAAGAGCTTTTGTGCCCTATAAAAGTTTATTTTTAGTGCATGCAATTTAATAGATTTGTCAGTTAAATTCAAAATTTTATCTGAAGATGTAATATTACTTTTCCCCCCAAAATCCAGTCTATTACCTTTGAAGAATTCAATATGGCACAGATTAACTTAATTTCAGGTTGTTAACACAGCAGTTTTCTTGGGAAAATGAATTGTTACCTATCAGGTTCAGCATATTCTCTTCCATTTTTACAGAGGCATCTTCTTGCATCGCATCGCTGGTAACGGTGTAATAGTTCCTGAAATGCATTCTCTTCAAGTTCCCAGGATGCATCCCTGTTCAAAATAAAAATAACTTGATAGCAAAGGAATATCAAATATTACTACATAAACAAGGGGAAGTCATCTCCAGTGAGTTTTCAATGTCTGCAAAATATTACCTATCCTCATTAGATTTTGGTAATTACAAACTGTTGCAACTTTATGCACATCCTGGAGCTTTATACAACACATTCAACACCACCTATCTTCAAAACTATGGCAGTATTTTCATGTGTGTTCTGTGCTTTCATATGGTAAAAACAACAAGCACTGAAATAAAAGCAGAAATTGCTGGAAAAACTAAAGCAGGTCTGGCAGCATTTGTGGACAGAGAAACAGAGTGAATGTTCCAAGTCCAATACAACTTCTTCACAAGCACTGATTTTGCCACTGGGGGAAATGGCTAAGAGAAATTCCTGATATGGAGTGTCGGAATTGAAACAAGTTCATTCAAGTTATGGCAACTAATCAGGGCTGGATCACCTTCAATCAGTGCTAATACAGTGCCTATTGGGTACAATATTCTTCTCAGCCAGTTCCTCACCGATGACAGAAAAACAAACGAAAAAAGCTCCAATTAATATTTTTAAAAGTTTTGCCAATTTATTTAATAAATTGGAGACTTTTTGCACTGGCCTGTGCTCCCAACAGTAAGACCTAGAAGGTTAAAGGATCTGAACACCATTAAGATAATTTATGAAGTTTGCAAAGAGATTCGGCAATTTCCTATAACTTAATATAGAACGTAAAATAGTAAAGTAGCTCACAAGTGTCTATGTCTATAAGGAAAGCTAATAAAATACTGGTGTTGACAGCAAAGCAATTTTAATATTAAAGCTGAAATGTTAATAATGAATTAATATAAAAGCCTACCAGGATCACAGAGTACTGTGCATGTTTTTGGACTTCACATTAAAAAAGCTTTTATTGATAAACGCACACATACTTTTCTGGAATATGAATCCCCATTCGTAACATCTCCTTCTGAAATTCATCTTTATTACTGCAGATAGTGCACTTGAAGAAGAACACCCCAGCACTCAGTGCCTGATACTACAAAAGGAAAGGACAATTGCATTAAGAATTAAAAATATTGAGATGGTAACCAAGTAGTCAGCATTCACTCTGTTAGGCACTGTTTCAAGCAAATTCTCCGAAATAGCTGATAGTTCATTAGGGCAAATAAAAGGGATGGGGAACAACAGGGAAACAGCGACCGTGCTATAGTTAGGTTTAATCTAACAGAAAAGGATAATGATAAGTCAAAGATAAGGGTACTGGAGTGGAAAAAGACAAAAATTCAGTAAAATAAAAGGAAATGGCCTAAATTAACTGGACCAAAAAGTCTAGGGCCGAGAAAGAGAATATGAAACAGGCCAGCAGACACTTAAAAGAATATTTATAAGTATATGAAAAGGAAAAGAATAGTTAGAGACAGGAAAAGGAGGGAATTTAAATGCAGAGAATGAAAACAATATTTAATAAATATTTTGCATTGTTTTAAAATGATGATAGAAGTGAGAACATAAGTGCACTAGAAAAGAATAGGGAACTGAGATAACCAAAGAAAAGGAATTGGTTCCAAAAAAAATTTCACAGGATGTAAGTAACTAGATCCCAAAAGCTCACCCATTTCACACTGAAGACTGCCTATCAACTATAATTCTTTCAAAACTGTAAGATGTTTTTTGAAGCAGAGACTAAAATACTGAACACAATCCCCAAATTGAATATTATTTACATTTTTACTGTACACTCACCTGCACACACTGTCTGTGAAACCACGTGTTTTTACAGCAAGGGCTCTTCAAAATATCATATGATGGAATTGGGTCAATGGATTCTAAACAGACAGCACATGTGTAAGAACTACCTGACCATATAGATGGTAGCTTTTGCACAGGTCTGTGTTCCCAACAGTAAGACCTAGAAGGTTAAAGGATTGGAACACCATTAAGATAATTTGTGAAGTTTGCAAAGAGATTCAGCAATTTCCTATAACTTAATATAGAACGTAAAATAACAAAGTAGTTCACAAGTGTCTATGGCTATATGGAAAACTAATTTGTGTTGACAGCAAAGCAATTTTAATATTAAAGCTGAAATGTTAATAGTGAATCAACATAAAAGTCTAGTAGGATCAGAGGGTACTGTATATATTTTTGGACTTCACATTAAAAAAGTCTGTTGAGGCAATAGCAAGTAGCACAAATTCACTGAGATGCTTCCTGGTAAGAGGAAATACAGAGATTTGAAAAACTGGTCTGTTTTTGATACAACAGTAGATTAAAAATGATTTGAAAAGGTATTTAAAATTATGAAAGTATAGGTGAGAATAAATAAAATGCTTTTTTCAGTGATGGGGGGGGGGGGCGCGGTGAGGAAATCCAGAACAGGAGGACATAAAAATAAACTATATGTAAGAGGACAAATTGCAGAAGAAACATAATCATCACAGAATTGTTATGGCACAGGAGGCCATTTGGCCCATTGTGTCTGCACCAGAACTCTGAATGAGTAACTCACCTAGTGCCATTCCCCTGCCTTCTCCCCATAACCTTGTACATTCTTCTTTTTCAGATAATTGTCTAGTTCACTTTTGAATACTTCAATTGAACCTGCCTCCTTTTGCACTTAGGCAGTGCATTCCAAACCCTCACCACTCGCTGCATAAAAGCATTTCTCCTCACATCACTTTTGTTTCATTTATTAATTACTTTAAATCTGTGCCCTCTCGTTCTTGATACTTTCAAAAGTGAGAACAGTTTCTCCCTATCTACTGCGTCCAGGCTCATGATTTTGAATACCTCTATCAAATGTCCTTTCAAGCTTCTTTACTCTAAGTAAAACATCCTAACTTCTCCAATTTATCTTCATAACTGAAGTTCCTCATCCCTGGAACCATTCTCGTGAATCTTTTCTGCACTCTCTTCAATGCCTTCAGGCCCCAACTAGTGACTTAACCAAATTCAACATAACCTCCTTGCCCTCGTACTCCATGCCCATATTAATAAAGCCTAGGATACTGTATGATTTATTAAATGCTCTCTCAACCTGGCCTGCCACCTTCAATAATTTATGCACAGTCCCTCTGCTCCTGCACCCTCTTTACGGTTGTACCCTTTACATTGTCTATATTCTTCCAGCAAAAAGGAACACCTCACACTTCTCTGCACTGAACTTCATCTGCCACCTGTCCACCAACTTGTCTATGTCCCTTTTAAGTTCCACACTACCCTCCTCACAGTTCATAATGCTGCCAAGTTTTGTCTCATTCGCAAACTTTGAAATTATGCCCTGTACACCAACATCTAGGTCAGTAACATATATCAGAAGAAGCAAGGGTCCTAACACTGACCACTGGGGAACTCCACCAAAAACCTTCCTCGAGCACGAAAAACATCCGTTAGTCATTACACTATTTCCTGTCACTCAGCCAATTCCGTATCCATGTTGCCTTTTTATTCCATGAGCTATAACTTTGCTCACAGGTCTGTTGTGCGGCACTGTATCAAACGCCTTTTGGAAGTCCACGTACACTACATTGGCAGCACTGCTCTCATCAGCACTCTCTCTTATGTCTTCAAAAAAATTCCAATGAGTTAAATAAACATGATTTTCCCTTAACAAATCCACGCTGGCTTTCCTTAATTAACCCACATTTGTCTGTGTGGGTATTAATTTTGTCCTGAATTATTGTTTCTAGAAGTTTTCCCACCACCGAAGCTAAACTGACCGGCCTGTAGTTGCTGGGCTCATCTTTAAACCTTTTTTTAAACAAGGTGTAACACTTGCAATTCTCCAGTCCGCTGGGACCACCTAAGGAAGACTGAAAAATTATGGCCAGTGCTTCTGCAATTTCCACCCTCACTTCCCTCAGTATCCTTGGATGCATCTCATCCAGTCCCAGTGCCTTATCAACTTTAAGTACAGATAACCTATCCAATACCACCTCCCTTTCAATTTTAAACCCATCTGGTGTCTAAATTACCTCATATTTTACCATGGCCTGAGTAGCATCATCTTCCTTCGTAAAGACAAATGCAAAGTCTTCATTTAGCACCTCAGCTATGTCCTCTACCTTTATGTGTAAATCCTCTTTTTGGTTACTAATTGGCCCTATTCCTCCTTCTACCACCATTTTACTATTTATATGCCTATAAAAGACTTTGGCATTCCCTTTTGTGCTAGCTGCCAGTTTCTTTTGATATGTCCTCTTAACTTCTCTTATTTGATTCTTCACCTCTCCTTTGAACTTCCTATATTCAGCTTGGTTTTCAATTGTATTTTCTACCTGACACCTGTCATGTGCAGACCTTTTCTTCTTCATCTTAATTTCTATTTCCTTTGCCATTCAGTGCACCCTGAATACATTTGTCCTACTTTTCCTGTTTGAGGGAATGCTGTTATGGCACAGCTGATGGTAAATGCTGAATTGCTCAAATCCCACAGGGAAACTTGAAACAACTACAACAACTTGCTTTGTAATTTGTATAAATTTCAAGATGCGTGTTTTGAATTCAATTGTAATAAGGCCACCAAGTTTTATAGGTTTCTTACAAAACTAAATTAAACCTTGATTAATAGAAGAAATGATTTTAAGTACACACATAGATCTACAAATTACCACTATGATAACTTCTAAATCCCCTAGTTAATCTAACTCCCAGTTACACTTTTGTTAAGGCAACAGTAAGACACATGGATTTTAAAAAGCCCAGGCAAAGAAACATGATACCCTGAACAATCCAATTCAAAATGAGTTTTCTTAATTTCAGTTCTTTGTAGACAGCAGCTTGAGACTTAGATGCTGGAGGTTTTCACACTTGTTAGATCTTAGATTGCCTCCCCTTGCACACAGCCTTCTCTCTTATCCATATTTCGCCTTTGAATGCAAAGTTCTATTGTTTCACTATGTCTTTGGACTTTACTTATCTGTAATAAAATTCTTTCACAGTACCAATTTTACCAGTAATCTTTGGGAAAAATAAACACACTGTTTCTTAACTTCTAATGGCTAGGTGAAACATTTCATCCCTCCTTTGAAATCAATCTAGTCTGGTTTATTTAAAAATGCGCCTCTGTTTACGACTTAACAGTTCAAACCTAGCTTATCTTCTGTTACATCAAAGCCTTCAGGCCAGCTGCCTTTAATTCAATTAAGTCACACACGCATACACAGACCTCACTATTACTCTACAATAAATTTCAATAACATTATGAGAATTATTATACCTTCCTGACAATGCACCTTGACTGTTCCCGAATAAGGTCTTCTTTGAAGGTAGCCCATTGATCAGATACCATTTTTCCTGCCAACCTTTGAGACCAATTTATCCGGCCCAGATCGTTCTTATCCCATTGAAGTTGGCTTTGCCCCAATTAATTTTTCTCACTCTGGATTGTTCTTTGTCCTTTTCCATAGTCAGCCTAAGCTGTATGATACAATGATCACTGTCCCCTAAATTTTCTCCAACTGACATTTGATCTATTTGGCCCACCTCGTTTCCAAGTTACAGGTCTAGCAGTGTCTCCTTTCTCATTGGACGAGAAACATACTGAAGAAAATTTTCCTGAACACATTCTGGAAACTCTTGCCCCTCTCTGCCCTTTGTACTTGTACTATCCCAGTCTATATTTGAATAATACAAGTCCCCATTAACTGTAACTTTTGCACCTCTCTGTAGCTTCCTTCCAAATTTGTTACATCCTTCCACTAGTTGGTGGCCTATATTGAGCAATGTAATCGCACCTTTTTTGCTCCTTAGCTCTAGCCAAATAAATCCCTGACCCCTCTGGGCCATTCTGTTTCTCCAGCACTGCAATGCCCTCCTTAATCAATATTGCCACCCCTCCTTTTTTCCCTTTCTTATCTCTCCTGCACACTTTGTATCCAGGGATAGCTAACACTCTGTCCTGCCCTCCTTTGAGTAAGGCCACTGTTACAGCCAAAACATCAAATTTCCACATGTCAATCAGCACCAATTTTAGTTACCACACTCTGTGCATTCACATACATGCAGTAACCTTGATTTGGACTCCATTATGTTCTCCTTTATTCTGACCCCGCCTATTAACTACTGTTCCCTACTCTAGTGCTATCTATCTCTCCCAGTATTCTGCGCATCTTGGTACTCCTCTCTGATTTTATCTCCTGGTTCCCACACCCCTGTCAAGTTAGTTCAAACTCTCCTCAAAAGCACTAGCAAAATACAAGGAACTCCATCCCAGCTCTGTTCAGGTGCAGCCCGTCCAGTCTGTACTGGTTCCAGCTCCCCTAGAGACTGTCCCAATGCCCCAATAATCTAAAGCCCTCCCTCCTACACCATCTTTTCAGCCACACATTCTTCTTACCCTCCTCTTTCTGTACTCACGTGCGTGTGGCATTGAGACTAATCCAGAGATTACTACTTTTGAAGTTCTGCTTGCTAATTTTCTACCTACCTCCCTAAATTCTGACTGCAGGACCACCTCCCTCTTTCTACATATGTAGTTCTTACCAATGTGGGTCACAACTGCCTGCTGTTCACCTTTCCCTCTCAGGGTGCTCTGCAGCTGCTGAGTGACATATTGACCCTGGCACCAGGGAAGTAACACACCATCCTGGATTCGTGTCTGTGACCACAGAAATGCCTAACTATTCCCCTAGCTATCGAATCACCTCACTATTGCTCTTCAAGACTTCCTTGTACCTCCTATACAGCTGAGCCACCCGTAGTACCATGGACTTGGCTCTGGCTGCAGTTCCCAGATGGACCATCACTCTCATCAGCATTCAGAACTGAGTAGTGGTTAGAGAGTGGGATGCACTCGGGCACTGCCTGTTCCTTTTTGACTGTCTGGTGGTCACTCATCCCCTCTCTCCCTGCATACTCTTAAGTTGTGGGGTGACATCTATAAAAGTGCTATTAAGTAGCTCTCAACCTCACGGATGTACTACAGTGACCTCAGCTGCTGCTCAAGTTCCACAACCTGGAGCTTAAGCTGCTCCAACTATTGCCATTTCCTGAACATATGGTTATCCAAGACATCCAAACTGGAGTTCACACATTGTACAGGATGAACACTAGGTTGCAGCAGCCTTGCCATTTCTCTATTTATTAACTGATAACCTTGCTACTGTGAATAACCTTACGACTGGTACTAAGCCTTACCTATACTAATTAAGCCTTACCAATACTAATAAAGCTTTACCAATACTAATAAAATTTACTATTAACAAACCTTAACAACAATGATAAACCTACCAACACTTGGTACAACTTACAAGTGGTAATAAGCCTTACTTAAGAATAAAAGATAAGGCTCACCAGCAATTCACTTGTTACATGTTACTAATAGCTAAAACTATTAACGTTTCTTAAACGCCCAGTTGTTTAGATCCAGTCCTTAAGCAGCAATACTTACCAGCCAATCACCTTACGATTTTCCTGCAATGTCACTGTTCACTTTTTTCAAATCAGAGCGCTCCTCTCTCTGGCTCTCTCGCTGAAATCCCCTTAAACTGTGAAACGCCCGGCTCTCCTCTCGCCGTTTCAAACTGTGAAACGCCCGGCTCTCCTCTCGCCGTTTCAAACTGTGAAATGCCCGGCTCTCCTCTCGCCGTTTCAAACTGTGAAATGCCTGGCTCTCTTCTCGCCGTTTCAAACTGTGAAACGCCCGGCTCTCCTCTCGCCCTTTCAAACTGTGAAACGCCCGGCTCTCCTCTCGCCCTTTCAAACTGTGAAACGCCCGGCTCTCCTCCAGCTGTTTTAAACTGTGAAACGCCCGGCTCTCCTCTCGCCGTTTCAAACTGTGAAACGCCCGGCTCTCCTCTCGCCGTTTCAAACTGTGAAATGCCTGGCTCTCCTCTCGCCGTTTCAAACTGTGAAACGCCCGGCTCTCCTCTCGCCCTTTCAAACTGTGAAACGCCCGGCTCTCCTCTCGCCCTTTCAAACTGTGAAACGCCCGGCTCTCCTCCAGCTGTTTTAAACTGTGAAACGCCCGGCTCTCCTCTCGCCGTTTCAAACTGTGAAACGCCCGGCTCTCCTCCAGCTGTTTTAAACTGTGAAACGCTTGGCTCTCCTCTCGCCGTTTCAAACTGTGAAACGCCCGGCTCTCCTCCGGCCGTTTCAAACTGTGAAACGCCCGGCTCTCCTCTCGCCCTTTCAAACTGTGAAACGCCCGGCTCTCCTCTCACCGTTTCAAACTGTGAACCACCCGGCTCTCCTCCGGCCGTTTTAAACTGTGAAACTCCCGGCTCTCCTCTCGCCGTTTCAAACTGTGAAACGCCCGGCTCTCCTCTCGCCGTTTCAAACTGTGAAACGCCCGGCTCTCCTCTCGCCCTTTCAAACTGTGAAACGCCCGGCTCTCCTCTCGCCGTTTCAAACTGTGAAACGCCCGGCTCTCCTCTCGCCGTTTCAAACTGTGAAACGCCCGGCTCTCCTCTCGCCCTTTCAAACTGTGAAACGCCCGGCTCTCCTCTCGCTCTTTCAAACTGTGAAACGCCCGGCTCTCCTCTCACCCTTTCAAACTGTGAAACGCCCGGCTCTCCTCTTGCCGTTTCAAACTGTGAAACTCCCGGCTCTCTTCTCGCCGTTTCAAACTGTGAAACGCCTGGCTCTCCTCTCGCCGTTTCAAACTGTGAAACGCCTGGCTCTCCTCTCGCCCTTTCAAACTGTGAAACGCCCGGCTCTCCTCTCGCCCTTTCAAACTGTGAAACGCCCGGCTCTCCTCTCGCCCTTTCAAACTGTGAAACGCCCGGCTCTCCTCTCGCCCTTTCAAACTGTGAAACGCCCGGCTCTCCTCTCGCCGTTTCAAACTGTGAAACACCCGGCTCTCTTCTCGCCGTTTCAAACTGTGAAACGCCCGGCTCTCCTCTCGCCGTTTCAAACTGTGAAACGCCCGGCTCTCCTCTCGCCCGGCTCTCCTCTCGCCCTTTCAAACTGTGAAACTCCCGGCTCTCTTCTCGCCGTTTCAAACTGTGAAACGCCCGGCTCTCCTCTCGCCCTTTCAAACTGTGAAACGCCCGGCTCTCCTCTCGCCCTTTCAAACTGTGAAACGCCCGGCTCTCCTCTCGCCGTTTCAAACTGTGGAGCGCTCGGCTCTCCTCGCGCCATTTCAAACTGTGAAACGCCCGGCTCTCCTCGCGCCATTTCAAACTGTGAAACGCCCGGCTCTCCTCTCGCCGTTTCAAACTGTAAAGCTTTCAGCTCTTCTCTCGCTGTTTCAACTGAAATTCCCGGCCCTCCTCTCGTTGTTTCAACTGAAAATCCCAGCTCTCCTTTCGCTGTTTCAAACTGTGAAATGCCCAGCTCTCCTCTCTGTTTCAAACTGCAAAGCTCTCATCTCTCCTCTCACTGTTTCAACTGAAAATCCCGGCCTTCCTCTCGCTGTGTCAAGCTGCGAAACTCTGGGCCCTCTCGCTGTTCCAAACTGTGAAATTCCCGACACAACTTTACATAGAATCAATGTTAATTTGTTACTAGTTCAGTAGTCAATTGAGATAGTTTTGAGGTCCTTTTAAATCAAGTAAATCAATAATTAATCCTCCATTTAACAGATATTCATTGTGGGAGTCCCTTAATTGCTGGTCAGTTCACTGCATCTGAACACAATATTCAAGAGGGAACAATATTTCAATAAGGAGGAAAATCTTCTAAACTCAACATTGCATTTTTAAGTGAGACCAATGTGACATACATGTAGAATCTGTAATTCCAAAGAGAGAATTATGCTGATAACAGAAGAAAAACTCTGGTGCTAACTACGACACTGCCACTGGGTCAACATCCAATAATTTCCTATCTAATACTCACATGGGAGGACCATCAGAACAAGCACGGCAACAGTTCAAGGAGGCCTGCTTACAATCTTCTCAAGGCAACTTGGGATGGGCAATAAATGCAGCCATGCCAGTTTTCCCCACAGCCAGAGAACAAATGGAAAAAAAAATAACCATTTTATTATTGGTTAGTGGCCTTGTGCATATAGCAAGCTGCAGTCATTCTCTACTCGTGAAAAAGACTTTGCATTGAACTAAAGACAGAAAATTCTGGAAAAACTCAGCAGGTCATCGGAATCTTCTAAAGAGTCATATTGGACTCGAAACATTAACCCCTCTCTCCAAAGATGTTGCCAAACCTGCTGAGTTTTTCCTGCACTCTTTCTTTCAGATTTCCAGCATCCACAGTATTTTGCATATATTTCTGCATTGAATTCGAGGTTTTCCCACACAAAAGATTTTTCTTTTGGATGTCTAACTTGGCAACAACTTGAATTTATAAAGCATGCTTAACATAAGCTGCCATATGCTTGACAGTAGTGTTATCAAAAACATTGCTCTCAACAGTTTGTAATCAGCTCCTAACAAATAGGCATGAGATTCTCTCTCGCTGGGCAGAGCACTTCAGTAATCTCCTAAACCAACAATCCATAGTGTGCAATGATACCATTGAGTCATTTCCACAGCACCACACTCTAGAAGAGCTCACCCTCGATCCTTCTCAGGTGGAAGTCATGAAGGCCATAAAGCAGCTTTCTGTGGGCAATTTACCAGGAGCTGGTGGCATCCCACCTGAAGTATTCAAGTACTCACATGGTTAGGAAACTCACTAGTCTCTTCTGCCTAAGCTGGGACATGTGCCCCAAGACTACAAGGATGCCTCCATAACTCATCTCTACAAACAGAAAAAAAGCAAGCCATCTATGACAATCATTGCGGAGTATCATTTCTTTCAATAGAAGGAAAAATTCTTACAAGGGTTAACTCTTAATTTGACTGTCACTCTAACTCTGTTTATCCAGAATCAGTGGGGCTTATGTGCAGAATGGGGAACAGGAAATGTGCAGCACATCAAATTCAAGAAAAGTCCCTCAAACAGAATAAGGGCCTCTATATGGTGTTTGTTGACCTGACCAAGGCTTTTGACACAGTAAACCGAGAAGGCCTGTGGAAGGTTCTGTACAAATATGGCTGCCCTGAAAGATGATCTGTGTCATTTGCTCGTCTCATGATGGCATTGTCAACTGCACCAAGCAAAAGTGTGCATTGGTTCCAGCTCTGTTTGCCATATGCTTCTGGCCATGCTCCAGTACACAGTCAAAGATCTTGACAAAGGAGTACACATTCATTTCAGGATAGGTGGCAATCTCTTCAACTTGCAAAGGCTTGCACAAAGGTTACTGAACAGTTACTGACTGAACTCTTTTTTGCAGAAAACTGCACTTTCTTAGCAACATACTCCAGAGGACATTCAGCTGCTTCTTGATTGCTTTCCCCTATCCTCAGGACACTTTGGCCTGACAATTAGTCTGAAGACGACAAGAGATGGTGCATCAACCCTCAGCCCCACATCAACAACACACACCTCTGTTCAGTACAGAAGTTTTGTTATCTTGGGAGTATCCTCTTCAATAACGCTATGCTGGGCAATGAAATCAACAATCGCCTGGCAAAAGCAAGCTTAGCATTTGGCAGTCTGATTCACAGACTTTGAAAAGAACCTCGAGTTTGTTTCAGAACAAAGATCAAAGTCTACCAGGCAGTGGTTCTTACAACACTTCTTTATGGGTCTGAGACTTGGACAATCTACCAGCATCACATAAAGCAACTCGAAGCATTTGATCTTTGTTGCCTGAAATCTATGTGCAACATCAGGTGGCAGGAGAAAATCCCCAACATAGAGGTTCTTGCTAAATGCTGCATACCTGACATGGATCCCTGGGTCAGTCATGTGGTTTACATGACGAATTCCGACATGGCAAAGGTAGTACTCTACAGCCAACTGAGCATTAGATGGAACCTGTACCACAGGATGTCCCAAAGATATAAAGATAATCTGAAAGCCAACCTCAGAACTTGTGTAATAATAATAAAAGCAAAATACTGCGGATGTTTGAAATCTGAAATAAAACAGAAAATGCTGGAAAAACTCAGCAGGTCTGGCAGCATCTGTGTATAGGGAAACACAGTTAACGTTTCAAGTCTGTATGACCTTTCTTCAGAGCTTGCACGCTGTATCCCACTACATGGGGAAAAAACAACCTTGGGCAGACCCAAATGGAGAAGTCTCTGTCATCAAGCGATTTTGACATTTGAAAACAGTGTCAAGTGCCTTCAGGACAAGTGAATAAAGCCAATGCCTCCATCCATCCCTCCAACACTGACTTCATATGCAGTATTTGCAATTTGTTATACAAATCGAGATTTGGCCCAACATGGCCACGCATGAGACAACATCAACCTAGACTATAAACTGTTTTTTTTGCTGAGCACTCATCCGTCGAAGAGATGGAAGAATCCTGTTGCTGCTGCTTGTAGCTACTCCCATCAGGAGTATATCACAGTCGTTGGCCTTTCACACATCCACTGTACCTCATCTACAACCACTCTGTGACATTCGTCATTCAACTACGCCTAGGCGAACCCCTCTTTCTGCTACCCTTCACTTTGCCCTCTAGAAGAGATTTCTGTAGCTTTTCACCACTGGTCAAATAGCCAAAATACTGACATTTTATTATTTCTTTTCAAAAGAGGGGACATCAAAGGTAATGGGGTGGGAGTGGGAAGAGAAGCCATTGCAGGTAATTCGCTGGCTACAACCAGATTTATAAAACGGATCCAGGCAAGAGCAGTCTCATCCAGCATGATAATGCAGGAGAGGTATTGGAGGAGAATGGTGTGGTTAGCCAGGTCAAAGGTTGCAGGCAGGTCAAGAAGGATGAGAAGGAATAGTTTCCCATGGTCAGAGTCACATAGGATGCCATTCTGACTTTGATAAGGGTCATTGCAGTACATTGGAGGACTTCAAACATAGAACTTCATGAAAGATAGGCATGGGTTTGGGAAGTGACGAAATGTTCAAGGGCTTGAAAGAGGAAAAGGAGGTTAGAGATGGGGCAGTAGTTTGCAAGGAAAGAAGGGGGATGATGTTAACAAATTTGATGGGGAGGGGGGCAATACTTGAGGAGAGGGAACTATCAACATCAGCCTACTTGGGGGCCAGGAAGGGAAGTTGTGGGGTCAGCTGTTTGGTAGGAGTTGAGGCAACAAGAGGTGGGTCTCCTGGGTAAGATAAGATTGAAGAGGGCATGAATGGAGGCAGGAGAGATACTAGAAAAAAAATGATGGAGGAATCTTAGGTGAAGTTTGGCCCAGTGGGCTATGGGAAAGCAGCATGGCACTGAATACACAAGATGACCACAACAATGTGTGGTACCTATTCTTTTGTAAATGTGTTCAGAGAACTTACGCAAACTGTCCGGTAAACTGGAAAATACACTGGTTCTCCACACCACAAGGAAAATGAAAGCTCTTCGGACATTTCGCAATGGCACAGCCTATTGATGCACCACGTTTCTTGCACACCCGACATTTCTATAAAAATAATTGAATATCAGGCATTTACTGTGTAGTTTGAAAACTTAAGAGTATTTTGCAAGCTTTACAAAAAATAATATGAATGTCAAACAGAATTCCCTCCAAGCCCATTGAAATTAGAAATACTTGTTCACAATATATTTGCAGAAGCTCTGTGGTTTAGATGCATGCTTATAATCCCCAAAGCAAAACAAATAATTACATACTATTGTAATTTATTTGTTTCTGTAACAAAAATGCTGTGGTCTTACATTAGCTAATTTTATTGAAACTGTCGTTTGGTAGTACAGAACTTGAATGTTGCTGAAAAAAGAGACATGTTGAAGCTTTTTGCCTTGCACTCATCAGAACACATCACAAGATTACCAATATAAGAGGAAAACAACAATTTATACTGTATGAGAAGCGAGTGCTGATTGGTTGGCAAGCAGGCTCTGATTGGTAGAGGCATCGTCATCAAGCATGCACCAGTGATGGTGACTGACAGTTAACTGCCAAGCATTGTTTGAAATTTAAACCAGCTTGACCCTAATTGGTCAAGGCATTGCCCCAAAGAATTTGTCAGCGAATGGCTGTCACTTATTTTGTTTAGCTGAAGCAGGAGCAATATGTGTACGTGTTCTTTCTGTCTGCAAAAAACATGGCCCTGTGTATTAATGCATGTAGCTTCCAGGACACACAAATGGGCCACACTGAGAGCCCAACTGACAATCTTAAATTGGTTGTCAGTGTAATTCTTAGCAAATGTTGCCCAATATTCATATACATAAGAACTAGGAGCAGGAGTAGGCAATTCAGCCCCTTGAGCCTGCCCTACCATTCAATACAATCATGGCTGATCTCATTTCGGCCTCAACTCCAATTTCCCGCCCTCTCCCCATAACCTTTCAACCCGTTACTAATTAAAAATCTGTCCATCTCCTTCTTAAATTTATTCAGCGTCCCGGCATCCACTGCACTCTGAGGTAGTGAGTTCCACAGATTCACGACCCTTTGAGAACAGTAATTCCCCCTCATCTCTGATTTAAATCTACCATCCCTTAGCCTAAAACTATGGCCCCTTGTTCTAGAATGCCCTACAAGGGGAAACATCTGCTCCACGTCTATTTTGTCTATCCCCTTTCGCATCTTATATACCTCAATTAGACCTCCTCTCATCCTTCTAAACTCTAGCGAGTTTAGGCCTAAACTGCTCAATCTCTCCTCATAAGACAAGCCCTGCATCTCTGTGATCAATCTAGTGAACCTCCTCTGAACCGCTTCCAATGCAACTAAATCCTTCCTCACGTAAGGGGACCAAAACTGTGCACAGTACTCCAGGTGCAGTCTCACCAATGCCTTGTATAGTTGCAACAACGCTTCCCTATTTTTATACCCTATTCCTTTAGCAATAAATATACCACGTTACTCACGTGATAGGCAGATGAATTTCAGTGCCAGTGTGTTGCTAGGTATGTAGGCATATGTCCCAAAGGCTGGGGGAACGTATCAAACAGCATGTCCCAGCCACTGTTCACAACACGCAAGGTACAGATCATACCCAACTAGCCTGTGCTTGCAAAACTCAAAACAGTGTCCAACATTAGATGTGATTCCACAATTGGGCAATATTTTCTAAATAATCCTCAGTGCGCTGAGAATTACGCTGACAACCAATTAAAGATTGTCAGTTGGGCTCGCAGAGTGGCACATTTGCATGTACTGGAAGCTACATATATTAATACACAGGACCCTGTTCTTTGCAGACAGAAAGAACATGTACACACATTGCACCTGTTTCAGCTAAACAAAATAAGTGACAGCCATTTGCTGACACATTCCTCAGGGAACTGACTTGGCCAATCAGGGTCAAGTTGCCTGGTTTAAATTTCAAACAATATTTGGCAGTTAACTGTCTGTCACCATCATTGGTGTATTCTCCATGGCAACGCTTCTAACAGAGTCCATTTGCCAACTAATCAGCGCTCTCTTCTCATACAGTGTAAATTGTTGTTTTCCCCTTATATTGGTATTCACGCGAAGTGTCCAGATGAGTGCAAGATGAAAAGCTTCGACGTGTCCCTTTATTGAAATTCCTTACAAGCAACAGAAAGAAGATACTTTTCATCCTACCATTTTAAATTTGACATCTTGAAATTGCAGAGAACAAAGAAAGGAGTGTGTTCAAATTTATCACATCATCCATTCAACAAGGGACCTGCATTTAAATAACCATCTATAATGCAAAAAACACCCCTAAGGGAGACTTAGCCAAAAAATGGACAGTGAGGTGTGACCAAATATTTGGCCAGGTGGGTTTTAAAAAAGCTCTTCAGGAAAGGAAGTAAAAAGGAAGAATGTAAAAGGAAGAGAATTCCAGTGTGTGGGGCCCAGGTGACTGAAGGTACAATCACCAACAGTGAAAAGGATGGAAAATTTACAGCACAGGAGGGGGCCATTCAGCCCATCTGCACCAGTCGGCAAACAGCTATGCAGCCTAATCCCACTTTCCAGCTCTTGATCTGTAGCCCTGTAAGTTACGGCACATCAAGTGCATATCCAAGTATTTTTAAATGTGATGAAGGTCTCTACCACCCTCCCTTTCAGGCAGGGAGATCTAGGTGTAAAAAACCTCTCAACTCTCCCCTAATCTTTCTGCCAATTATTTTTATGTCACCTGGTTAACCACCCTCTCTACCAAGGAAAATAACTCCACCTTTCCATTACCTAAGTCCTGTACAATTTTATACACCTCAATTAAAGCTCACCTCAGCCTCTTCTGTTCCAAAGAAGACAACCTATCCAATTCTTTTCGTAGCCAAAATTCTCTATTCCTGGCAAGATCCTCCTAAATCTCCTTCATGCCCTATCTAATGCAAACACATCCTTCCTGTAATGTGGTGACCGTTATGCTGTTTGCAGTACTCTGGCTACAGCCTATCTAGTGTTTTTTCTTTAACAGTTCAAGTCTAACCTCCGCACTTTTACATTTTATGCCTCAGCCAATGAAGGGAAGTATTCCATATGCCTCCTCAACCACCTTATCTACTGGTTCTGCTACCTTCAGGAACCTGTGGGCATGCAGTCCAAGGTTCCTCTGTTCCGCTATGTTTGTCAGGTGGGGTGCGAAGGATCCACACGAGGCCCATGCTAAGAGTTGGCAGGAGCTGGGTGGGTGAGCTATAGAAAATTACCAAGATGGGTTGGGGCAATGGCATGAAGGGAATTAAATACAAGAATGAGAAACTGGAATTGAAGCATTGGAAGGGCCCGGAGTCAAAGAAGAAAAATGAGGGGAGGAATGATGAGCAAGTAGGACATAGTGCAGGATAGGTTACATATAACAAAGTATTTGATGAGATGAAGTTTGTGGAGGTTGAAAGGGGTCAACTACGAGCATTTTGAAAATGTCAAGTCTGAAGGTGATAAACTTGTGGATAAGAGTTTCAGCTGCAGATGGGCTGAACAGGAGCAGAGATGAATAATGTTATGGAAGTGGAAAAAGGCATTTATTGTTATCGGGAGGATAAGGGGCTCAATTGACAGATGGATCAGTCTGAGGCAGGTCACGGGAAGGATCAGTGAAATCGTTGTGGTGAAAATGAGAGAAATAATCTCATTCTGATCACTGTAGGCCTGATTACATACTGCTGTCACTAATACTTAGTGTTGTAGTCCCTTATCACCATGGCACAATCTAGCCTCTTCTCATCTTCTCCCCATATTTAACCCCTCCTCTCCCTTGTCACATACTCTTTCCCTCTTCACATTCTCCAAAATATACCTGCCCTTTCTTTTTATCTTCTGCACCAGATAGAGTAACCCTCATTAATTTTATCTTCATCTCAGCTTCCCTTTGCTCTCTTCCTCTTAATTCACTGTGTTCTCAAAGCCTTTCATGCTATACAACTTCTACCATCCATAAGCGCCTTGCATTTATATAGTACTTTTAAAATAACACACCCCTAGCAGTGGGCACAGTTGTACCTTCAACTTCAGCATCTTCCATAGCTTGTCTACCATAGTAGATCACCATGTTTATGGTCATTTCCTTGTGTTCTTCACCACCCATGTATTCCTGACCTCTTCCATCTCATTCACTGAAGAAAAAAACTCCACTTTCAGTTGTGTTTAAACATCTACACTCATGCTTCCTCCACTTACCATGACATCTTTGCAGCTTTTGGTTTATTTGACCACTCGGTGGTCTTCAACTTCAATGCAATTGCCCTGGACAAAAGCTTGTGTCTTTCATCTCAGCTGTTCCTCTCAACATGCTCCCAAACATTGCTCCCTCAAGTTCAAAGGGCACAAACTTGAGAGTATCTGGCATTAACCAGCTAAGTGATCCATCATCCGGCTAAGTGATGGCTCAATGACACCAAACTACAAGACCTCACTCTCCTTTACTAAAATTTCCCATTGCTTCAGGATTGTCCCAGAGAGCAAAGGTCCCAGCTGTCTTTTCTGTCCTCCCAACCTCTTTATACCCATTTCCCCCACTCTCATTGCTAACAACTGCAAGGAATTCATAGTCCTTAGTTACCTAGAGGTTGCCCATTTGTCAACTAAATCAAATCAACCTCCAGCTCTCCCCCAACTCAAGCCGTGAACTTCTACTCAGTTTCTCTCATTTCCCTGCCGAATGTTTTCCCAGTTAATCTCATCCTTGAGATCCATCTCCTGCTCCAACTCCCACTAAACCCCTGACTTCTTTTCCTCGACACCAATATTAGCTGATATTGTAAATAGTACCCTTTCTTCAAACACTGTTCCCCCTCCATTTCAAAAGCACCATCACCGCCCCATTCCTCATAAAAACTCATCCTTGATCCCTACATCCCCATTCATTAGTGATCCATCTCTAACTTCCTTTTCCTTTCCAAATTCCTTAAAATGCTGTCACTGCCCAGATATTAGCCCATCTAATTGCGTGAATCCCTACAATCAGATTTCTAACCCCATCCCCTCACCATAGCACTGAAACAGCCCGACTGAATTGTAGCCTGGCCTTCCTACCAGACCCTGTCACCTTCAAAGCTCCTCAAGCATCTATCATTAGCTCCCTCCTTTTCCTGAAATACATGTTGTGCCATGGCGAGATGAACCACAGGAGGAGGATTGGCTTCCCCAAACACATTGATAACACAAAGGTCAAGCGTTACACCACCTCTTTTGACCTATGCAATGCATCTCTTCTGTCAGTCTGATTGACTGGCAAAAGAACTGAGCAAGACATAGCTTCCTGGAGCTGAAAATCAGAAAGATTCAAGTCAACCTGTGGGGCCCAAACAGAACAAAATCCACATACTCACCACCAACTCTTTCCCACCGCAGCACCATTCCCTGCCACTCAACTAAACCAGATTATTCATAACATACTGCTTGATCCCGAGCTAAGCTTCTGAACCCATATCCTCTCTATCACAAAAGCTACCTACTTACACTTCCATCATATTGCCCGCCTTGCCCTAGCCCAGACTTTCTGCCAATGAAGCACTCATCCTTACCTTTTATCATTTCCAGAATCAATTATTCTAATGTTCTCCTGGTCATCCTCTTATCCTTTATCCTCCATATATTTCAACTCATTTACAGCTTATACGTTATCGCACAAATCCCCTTTACTAACCACACCAATCCTCGGTAACCTGCATTGGCTTTAGGTTCCCAGCATGTCAAAATATAAAATTCTCATCTTTGCATTTTAATCCAATCATGGGCTCATCCCCTTCTCATCCCTGTAATAGCCTCCAACTCTGTTCCTCTGGCTATGGATTCTTATGTATTCCTCCCTCCTTTCATCCCATCAGTGACAAAGTAGCATATTGCTCCCTAGGTCACACTCTTTGGACCTCTCTCCTTAAACCCCTCTGCACTTACCTTCCCTTCAAGACCCTCCTAAAAACCCAGCACTTTGACCAAGCTTTTAATTACTGCTCCTAATTTCTTTCCTTTGTCTCAGAATCCATGTTTTTCTCCCACCTCTGATGTGCCTTGGGAGTTCTTTCCACATAAGTGCTTCATAAAACCAAGGTCCTTAGAAATTAGCCTACTTTTGAGACTCTATCACAGTATCTTTGCAGTACAGGAGGCAGCCATTCGAGTCTTCACTGGCTCTCTCAAAGAGCATTCCACCTTGTCTCACTCTCGTGCCTTATCCCCGTACACATTCTCTCTTTTCAGGCAGCAATCCAATTTCCTTTTGAATACCACGATCGAACCTGCCTCCACCACTCTTTCAGGAAGTTAGTTCCAGACTCCAACCACCCTCTGGGTGAAAACATTTTTCCTCACAACACATTTACTCCTTTTGCCAATTATTTTGAATCTGTGCCCTCTAGTCCTTGATGTTCTCGAGTGGGAACAGTTTCTCACTATTTACCTTGTCCATACCCCTCAGGATTTTGAATACCTCCATCAAGCCTCCTCTCAGCCTTTTCTTTCTCCAAGGAAAACAGTCTCAACCTCTCCAATCTATCCTCATAGCTACAGCTCTTCATCCCGGGAATCATTCTTGTGAATCTCCTCTGTACTCTCTCCAATGCCTTCACATCCTTCTTCAAGTATGGCACCCAGAACTGGGCGCAATGCACCGGATGAGGCCTAACTAGTGCCTTATATAAGTTCAACATTACTTCCTTATTCTTGTACTCAATGCCCCTATTAATAAAGCCTAAGATACTATTTGCTTTATTAATGCTCTCGCAACATGTCCTGCCATCTTCCAAGGCCTATGTGCGTATACACCGAGGTCCTTCTGTTCCTGCACCTCCTTTAGAGGCCCTCCCTTTATTTTATACTGTCTCACCATATCTTCCCTGCCAAAACGAATCACCTCACACTTCTCTGCATTGAATTTCATCTGCCACTTGTCTGCCCAATCCACCAACATGTCAATGTCCTTCTGAAGTTCAAGACTATCCCCATCACAGTTGACAACATTTCCAATCTTCATATCGTCTGCAAATTTTGAAATCATGCCCTGCACACCACAGTCTAGGTCGTTAATATATGTCAAGAAGAGCAAGGATCCCAACACTGACCTGAGGGACTCCACTACAATCTTTTCTCCAATCTGAAAAACAACCATTTATCACTACCCTCTGTTTCCTGTCACTCAGTATGGGATTCAGCGATGGCAAAGCCATTGAATGCCAAGGAGGGTGGCCAGGCCCTCTCCCGCCGGAGATGGCCACTGTCCCCCAACCGTGCGGCTCAAATGCTACCCGCCACCTGTCAACCCTGTATCCGGAAATGGACCGCTTCAGTATCTGAGGAAGCGCGAATGGTGCTGAACATTGTGTAATCATCAGTAAACATCCCCACCTCTGACTTTATAATGGAAGGAAGGTCATTGATGAAGCAGCTGAAGATAGTTGGGCCTAGGACATGTGACATACCACACATAGCTGCAGCCCCATTTTACAACATCTTCACGGAGAGAGGGAGTCTATTGCATGGATTTTTTGATTATCAACAATAATCCACTTAAAAGAAAAATAGCCGGGCACCATGACAGGCACCAAAATTATGCTAGTTAAGCATCCCATTTATTCCATTGGCTGCGAAGATGGCACATAGACAATATTGTTGTGGTGGATACTTAGCCATGCCGCGAAACAGTTCAACAAATGAAGAATTTTAAAATTGACACTTGTTCTGAGCAATATCCTGAATTGCTTTTTTTTCACTTAATTACCAATAGCCAGAGTTGGGCCAATGGTGTATTTATTTGATATTGAGTCAGTTTCAATGCAACCAAATTCTCTATTTCAACAGGTAAAATCAGCTGTCAATAAAATAAAACTTCTTCACATTGCACAAACATTTATTAAAAACCGCAAGAATTACGATTGGAGCTTCTTGAAGGAAATAATACTAATTACTAAAGTGATGGCTGGTGATGGAAAAATTACTGCAGATACAGATGCATAACTATATCTCAAAGACTCCTCTTAAAGTCACTGCAGCACATTGGCCAAAATGCCTTGGGAGACAAAATCAACTGTAGCCTGTGTTCCATAATGAGCTATGTTAGATTTTCAGATCTCTGAATTGTTGGAGACAGGGTGCAACCCCATCCCACAATGGGCAATTACCCTGCTACCCTCCAAAAAAGTCTCCAACTCCGAGTTAAGAGCCAGAGATTTTTGAATAGTTCTGACTTACTTACCTGGATGTTATCCAGGAAATGTTAGACTCGGGACTGGAGAAGAACTTGTGGTGGGAGGCAGCGATCCTGTGGTCAAAGTCCATGTTGGTACCAATGACATAGGCAGGGCCAGGAACGAGGTTCTGCTTACGAGCAGCTTGGAGCTAAATTAAAAAGCCGAACCTCAAAGGTAATAATCACTGGATTATTACCTGAGCCATAAGCAAATTGGCGTAGGGTAAATAAGATTAGAAAGAGGAATGTGTGGCTCAAAGACTGGTGTGGGAAAAGATGGGTTTCAATTCATGGGGCACTTGCACCAGTACTGGGGGAAATGGGAGCTGTACCATTGGGATGGTCTTCACCTGAACTGTGCTGGTCCAGAGCTCTGGCAAGTCGTGCACCAAGGGTGGTAGAAAGGGCTTTAAACCAAATAGTGTGGGAAAAGGATCGTGCGGGAGGAGGTGTAGTATATTAAAGGGTACTAGAGAAGGGGAGCGATTTGTGTAAAGGTAACCACTAATGTCCCTTCAGGGGAGGAAATCTGCCACCCTTACCTGGTATGGCCTACATGTGACCCAAGACCCACAGCAATGTGGTTGACTCTTAACTGCTCTCTAGAAAGGTGTGGCAAGCCAATTAGTTCATGCGCATTTAGGGATGGACAACAAATGTTGGTTGTGCCAGCGATGGCCACATCCCACGAAAGAATAAATAAACCCAGAGTGTGGTAGGAAGGAACAGGAAGTACAAACTTAAGAGTGCACCAGCAGATAAGCCCAAATATTGCAAAAATGGTAAAAAAAGTCAAAGGTTTGGTGTCTGATTACGTGCAGCATTCATAACAAAATGAATGGATGAATCATTAGCACACATAGAAGTAAATATGTATGACTTGATAGCCATTGCAGACATATGGTTGCAGGGTGACCAAGGCAGGGACATGAATATTGAAGGGTATTTAACAATTCAGAAAGAAAGGAAGCTAAGAAAATATGACAGAGTAGCTCTGTAAATTAAGGATGTTATGAGTACTAGTGAGAGAAGACCTTAGCTCGCAAAAGGCTAAATGTAGAATCAGTTTGGTTGGAGATAAGAAATAGGAAAGCTAAGAGGTCACTTGTGGAGGTAGTTTATAGGCCCCCATCAGTAGTTACATTGTAGGACAGAGTATAGCGGAAGAAATAAATGGGGTGTGCAAGAAGGGTACTGCAGATTGGACGGGTAAAGGTAGCCTGGAAAATGAGTTCATAAAGTGCATGTGGGCCAATTTTTTTAGTGCCAACCAGGGAGCAGGCTATTCTAGACCTGGTAATGAGCAATGGGAAAGGATTAATCAACAACATCATGGTAAAGGAGCCTTTCGGTGATAGCGATCATAACGTTTTTAACGTTCAGTTTGAAGGAGTGAAGTGTGGGTTTAAGGCCGGTGTTTTAAACCTGAATAAAGGTAATTATAAGGGAATGGAAGCAGATCCACCGAAAGTGAACTGAGAAACTAGTTTAAAAGGTAGGGCATTTAATGGTAGATATTTAATAACTCTCAGAAGATATTTAATAGCTCTCAGCAAAGATTTATCCCAGTAAGAAAGACAGATTTTGAGAAGGATGCATCATCTGTGGCTGAATAAAGTAGTTAACATAGAAGCATAGAAACTAGGAGCAGGAGTAGGCCATTCGGCCCTTCAAGCCTGCTCCGCCATTCATTATGATCATGGCTGATCATCCAACTCAATAGCCTGCTCCTGCTTTCTCCCCATATCCTTTGATCCCTTTCGCCCCAAGAGCTATGTCTAACTCCTTCTTGAAAACATACAATGTTTTGGTCTCAACTACTTTCTGTGGTAATGAATTCCACAGGCTCACCACTCTCTGAGTGAAGAAATTTCTCCTCATCTCAGTCCTAAATGGTCTACCCCTTATCCTCAGACAGTGACCCCTGGTTCTGGACTCCCCCACCATCGGGAACATCCTTCCTGCATCTACCCTGTCTAGTCCTGTTAGAATTTTATAGGTTTCTATGAGATCCCCCCAATTCTTCTGAACTGCAGCGAGTATAAATCTAATCGACTCAATCTCTCCTCATATGTCAGTCCCGCCATCCCAGGAATCAGTCGGGTAAACCTTCGCTGCACTCCCTCTAAAGCAAGTACATCCTTCCTCAGATAAGGAGACCAAAACTGCACACAATATTCCAGGTGTGGTCTCACCAAGGCCCTGTACAATTGCAGCAAGACATCCCTTTTCCTGTACTCGAATCCTCTGGCTATGAAGGCCAACATACCATTTGCCTTCTTTACCGCCTGCTGCACCTGCATGCTTACCTTCAGCGACTGGATAATATCAAAATGAAAGAAACACTGTATAAATCTGCAAAGATTAGTGGTCAGATTTTAAGGATCAGCAAAGAATGACTAAAAAAAAGTAGAGCATGAGAGAAAGCTAGCTAGAATTGTAAAAACCATAAGAGCTTCTACAAGTATTTAAATAGGAAAAGAGTAACTAAAGCTAATGTTGGTCATCCTGAGAGCGAGTTTGGGGAACTGATAATCGAAAACAAGAAAATACCAGAAGCATTGAACAGGTATTTTGTGTCTGGCTTCATTGTAGAAGATGTAGAAAACTTCCTAAAGGTATTTGAAAAGCAAAAGGTGAACAGGAGGGAGGAACCTAAAACAATCACCATCACTAGGGGAAAGGTGATGGGAAAACAATTAGGCCGAAAGGCTGACAAGTCTCCAGGACCAAATGGCCTGCATCCTAATGTCTTAAAAGAAATGGCTGTAGAGATAGTAGATGCATTGGTTATAATCTTCCAAAATTCCTTAGATTCTGGAAAGGTCCCAATGGATTGGGAAATAGCTAATATAACACCTTTATTCAAGAAAGTAGGGAGACAGAAAGCAGGAAACAACAAGCCAGTTCACCTAACATCCTTCATAGGGAAATTGCTAGAATCCTTTATTGAGGAGTTCATAGCAGGATACTTAGATAATCGTAATGTGGTCAGGTAGTCAACATGGCTTTGTGAAAGGGAATCGTGTTTGATTACTTTGGTAGTTTTTTTTGAGAAAGTAACAAGCAAGGTGGATAAGGGG
This sequence comes from Cetorhinus maximus, assembly GCF_964194155.1. Lineage (NCBI taxonomy): Eukaryota > Metazoa > Chordata > Chondrichthyes > Lamniformes > Cetorhinidae > Cetorhinus > Cetorhinus maximus. Next base: position 69,749,687 of record NC_135896.1, read on the forward strand.
AATCTGTAGATGTGGTGGTACTTGGATTTCCAGAAGGCATTTGATAAGGTGCCACATCAAAGGTTACTACACAGGACATGAGCACATGGTGTATGGGTAATATATTAGCATGGGTAAAGAATTGGTTGGCTAACAGGAAGCAGAGAGTAGGGATAAATGGCTCCTTTTTGGGGTTGCAAGCTGGAACAAGTGGAGTGCCACAGGGATCAGTAATGGGGCCTCTCTATGTACAATCTACATCAATAATTTGGGTGAAAGGGTCAAATGTATTGTAGCTAAATTTGCCAACTGAACCAAGATAGCTAGGAAAGTAAGTTGTTAAGAGGTGGTAGAGCGTCTGCAAAGGGATATAGATAGGCTCAGTGAGTGGGCAAAAATTTGCCAGGTGGAGTATAATGTGGGTAAATGTGAACTTGTCCAGTTCGTTAGGAAAAATGGAAAAATTGTAAACTACTTAAATAGAGAGAGATTGCAGAACTCGGTGGTATAGAGGGATTTGGGAGTCCTTGCACATGAATCGCAAAATGCTAGCATTCAGGTATAGCAAGTGATTAGGAAGGTAAACAGAATGTTAGCTTTTATTGCGAGGGAAATGGAATATAAAAGTAGGGAAGTTTTACTGCAGCTGTACAGGGCATTGGTGGGACCACATCTGGAGTACTGTGTACGGTTTTGGTCTCCTTATTTGAAAAAATATATTATTGCATAAGCAGTACAGAGAAGGTTCAACTCTTGAGATGAAGGACTTATCCTAAGAAGAAAGGTTGAACAGGTTGGGCCTAAACCCATTGGAGTTTAAAAGAATGGGAGGTGATCTTATTGAAACATACAAGATCCTGAGGGGACTTGACAAGGTAGATATCAGGAGTATGTTTCCACTCATGAGGGTGACTAGAACTAGGGAACACAGTTTAAAAATAAGAGATCTCCCTTTTAAGACTGAGGTGAGGAGGCTTTTTTTCTCTCAGAGGGTTGTCAGTCTGTAGAATTCTCTTCCATAGAGGCTGGGTCATTGAATTTATTCAAGGCAGGGTTAGACAGATTTTTGATAGATAAGGGAGTCAGTGGTTATGGGGGGCAGACAGGAAAGCAGAATTGAAACCAAAACCAGATCAGCCATGATCTAATTGAATGACGGAGCAGGCTCAAGGGGCCAAATGGCTCCTGCTCCTAAGTCCTATGCTCCTTTAGCCTTTCATAGAGATGTAATCATATGAGAATGGGCACCAAGCAAAAGACAGAGTTACAACAGGAATGTGACTTTGAACAAAAGTGCTGGGAGTTGGGTGAGTGAGGGGGTTAGGTGAAGAGGAGAAGGAGGCACGTCTTTGCTTTTTCTAACTTTTTCACAGTAGGAATTGGTTTTTGCTCTACTACAGAAGAAGAGGCTAGCTGCTTGGTAAGCATCTGGAAAGTGGTTATGGTCTATTCTATTCTAAGGTTTAAAATAGTATACAAATTGGTGGTAAGATTAATGAGATATATAAAAAGGAAAATAATTGAACAAAATAATTAAGTAGTTAATTGAAACACATTAAAGAAGGCACATGAAATGTCATGGCTGCAGCAGGTGGGAAATCCTGGACGCCATTGTGATTCAGGGCAACCATATATGTCGTAACCGTTTTCAGCTAGAGGAGCTTCGGCTCAGAGTCATTGAGCTGGAGGCCAAGCTGCAGGCATTGCAATGCATCAGGGAGGGGGAATGTTAGTTGGACATTTTGTACCAGGAGGCGGTCACACTCCTTAGGATAGGGTCTTCTGATTTGGTCTGAGTTCAGGGACAAGAGGGTGTGACTACCAGTGAGGCAGGTAAAGGGACCCAGAGGAGTCTCAGCCTTTGCAATTGTGCAACAGGCTTGAGGTTATTTCAGCTTGTTTGGATGAGAGTGGCGGCTGCAGGGTGGATGAGTTGACTGGCAAAGGCACTGTGATACAGGAAGCCATTCAAGTGGGGAGAGCAAAAAGGAATGCAGTGATAGTAGGGAACGGTATAGTGAGGGGGATTTGACACTGTTCTCTGCAGCAAAGAGTGAGGGTCCAGAAAGCTGTGTTGCCTGCCTGGTGCCAGGGTTCAGGACATCCAAGGGGCTGGAGAGGAACTTGGGAGTGGGAGGGGGAGCATCCAGTTGCTGTGGTCCATGTAGGTACCAACAACATAGGTAGGAGAAAGAAAGAGGTTCTGCATAGTCAGTATGAGGAGCTAGGCACAAAATTAAGAAGCATAACCTCAAAGGTCATAGTCGCTGGATTATCACCAAAGCCACGTGCAGATTGGCTTGATGCAAATAAGATTAGAGAAGTGAATGCATGATGTGGTAGAAGTGAGTTTTGGTTTATGGGGCATTGGCAGCAGTGCTGAGGAAAGTGGGAGCTGTACCATTAGGACAGTCTATACCTGAACTGTGCTGGGACCAGTGTTCTAGCGAGTTGCATAACTAGGGAAGTAGGAGAGGGTTTTAAATTAAATAGTGGGGGCAAGGGATTAAATTTGGGAAGTAGTGGTAAGTCGAGACAAAACAAGAGAGAAAGGTACTAATATGGGAAATGATAAACAGACCATGACAGGAAGGTATAGAGAGTACAAATATAAGATAAATCAGCAGGTGATGCTAGATGTTACGAAAATAATAAAAGGGCAAAACTAAGGGCTCTGTATCTGAATACACGTAGCATTCGAAACAAAACAGATGAACTGATAGCTCAAATCGAAATAAATAAGTACAATCTGATAGCTATTACAGAGACATGGCTGAAGGATGACATCGATTGGGACCTGAATATTGAAGGGTATGGGACATTTAGCGAAGACAGGTAGCTAGGAAAAGGTTGGGGGGGTGGGGGGGGTGGGGGGGGGGGGGGGGGGGTTCTCTTAATTAATGATAGTATAGGACAACGGAGAGGGATGACCGAAGTTCAGGAAACCAGGATGTAGAAGTGGCTTGGGTAAAGGCAGGAAATGATAAAGGCAAGAAGTCACTTGTGGGAATGGCATACAGGCCCCCTAATAGTACCCACATGGTATGATGGAGTATAAAGGAAGAAATAATGGGAACTATTCAGAAAGGCATGGCAAAAATCGTGAAGGATTTTAATCTACTTATAGACTTGGAAAAATCAGATGGGTAAAGGTAGATGAGGGGTTCATAGAATGTTTTCAGGATAGTTTCTTAGAACAGCATGTTCTGGAGCCAACCAGAGAGCAGGCTATACTAGATCTGGTATTGTGCAACAAGATAGGATTAATTAATGGCCTCATAGTGCAGGCACCCCTAGGTAGCTGCGATCATGATATGATTTAATTTTATATTTAGTTTGAGGGAGAGAAGAGTGGGTCCAAGACTAGCATTTTAAAGTTAAGGGCAATTATGAGGGCATGAAAGCAGAGCTAGCTAAAGTGAGCTGTCAAATTAGATTAAGGGATAGGTCAACAGAGATGCAGTGGCAGGCATTCAAAGGGATATTTCAGAATAGGTACATTCCAATGAGAAAGAAAAATTCCAAGACAAGGACCCACCATCCGTGGTTAACTAAAAAAAAAGGGTAAGATAGTATCAAAGTTAAAGAAAAAGCATTTAATTGCACAAGGATTGGTGGCAGGTCAGAAGATTGGACAGAATATATAAAAAAACAAAGAATGACTAAAAGATTAATAAGAAGGGAAAAAATAGAATACGAGAGAAAACTAGCCAGAAATATAAAAACAAAAAGTAAAAGTTCCTATAGATATTTTTAAAAAAGGAGTTAACAAGGTGAGTGTTGGTCCTATAGAAAGTGAGTCTGAGGAATTATTATTGAAAAATAAGGAGATGGCTGGTGAATTGAACAGATGCTTTGCATCGGTCTTCACTGTAGAGGATACAAGTAACATCCCAGAAATAGCTGCAAATCAGGAAATGGAAGGAAGGGAGGAACTTAAGAAAATTACAATCACCAGGGAAGTGGTACTGAGCAAATTGATGGAGCTGTGGGCTGACAAGTCCCCAGGTCCTGATGGACTTCATCCTAGGGTCTTAAAAGAAGTGGCTAGAGGGACAGTTGATGCATTGGTTTTAATATTCCAAAATTCCCTAGATCCGGGGAAGGCTCCATAAGGTTGAAAAATGGTGAATCTAACTTCTTTATTCAAAAAGGGAGGGAGACAGAAAGCAGCAACCTACAGCCTAACATCTGTAATAGAGAAAATGTTAGAAGGGCACTTAAATAAATTCAAGGCAACCAGGCAGAGTCAACATGTTTTGAGAGAGTGAAATCCACGTTTAACCAATTTATTGGAATTCTTTGAAGAAGTAACATCTGCTGTGGATAATGGGGAACCGGTACATGTAATGTACTTAGATTTCTAGATGGCATCTGATAAGGTGCCAGATCAAAGGTTATTGCAGAAAATAAAAGCTCATGATCTGGTGGGTAACATATTGGCATGGATAGGAGATTGGCTAGCTAACAGGAAACAGAGAGTAGGCATAAATGGGTCATTTTCTGGTCAGAAAGATGCATCGAGTAGTGTGCCACAGTGTCAGGGGGCTAAGGCCTCACACTATATATTTTTATTATATATAAATTGCTCATAGCTAACTTCCAAACTTTTAAAACCTGGACAATGACCTTTAAAATGGCTGAAGTTACGTCCGTCTCTGACCCTGAACAAAAGAGGCTATTTGGCAGCATTGAAGAAATTTGCACCCCGTTATTTCTGTCGAGACCCTAATGAGCCCCTGTGGGCTGCAGGGACCAAATTCAAAGGGAACAATACAAAGGTCACCTACATTTCATAAGCCAAGCCAGGCCAACCAGAGCCGATTCCTCTGTTAAGACGAAGGACCTGGCAATCTCCCTTTAAGACTTAATGGTTGGAACATTAACAATCTCAGGGACCCAGACAAAGGGGTGCATACCCTTCGTCAAAGCCAAAGTTGTGAGGTGGGAATCATGTGACATGACTGTTCTAGCTGGTGGAACCAGTAATACTGCCTTGTCGAGCTGCAACAGTCAGTCTGCCATCTTTCCATCTACCTAGCAGCAGCACAGGAAAGGGGTTCTTCTCCAGGTTTGAATACCTGGCCCCATCTATACTGTTTCAACTGGAACTCCTGTACCATCACCTACAACACTGATTCATCTCGGCGTGCCTTTATCAGCAGTTCACCCTGCCGATCTGTGTGAAGGAATACACCACTGGACTTTGATGCTGGCTGCTGAACACATGTGAAACATTAATTCTTTTCTCTGTGGTCTTTGCCCCATAAATCTTTCTTTTGTCTAACCATTTTTTATTGTATGAGTGAAAAGGAGGCAAAGTTGCTACCCTCCTCCTGCGTTTGAGTGTGTGCAAATAAACTAACCCTGTGTTCATCTTATCATGAGTTTGCTGTAGGGTTATTAAGAGAAATTGGATCACACCGAAACTGAGGGGTCGGGGAATATGCCACTGCTTATAAAGGGGGAAACAAATCAAAAACACCTTTCTGTTTATGCGGGCGGGCGGGGGAGCGAGAGGAGGAATAAGGACTGTTTAAACTAACCCTCCTTCCTGTCTGTAGCACACAGGGATTAGTGCTGGGGCCTCAAGCTTTTACAATTAAATAACTTGGATGAAGGGAATGAAGGTATGGTTACTAAATTTGCTGATGATACAAAGATAGGCAAGTTGTGAAGAGGACATAAGGAGGTTACAAAGGGATGCAGATAGGTTAAGTGAGTAGGCAAAGATCTGGCAAATGGAGTATAATGTAGGAAAATGTGAAATTGTCCATTTTGACAAGAATAGTAAAGAAGCATATTATCTAAATAGTAAGAGGTTGCAGAGCTCTGAGATGAAGGGGAATCTGGCTGCCCTATGAATCACAGAAGGTTAGTATGCAGGTACAGCAGGTAAATAGGAAAGCTAATACAATGTTATTCCGAGGGGAATTGAATACAAAAGCAGAGAGGTCATGTTTCAGTTATAGAGGGCATTGGTGAGACCACATTTGGAGTACTCTGTACAGTATTGATCTCCTGGATATAGCTGGAATTGGAGGGTTGTCTTATGAGGAAAGGCTGGACAGAGTAGGCTTGTATCCACTGGAGTTTAGAAGAGTAAGAAGTGACTTGATTGAAATGTATTAGATCCTGAGGGATCTTGACAGGGTGGTTGTGGAAAGGATATTTCTTCTTGTGGGCGAATCTAGAATGAACCAGGGGTCACTGTTTAAAAATAAGGGGTTGCCCATTTAAGACCAAGATTAGGAGAATTCTTTTCTCTCAGAGGGTAGAGGGTCTTTGGAACTTTCTTCCTCAAAAGGCATTGGAGGCAGAGTCTTTAAATATCTTTAAGGCAGAGCTAGATAGATTCCTGTTAAGCAATGGGGTGAAGGGTTATTGGGGGTAGGTGGGAACCTGGAGTTGAGGTTACAATCAGGTCAGCAATGACCTTACTGAATGGCGGAGCAGGCTTGAGGGGCCAAATGACCTACTCCAGCTCCCAATTTTTTTTATTCATTCATGGGATGTGGGCTTCACTGGCTTGCCCATCCCTAGTTGCCCTTGAGAAGGCATATTAGGACAGGCAATGAAAAGCTTGATCACAGAGCTGGGTTTTAAAGAGGATCTTAAAGGCAAAGGAAGTGCAATTTGCCAACAAGGGCAGCAACCGACTGCAGCAGTTTAGGCAGCACAAGGGATGCCTTGGTAAGAGAAAGCATATTGCCACCCATGAAGTCAAAGTCATGATGTCAATCTTTAGATTGTGGATGACAAGAGCTTTGTTTGCAAGTAGATGGGAATTCTGAAAGGTAGATAGGAGAGGAATGAAGTGGAGAAATGAGGTTATCAAGATTAGCTCCCAGCAGATGTGCTGGGTGGGAAGATCGACAAACAATGGTAAAAGGAGGCAGCCATAGCAATTACAACAGAAGCAAACAAATTGGCCGAGGAAATATCCAAATACCCAAGCTTCTGATCATGGCAGGCAAGTAAGAAAACAGAGGAATAGTGACGGGTTGGGGTATGGATCGAGCTGATAAATTACCAAACGTGGGGGAAAATGAAACATGATGAAACATGACAGTGACAGGAAGGGACGAAGATATCACAGAAGAGCCCGAGAGGGACACAGAGAAAATAGATGGGACATAGAAGAATTGGGATTGGGCCCAGAGATAGTTAAAGGAATGGATAGGGTAAATCCAGAATATTGCAACTAGCAGCTGTAAATCCTCTTCTCAGAGAAAGAGGGGGAAGAAAATTGGCAAAAGACAAACTGTGAAAGATTATTTACAACTTCACTGCGGATTTAAATACATGAAAAATGGGTGGGTTATGTAATAGGCAGAAAATCCACCACGTCATTTACTATCCAGCTTGCCTTATTGGTGGTGCAATGTCTCAGGAATACTTTTTGTTCAAAGTAATTCCATTTTATACAACAAAATATTAACCTCAGAAAATTTCCCAACTATTAGCGGCATTTTCCATGACCATGCTATTCAAAAGCAACATTCAGGAAATCTTGGCTCTTGTTTCTTATGGAGTTACCTCATGATGAACAGGGAGACTCCCAATCACCATCACCGATGTAACTTTTTCTGCTAATAATAGGCAACATAATGTTCTCTTGATCTTCAACAAAAAATAACCCCATAGGCTTTTCTACCCATTTTAAGCAATACTTAAGAGTAGTTCTTATAGTAAGGACAACAGTTCTATTTTCCACAATACATCCTTGAAGCTTATCCCAAAAAAAGCACAAATTTAAGGCTGTTGGGTACTAAGTTTTTGTTTATAATAGAAACTGGGTTTATGTTAATCAAAATGCATTTGAGCGCAGGTCTCAACGTAAAAGAATGCTACTCCAATTACTGATAACATGCTATGAAATCGACCCCCATTTTCAATTTTGGATAAATCAAAGTTAGCTTTAGTTCGCAATGAACTCTAATTTCTAAAAGATCATCACGTGCAATTGAAACTGAGTGACTAGGAAAAAGCTCAAGGTCATAAAATAGTAAATTTGACATACCATTCTTGAAGCTCTGCGAATCTCCTTTCTGATATCTGCAGCTAGAAACCCATAAATTCCTTCATTCTCTTTCCCACGCTGATACAATCCACTTGACATAATCTATACCATGTGCCAAAATACACATTGGAATTACTCCAAATGCATGATTTAAGGGAAACCAAAAGTAAAATTAAAAACAAATTATCTCTAAAAGACAGCTCCTTATTTACAACTGTCAGTTAACTATTGCCTCTTCAAGCTGATAATCTCACTTTCAAAAATATTGTAGTTATGACAGTCTGATCAACAATTCCTTAGTTTAGCTTTAGTTAAATAAATTACAGAATAATTCCACTAGATAGAAAAGACAGATGCTTTTGACTTGAGTTATCAATAACGTTACAATACTTTCCAAAGGAAAGATGTGCCTGCTGAATGTCGGTTTACTTAAAGAAAAAAAAATTTATACCTAATTGTGCATATTCCAAATATTAATAAGGATGGAATGTCCTATTACATGCTCTGAGTTCTTTTGGCTCAGAAATAACTTATATCTTATAGATCCCTTGTCGTATTATACAATTTATTTTTGCAAATGTAATGAAAGAGAATTTCTGACCATCATTGGAATGAGAAAATCTTACCAGTCTAAAAAAAAAATCTTATTCTTTGAAAATTCTATTGCTCCTACAGACAAAACATTAATAAGCTTGCCAATGCCATTTTATTCAGAGGCAATTATCATCAAGAGCGAGATTCAAATTTTAACCGAAGAAACCAGATAATTCAATCACCAATTTCCTGAAAGGCTGATGAAAATATTTTGAGCATTATAATATGAATATGATGGATTATTTTCATTCTTTGCATGGCTTATATGACCTCACAGCTAGCATGTAGCCTGTTAAGTAACTGACATCTCTGAGCATTGGATACAAGTGCCATAAGAGCGAAATCACTAAAACAAAATGAAAGTCAAAATGGACATCACTAACTTCAAAATTGTTAAGTCTAGAAATTCCCAGTCCGGCTACCAGTGCTACATCATAAAATAAACCCCAGATAAATATTGATAAGAAAACTTGTCAAGTATGAAAACAAACCATTTTGCAAGTCCGCAAATCAGCCCTGAGATTTTCCAGAAAGGAACATATTGAAACTTTAACAGGAGGTTAACGGCAAAGTATTTAAGGAAGACTCATTATTTCAAAATAGAATGCATACCTAAAGGTCAGAGAAAACAGAATTAAACTGATCAAGACAATATTAAAACTGAACCTACTGGTCTGAATTTAGTTCATAAAAAGCAGAAATGGCCTTAAATAGAAGACTGGCAGAAAAGGAAGCTAATACAAGGGAACAAGTCTTTTTGTTTTTCGAAGACCACAAACTCTACACCAGCCTGGTTCAGTTGACCAAATTTACTTAGCTGAGGCTGAAGGTTGAGAGTACTCCTTTCCAAGGGCTTGAACCCTCAATCTTCATTGTAGTACATAGGGGATGCTGCATTCTTGGATGGGTACTAGTCCAGGACTTTTAACTGACGCCCAATCTGCCAATTTAGGCGTATATTAAAACATATCATGGTATTATTGGAAGAACAGATAAGTCTCATGTCCTAACCAACTTTCGTACTTCAATCAACACCTGCAAAAAATAGTTCACTTATCATTCACCTCATCCTTGTAGTGGGATCTTACCCACTGTTCAGTGAAATGCACGGCAAAAAAAGTATACTATTTGTAAAAGAGGATATGCATGGGTGTGAGGGTGCGGGCGAGAGGGAGGGGGCGTGAGAAAGACAGTGTGTGTGTGAATGAGTGAGAGAGAGTGAGAGAAAGTGACTGTGTGTGTGAATGAGTGTGAGAGAGTGAGAGAAAGAGTGTGTGTGTGAATGAGTGTGAGAGAGTGAGAGAAAGAGTGTGTGTGTGAATGAGTGTGAGAGAGTGAGAGAGGGTGTGTGTGAATGAGTGTGAGGGAGTGAGAGAAAGAGTGTTTGTGTGAATGTGTGAGAGAGTGAGAGAAAGAGTGTGTGTGTGAATGAGTGAGAGAATGTGAGTATGTGTGTGTGAATGAGTGAGAGTTTGAGAGTGTGTGTGAATGAGTGAGAGTTTGAGAGTGTGTGTGTGAATGAGTGAGAGAGTTTGTGAGCACGTGTGTGCATGTGTGTGTGAGAATGAGTGTGAGAGTTTGTGAGTACGTGTGTGAATGAATGAGAGAGTTTTAGAGTATGTGTATGCGAGAGCGTGTGCGAGAGGGAGAGAGGGTGCGCGCGGGCGAGAGGGACAGAGTAAGAGGGCGTGCGCGGGTGAGAGGGACAGAGAGAGAGGGCGGGCGTGCACGAGAGGGTGAGGGAGAGGTTGCGCGCGCACGAGAGGGTGAGAGAGGGGGCGCACGCACACGAGAGGAGGAGAGAGAGGGCGCGCGAGAGAGGACGGGCGCGCGTGCGAGAGGGACAGAGGGCGGTCACACGCGTGAGAGGGACAGAAGGTGGACACGCGCGCGAGAGGGACAGAGGACGGGCATGCGCGCGAGAGGGACAGAGGGCGAGCACGCGCGAGAGAGGAATAGAGGGCGGGCACAAGCGAGAGAGGGACAGAGGGCGGGCATGCGCGCGATAGGGACAGAGGGCAGGCACGCGTGAGGCACAGAGGGTGCGAGAGGGAGAGAGGGCGGGTGCGCAAGCCAGAGGGAGAGGGGGCGGGCGCGAGCGAGAGGGAGAGAGGGCGGGCGCGCGCGAGAGGGAGCGAGGGGGGGCGCGCGCGAGAGGGAGAGAGGGGGGGCGCGCGCGAGAGGGAGAGGGGGCGGGGGCGCGCGCGAGAGGTAGAGGGGGCGGGCGCGCGCGCGAGAGGTAGAGGGGGCGGGCGCGCGCGCGAGAGGTAGAGGGGGCGGGCGCGCGCGCGAGAGGTAGAGGGGGCGGGCGCGCGCGCGAGAGGTAGAGGGGGCGGGCGCGCGCGCGAGAGGGACGGAGGGCGGGCGCTCGCGCGAGAGGGACGGAGGGCGGGCGCTCGCGCGAGAGGGACGGAGGGCGGGCGCTCGCGCGAGAGGGACGGAGGGCGGGCGCTCGCGCGAGAGGGACGGAGGGCGGGCGCTCGCGCGAGAGGGACGGAGGGCGGGCGCTCGCGCGAGAGGGACGGAGGGCGGGCGCTCGCGCGAGAGGGACGGAGGGCGGGCGCTCGCGCGAGAGGGACGGAGGGCGGGCGCTCGCGCGAGAGGGACGGAGGGCGGGCGCTCGCGCGAGAGGGACGGAGGGCGGGCGCTCGCGCGAGAGGGACGGAGGGCGGGCGCTCGCGCGAGAGGGACGGAGGGCGGGCGCTCGCGCGAGAGGGACGGAGGGCGGGCGCTCGCGCGAGAGGGACGGAGGGCGGGCGCTCGCGCGAGAGGGACGGAGGGCGGGCGCTCGCGCGAGAGGGACGGAGGGCGGGCGCTCGCGCGAGAGGGACGGAGGGCGGGCGCTCGCGCGAGAGGGACGGAGGGCGGGCGCTCGCGCGAGAGGGACGGAGGGCGGGCGCTCGCGCGAGAGGGACGGAGGGCGGGCGCTCGCGCGAGAGGGACGGAGGGCGGGCGCTCGCGCGAGAGGGACGGAGGGCGGGCGCTCGCGCGAGAGGGAGGGAGGGCGGGCGCGCGCGAGAGGGAGGGAGGGCGGGCGCGCGCGAGAGGGAGGGAGGGCGGGCGCGCGCGAGTGGGAGGGAGGGCGGGCGCGCGCGAGTGGGAGAGAGGGCGGGCGCGCGCGAGTGGGAGAGAGGGCGGGCGCGCGCGAGTGGGAGAGAGGGCGGGCGCGCGCGAGTGGGAGAGAGGGCGGGCGCGCGCGAGTGGGAGAGAGGGCGGGCGCGCGCGAGTGGGAGAGAGGGCGGGCGCGCGCGAGTGGGAGAGAGGGCGGGCGCGCGCGAGTGGGAGAGAGGGCGGGCGCGCGCGAGTGGGAGAGAGGGCGGGCGCGCGCGAGTGGGAGAGAGGGCGGCGCGCGCGAGTGGGAGAGAGGGCGGGCGCGCGCGAGTGGGAGAGAGGGCGGGCGCGCGCGAGTGGGAGAGAGGGCGGGCGCGCGCGAGTGGGAGAGAGGGCGGGCGCGCGCGAGTGGGAGAGAGGGCGGGCGCGCGCGAGTGGGAGAGAGGGCGGGCGCGCGCGAGTGGGAGAGAGGGCGGGCGCGCGAGTGGGAGAGAGGGCGGGCGCGCGAGTGGGAGAGAGGGCGGGCGCGCGAGTGGGAGAGAGGGCGGGCGCGCGCGAGAGGGCGGGCGCGCGCGAGAGGGAGGGCGCGCGCGAGAGGGAGGGCGCGCGCGAGAGGGAGGGCGCGCGCGAGAGGGAGGGCGTGCGCGAGAGAGCGGGCGGGCGCGAGAGGGAGAGTGGGCGGGCAGGCGCGAGAGGGAGAGAGGGCGGGCGGGCGCGAGAGGGAGGGCGGGCGCAAGAGGGAGGGCAGGCGCGAGAGGGAGAGAGGGCGGGCGGGCGCGAGAGGGAGAGAGGGCGGGCGGGCGCGAGAGGGAGAGAGGGCGGGCGTGATAGGTAGAGAGGATGGGTGCGCGCACGAGAGGGAGAGTGGGCGCGTGCGAGAGAGTGAGAGAGTGCGCGGGGCACAGAGGGCGCATGAGGGAGGGAGGGCGCGCGCGCGAGAGGGAGAGTGGTCGCATGCGAGAGACAGGGCGCGCGCAAGGCACAGAGGAGGCAAGAGGGAGATAGGTCGGGCATGCGCGAGAGGGAGAGAGGACGGCCGCGTCTGCAAGAGGGAGAGAAGGCGGACGCGCGCGAGAGGGAGAGAGGGCGGGCGCGCACGAGAGGGAGAGAGGGCGGGCGCGCACGAGAGGGAGAGAGGGCGGGCGCGCACAAGAGGGAGAGAGGGCGGGCGCACAAGCGCAAGAGGGAGAGAGTGCAGGCGCGTGAGAGAGAGGGCACGTGCGTGAGAGGGAGAGTGGTCGCGCACGAGAGAGGGCACGCGCGAGGCACAGAGGGAGTGCGAGTGAGATAGGGCACACTGGCGAGAGGATAAGGGGGCGGGCGGGCACGCGAGGGGGAGAGGGGGCGGGGGCGAGGCGGCGGGTGCGGAGGCGAGGGGGAGAATGTGAGTGTAAGAGGTAAGAGTGTGCGTGAGAGTGAGCGAGCGTGAGGGCATGAGAGTGAGAGTGTGTGTGAGAGAGAGAGAAAAAAAAGTGTGATTGCGTGAAAGAAAGAGTGCGTGCGTGCACGTCGGAGTGTATGTGCTTATAAACAAGAGTGTGTGTGCGAGAGAGAGCGAGAGAGTGCGTGCGCAAGAGGGTGTGCACGAGTGTGCCCACACGAGAGATTTTGTGTATGTGTGCGCGCGAGAGAGAGATTGAGTGAGTGAGAGTGCCCGCATGTCCATGTGAGATTGTGTGTGCATGTTTGTGTATGTGCATGTGACAGAGAGAGTGCGTGTGCGTGGAAGAGAAAGAATGTATGCGTGCGTGCGTGTGTGTGAGAGAATGCGTGCACATATGTATGCGTGCCTGAGAGGGAGGGATGGATTGTGTGTACGTGTGAGAGAGAGCTTGTGTGCGAGTGTGTGTGCATGAGAGCTAGAGTGTCTATGTGTGAGAGAGAAAGTGAGACAGAGAGAGTGAGTGCGTGAGGGAGAGAGGGAGAGATGCGGAGAGGGGGAGAGAGAGAGGGAGAGTAAGAGAGGGAGAGTAAGAGAGGGAGAGTAAGAGAGGGAGAGTAAGAGAGGGAGTGTGTGTGTGCGTGAGAGAGAGGGGAGAGAGTGTGAGCGTAAGAGGTGAGTGAGAGAGAGACAGAGTGGGTGCATGAGTGTGTGCGCGAGAGTGAGCGAGCGTGTGTGAACATGAAAGTGAGTGTGTGTGTGAAGGAGAGTGAGTTTGTGTGAGAGAGAGAGAGAGAGAAAGAGTGTGCGTGTGTGAGTGTGTGCGTGCACGTCAGAGTGTCCGTGCGTATAAACAAGTGTATGTGAGAGAGAGCGAGAGGTTACGTGCGTGTGCGCACATGCGCCTGACTATGCATGTGAGAGACAGAGAGAGACAGAGTGAGTGACTGAGTGTGTGTGAGAGAGTATGAGAGAGAGAGAGAGAGAGAGAAAAAGTGTGCGCACGTGAGAGCGTGAGCGTGCACGCGATAGAGTGCGCACGCTTGAGAGAGATTGAGAGTACGATGATAGAGAGAGGGAGAGTGAGTGGGAGAGAGAGAGGGAGAGAGAGGGGGGCAGGGAAGGAGGGAGAGGGTGTGTGTGTATGAGGTGTATGTGTGCGCATGCGTGCGCGTGCATGAGCTTGCGCGTGCATGAGCGTGCGCGTGCATGTGCTTGGGCGCGAATGCCTCTTGAAAGTCCATGTGCAACACATCTACAGCATTACCCTCATCAACCCTCTCTATTACCTCTGACAAACTCCAGTAAGTTAGTTAAAACACAATTTCACCTTTAGAAATCCATGCTGGGTCTTCCTGATCAAGTCACATTTTTCCATGTGACTAGTAATTCTATTCCAGGTGATTGTTTCAAGGAGCTTCCCCACCACTGAAGTTAAACTGACTGGTCTGCAATTGCTGGGCTTATCTTACAATCTTTTTTGAACAAGGGTATAATATTAATAAAAACAAAAAACTACTGCGGATGCTGGAAATCCAAAACAAAAACAGAATTACCTGGAAAAACTCAGTAGGTCTGGCAGCATCGGTGGAGAAGAAAAGAGTCGACATTTCGGGTCCACACGACCCTTCAACAGAACTGAAGTATAATTAGGAGAGGGGTGAAATATAAGCTGGTTTAAGGTGGGGGGCGGGGGAGAGAGAAGTTGAGGGTGGGGTGGTTGTAGGGACAAGCAAGCAGTGATAGGAGCAGATAATCAAAAGATGTCACAGACAAAAGGATCAAAGAGGTGTTGAAGGTGGTGATATTATCTAAGAAAAGTGCTAATTAAGAATGGATGGCAGGACACTCAAGGTACAGCTCTAGTGGGGTGGGGTGGAAAGATTGACAAGGTATTAGTAGTAGATTTAAAAATAATGAAAATAGGTGGGAAAAGAAAAATCTATACAAATTATTGAAAACAAAAAAAAAACAAAAGGGAGGGGGAGGAAACGGGGTGGGGATGGGGGGAGGGGGAGTTTAAGATCTAAAGTTGTTGAATTCAATATTCAGCCCGGAAGGCTGTAAAGTGCCTAGTCGGAAGATGAGGTGCTGTTCCTCCAGGGCATAACATTTGCAGTTCTCCAGCCTTCTGGCACCTCCCCTGAGTTTAGGGAAGACTGAACTTTTATGGCCAGTGCCCCTGCAATTTCCCCTCTTACTTCCTTTAATATCCTTGGCTGCATTTCATCCGGTCCCAGTGCATTGTCAACTTTAGGTACCAACAGTTCATCCAACACTTCCTCCTTATAAATTTTGAGCCCTTCTAATGACAGAGTTTCCTCCTCTGTCACTGTGACCTCAGTAACATCTGCCTCCTTGGTAAAGACTGATGCAAAGTACTCATTTAACACCTCAGCCTCTACATGTGAATTCCCTTTTAGGTCCCTAATCGGCCCTACTCCTCCTTTTACCACCCTCTTACTATTTGTGCGCCGATAGAAGACTTTGGGATTTCCCTTTATGTTGGCTGCCAGTCTTATCTCATGATCCCTCTTTGTTTCTCTTATTAGCTTTTTTCACCTCCCCTCTGTGCCTTCTGTATTTCTGCTTGGTTCTCAATTGTATTTTCTACCTGACACCTGTCATAAGCACGCTTTTTCATCTTTATCTTAATTTCTATCTCCTTTTTCATCCAGGGAGCTCTGGGTTTGTTTGTCCTACCTGTCCCTTTTGAGGGACTATACCTTGATATAGCCTGAACCATTTCTTTTTTGAAGCTAGCCTATTGTTCAAGTTCAGTGTTTCCTGCCAATCTTTGGTTCCAGTCTATCCAGCCCCATTGAAGTTGGCTCTCCTCCAGTTAATTATTCTTACTCTGGATTGCATATTGTCCTTTTCTACCGTCATCTTAAACTTTACAATACAATGATCAATGTCTCCTAAATGCTCTCCCACTGACACTAGATCTACTAGGTCCACCTCATTTCCAAGAACCAGGTCCAACAGTGCATCCATTTCATTACAAGCCTACCGACTCCCACAGCTACCTCGACTACAGCTCCTCACACCCCGCTTCCTGTAAGGACTCTATCCCATTCTCAGTTTCTTCGCCTCCGTCGCTTCTGTTCTGATGATGCCACTTTCAAAAACAGTTCCTCTGACATGTCCTCCTTCTTCCTTAACCGAGGTTTTCCATCCACGGTGGTTGACAGGGACCTCAACCGTGTCCGGCCCATCTCCCGCGCATCCGCCCTCACACCTTCCTCTCCCTCCCAGAACCATGATAGGTCCCCCTTGTCCTCACTTATCACCCCACCAGCTCTCATGCCCACATGTCCGTCCTTGGCCTGCTGCATTGTTCCAGTGAAGCTCAATGCAAACTGGAGGAATAGCACCTCATCTTCCGACTAGGCACTTTACAGCCTTCTGGACTGAATATTGAGTTCAACAATTTTAGATCATGAACTCTCTCCTCCATCCCCACCCCCTTTCCGATCCCCCTTTTTTCCAATAATTTATATAGATTTTTCTTTTCCCACCTATTTCCATTATTTTTAAATGTATTTTCATCCATTGTTTTATCTTTGCTTTTTAGCCTATTTCGATCCCTTCCCCCCACCCCATCCCCACTAGGGCTATCTGTACCTTTATTATCACATTCCTTAGATAATATCACTAGCTTCAACACCTCTTTGTCCTTTTTTCTATGACATCTTTTGGTTATCCCCACCTATCACTGGCCCTCTATCCAGCTCTACTTGTCCTACCCCACCTTAAACCAGCTTATATTTCACCTCTTTTTTATTTTTCCTTAGTTCTGTTGAAGAGTCATACGGACTCGAAACATTAACTGTGTTCCTCTCCGCAGATGCTGTCAGACCTGCTGAGTTTTTCCAGGTATTTTTGTTTTTGTTGTGCATCCATTCTTGTTGGACAGGACGCATACTGCTGTAGAAAATTCTTATGAACACAACCTAGGAACTCTTGCCCCTCTCCATCCTTTACACTACCACTGTCCCAGCCTACATTCCGGTGATTAAAGACCCCATTATAACTACTCTATAGTGCTTGCATCTCTCTGTAATTTCCCTGCAAATTTTTCCCACTAAATCCTTCTATTTGCCGGTCGATAGCAACGTAATTGCACACTTTTTGTTCCTTAGCTCTAACCACATTGATTCTGTCCGTAAACCCTCTGGGACTTCCTTTTTCTCCAGCACTGCAATGCTCTCCTTGACCAATACCACCGCCCCTCCTCCTTTTCTTCTTTTCCTATCTTTTCAGAACACCTTGTACCCAGGAATATTTAAACACCCAGTTCTGCCCTTCCTTGTTATTGCCACATCATCATATTTCCAGTTCTGTGCTTGTAACTCCCCAATTTTATTTGCTATAATCCATGCATTCACAGACATACACAGCAACTCTCGTTCAGGCTTCATGACTTTCTCCCTTACTCCAACTCCACCTAGTAATTTAC
Organism: Cetorhinus maximus; assembly: GCF_964194155.1. Classification (NCBI taxonomy): domain Eukaryota; kingdom Metazoa; phylum Chordata; class Chondrichthyes; order Lamniformes; family Cetorhinidae; genus Cetorhinus; species Cetorhinus maximus. Next base: position 69,767,177 of record NC_135896.1, read on the forward strand.
TATTCTCTATACTAGTGCCCCCAGTATTTTGTGAACCCTGGTATTCCTCTCTAATATTCTCTCCTGGTTCCCACACCCCTGCCAAGTTCGATTAAAACCCTCACAACAGCATAGAGAGCAGAGGAGGCTGAATACATTCAAGGCTGAGTTATACTGATTTTTGATTGACAAGGGAGTCAAGGGTTATGGGGGCTGGCAGGAAAGAACAAAAAAAAATAAAGAACAAAGAAAAGTACAGCACAGGAACAGGCCCTTCGGCCCTCCAAGCCTGCACCGATCATATTGCCTGTCAAACTAAAACGTTTTGCACTTCCGGGGTCCATATCCCTCTATTCCCATCCTATTCATTTATTTGTCAAGCTGCCTCCTAAACACCACTATCGTACCTGCTTCCACCACCTCCTCTGGCAGCGAATTCCGGACACTCACTACCCTCTGCATAAAAAACTTGCCCCGCACACCTCCTCTAAAGTTTTCTCCTCTCACCTTAAATCTATATCCCCTAATTGACTCTTCCACCCTGGGAAAAAGCTTCTGACTATCTACTCTGTCCATGCCACTCATAATTTTGTAAACGTCTATAAAGTTGCCCCTCAATCTTCGCCGCTCTAGTGAGAACAATCCAAGTTTCTCCAACCTCTCCTCATAGCTAATAACCTCCAGACCAGGCAGCATCCTGGTAAACCTCCTCTGCACCCTCTCCAACGCCTCCATATCCTTCTGGTCAATACCCCTGCCGATGAAGGCAAGCATGCCATATGCCTTCCTGACTACCTTATCCACCTGCGTTGCCACTGTCAGTGACCTGTGGACCTGCACACCCAGATCCCTCTGCTCGACAATGCACTTAAGGGTTCTGCCATTTACTGTATAATTCCTACCTGTATTAGGCCTTCCAAAATGCATTACCTCGCATTTGTCCGGATTAAACTCCACCTGCCATTTCTCCGCCCAAGTCCCCAACCGATCTATATCCCGTTGTATCCTTTGATAATCCTCTTCACTATCTGCAACTCCTCCAGCCTTAGTGTCGTTTGCAAACTTACTAATTAGCCCAGTTACATTTTCCTCCAAATCATTTATGTATACTACAAACAGCAATGGTCCCAGCACTGATCCCTGCGGAACACCACTAGTCACAGCTCTCCATTCAGAAAAGCACCCTTCCACTGCTAACCTCTGTCTTCTATGACCAAGCCAATTCTGTATCCATCTTGCCAGCTCACCTCTGATCCCGTGCGACTTTACCTTCTGTACCAGTCTGCCATGAGGGGCCTTGTCAAAGGCCTTACTGAAATCCACGTATATAACATCCACTGCCCTTCCATCGTCGATCATCTTTGTCACTTCCTCGAAAAACTCGATCAAATTAGTGACACATGACCTCCCCTTCACAAAACCATGCTGCCTCTCACTAATATGCCCATTTGCTTCCAAATGGTAGTAAATCCTGTCACAAAGAATCTTCTCCAATAATTTCCCTACCACTGACGTAAGGCTCACCGGCCTATAATTTCCTGGATTATCCCTCCTACCCTTCTTAAACAATGGAACAACATTGGTCATTCTCCAGTCCTCTAGGACCTCACCCATTGCCAGTGAGGATACAAAGATTTCTGTCAAGGCCCCAGCAATCTCCTCCCTTGCCTCCCTCAGTATTCTGGGGTAGATCCCATCTGACCCTGGGGACTTATCCACCTTAATATTCTTCAAGATGCCTAACACCTCCTCTTTTTTGATCTCAACATGATCCAGGCTATCTACACGCTCTTCCCTATACAAATCGACCGCTAAGTCCTTCTCTTTGGTGAATATGGATGAGAAGTACTCATTTAGTATCTCTCCCATTTCTTCTGGCTCCACACACAGATTCCCACCTCTGTCCTTGAGTGGGCCCACCCTTTCCCTGGCTACCCTCTTGCTTTTTACATATGTATAAAAGGCCTTGGGATTTTCCTTTATCCTGGTTGCCAATGACTTTTCATGACCCCTTTTAGCCCTCCTGACTCCTTGCTTAAGTTTCTTCCTACTTTCTTTATATTCTCCACGGGCTTCATCTGTTCCCAGCCTTCTAACCCTTTCGAATGCTTCCCTTTTCTTTTTGACTAATCTCACAATATCCTTCGTTAGCCAAGGTTCCTGAAACTTGCCATACTTATGCTTCATCCTAGCAGGAACATGCCGGTCCTGAATTTTTATCAACTGACGTTTGAAAGCCCCCCACATGTCAGTTGTTGATTTGCCCTCAAACAAGTGGAGTTAAAGTCACAATCGGATCAGCTGTGGTCTTGCTGAATGTCGTAGCAGGCTCAATGGGCCAAATGCCTTCTCCTAATCCTATTTCTTATGGTCTCACTGAACCATGGCACAAATAGCTGTCCCTGAAGGAAAAGCTGATTTTAACAACTCACAATATTTATATACTAAGGAATTAAATGAAGTGAAAAATAAATATTTGAAAATACACTCAAATCAGTAATAGTGACCATGACGCAATTGTCGTAAAAACCGTTCTGGTTCACTAATGTCCTTTAGGAATGGAAATCTGCCATCCTTACCTGGTCTGGCCTATTTGTGACTCCAGGCCCAAGTAATATAGTTGAATCTTAACTTCCCTCTGAAATGGCCCAGCAAGCCATTCAGTTGTATCAAACCGCTACAAAGTCTAAAAGGAACGATCTCTCTTCGTAACAGCACTGTGGGTATACCTACACCACATGGACTGCAGGGGTTCACGAAGGCAGCTCACCACCACCTTCAAGGGCAATTAAGAATGGGCAGTAAATGTTGGCTAGCTAGCAATGCCCACATTCAATGAGCTAATAAATAAAAAAAGGTAAAAATGGTTTCAACCTACCAAACAATAGTAATGAAGAGTTATTCCATTATCATAAGTTTTCTTCTCGCCATATTTTTCAGGGCAGTCATCATTCCGCCGACAAAATACACAAGCTACAGGAACAAACAAAATTTCATCTTGAACGAAAGTGAGAGTGACTACTTTTGGAATATGAGTAACTATGCCAAAGCCCTGAAAAGATTTCAAAATCAAAAAGGTACCAAATCAGGTGCAATAATAGTAATATCCATTTGGAAGGTTTTTTCTTTCAGGCCTTCTTTCTCCGCCCGATTCTTATGACAGCAGTAATCTTTCTGCCAGGGCCAGACTTGAATCACTATAATTTGGGGCAGCTTCACTTTCAATGAGGGAAGTTCTTTGGGCAAGCAGTATTAAAAGAATTATTTATATTTGTATCATAAGTGTCTCGCTCTCAACCTGTAGCAGAATTGTTACTGACATACGACAGGCCATATGCAACATTCACTAAAATATGCCGCTGCTCTTGCAGTCCATAAGCCTAGAAGCAACTGGGCAACATGTTACTTACCACTAAGTTTGCACGTCATCAGAACCAAGTCTGCCCATTCCATTCTACAGGTATACTTGTAAAGACAGTGGGACACATGCATTCAACTCTGATATGCAAGTGTCCCTATGGGAAGAGAGAGAAAGTAAAAAGGATATTTGTACTTGTGCACTTCCTAGTAGCTAGCTCAGAACAAACAAATTTGCTCTCAATTTCCTCAGCTTTTCATAAACAAAATAAAAATCAGCTGAGATCAAAAATCTGTAAATAAGTCTAAGAAAATAAAATGTGTTAATATAGGAATGGAGCGATCATCACCAGAGCTCCCTGGAGGTTCAGGAACTATCAAGCAAACAGCATGAATTACACAGACTTGGAAAGATCCAACATTTGATCCCTGGCTTTTGCCAAGTCAACTGATGTGAACTGCAGTGGCAGTAAAGGCACTGTTGACATTATTCCCTCTGGGCTAAGAGAGGGAAAATCAGCATGCACCTTGCTCCTTTGCACCATCCAGTGATACCACTGGAAATATTTGTTCATGGACATCAGGTGTGTGCATATTGCAGTCCAATGCTAAACATCAAGGTAAATAAAGTCTGGCACCCATTTCAGGTGGCAGTAGGCCACTAATCTTCTAATAACTTGGCAATGTGATATACATGAAAATAATTCAGATGTGGTCAATACTACCACCTTTCATATTCCTTTAAATGGACTCAGCACGTGTATTTGAGCTAAAATGAAACAAACTTTTTGTACGGAAACAAACATCAAAATTATGATCGTAAATAATTTATAGAAGAAAACAAGCTGTTGAACTTTTGCTCATCAGCTGGCACTTAACCCAAATGATGCATTATGCAGATAAGATGAAATACTGCCTGATCACACCGTTCAATCTCTTGCACTACTTCTACGTTTCAAATAAATAAGTTCAAAATGAAGACAGAAGGTAAAATATCAGAAGTACTCACAAGGATTTTGCCTCTGCTCCAGCTTCTGCTTTACATTTGTAGCAAAGTCAATTGCAGCGCCTGACTTGGGCAACTTCCTAGATAAAAACACAAAAACATTAAAATACAAGTAGAAGACAGATTGTCCAACTACCTGATTCGAGTTTAGACACATCAAGTTTCATTTTAAGTGCCACAGGTGACAAATCAAAACCTCCATCAAGCTTTCGTTCACTTGTCTCAATATCTCCTTATGTGGCTCGGTGTGAAATTTGTTTGATAATATCCCTGTGAAGCACATAGGGTGTTTTGCTCCATTAAATGCAAATTGTTGGTGCTGTTGATGTTCTAAATGCGCAAGTTTAATGTCACATACCAGGCTTATTCATCAGAACTACTTAATTCACGTGAGGGGCTGGATAAACAGGCATGCCTATTCAGTGATAGTTTGGTATGAAGTAAAATCATCTCTTCCTCATTTTGCAAAATTACACCACACATCTTGATTCTCTGGTCAGCTGAGATCCAGAAAATAAAAATTTAAGTAATATTGAATCTGCCAGAGATGGACAGAGCAGCTAAGACCGAAGTCAGGATTGGTAAACTAATGAAAATTGATTTTTTTTTACATTAAAAGTGCTATATTAATGCAAGTCGTTCTTGTACTTCAATAACTTGTGTTCTTTCACACTATATTATTTCTTATGTTTTGCTTATTTTCTTTGTGCATTATAAACAGTATTCCATCTTGTAAACATACTTATGCATTGACATTTTCCCATTCATGGGCAACACCAAGAGAAATGTATTAGTACATTTATCAGTTAAAATGGCCTCCTGAGATAGCCAAAGGTACCTTTCTAATTCTATATATTAAACAATTTTTTTGTGTAAGAGAAGTTCAGAAAGCTGAACAGGATTTGTAAAATGCAAATGAAACCCAATATACAGTGCTGAGTAAATTACAGTTTATCCATATTTGCAGGGGTTCAGTCATTACTATTTTTATTTCAACCAAGCTGCCTAAAATTCAAATCTGTACTCAGAGAAAACCTTTATGTTAACTGTTGATCAATAATCTTGCTCTATTTTCATAAAAGGGTCACCTCTCATCTCCCTTTAAGCATGGAAAAGGAATAGCATCCATTTTAACTTGAGTTACCATAGCCTTTTAAAAACAAAATAAATAGCACACGTGTTCACTTGTTGCCACACTCTATATTATTGAATTCTATTGGTAAACTGTGCAAGACTGAAACTGGATTATCAAACCATGTTTCACTACTTCTTACCTGACCAACCTTCTTAGTAGTTAAGCAGATGCCCTGATTTTGCCTCTCCTTGACTATACAGTTTCGCGATCAGATTTAAGACACAGTTTTTCTGGAGCGTAACTTGGGAATTTTATTTGTTTATATTTTTGACAAATGTATTATGTGCTAAGATCATTGCATCTTCCTCCAGTTAGGAGAGATAGGCTTTCGACTTCCAGAACCAACTGCAAAAGATTGATTTTTCAGCATAAACATGTTTACAAAGCAGGTAAGTCACCAGAAATCCTGCTAGCCTTACAGAAGGCACAAAAGGAAATAATTATATTTTCTCTTATTGAGTATAGTCTTGATTCACAGATGCTCAACTCTATAAATCAAGTGTATAATCAGGGGGAAAAAATCAGGACACCTGTGAACTTTTCTGGAAGACCATGCTTTCCAAAATCTACATAAAACACCATCATCCCAGTGGTGAACTCGAGCAATAGCTGATTGGCTATTTAGCTTGTGTTTAAATATGAGCTTCACTGGCTGAATTTTGCTAGCAAGGTCACAATGTAGGATTTCTCCAAAGGCCATTTGTAGTTACCCACTGGGGGAGGATCAGGCTGCAGCGAGTGAACCTCTGACCATGGTGCAAATGGTCTGGTTCACTGCCTCCCTTCTGGACTGGTAAGGCACTCGGCCTGACAGCTTCCCAGTTTAAAGCTATAAAAGGTAAACCCTCGCCCCATAATTGTTATTTTAATTAAAAATAACCTCACATTGATCATTCTAGATTGATTGCTGACACTTCCCTTATATATTGAGAGATGCCGGGGGTTGGATGGGGGAGGGGGAGCATCACAAAATAGTCTCCTAAATGCCCATTTCCTCTAATTGTGGTTCAAAGATACTTAGCAAAATTCGGGTTCACCATGTGAATAGATTTATTTTCCAATTGGACCACTCTAATTTGACATATTTAAATTTTGGAACAAAATTACAAACCTTTTATATTTAACTATTATTTACATCCTTTAGAAGATGTACTTGCTTGGTTCTCTTCTTGAATTGAGCCATCAACAGATCAAGTGATCACTCTTAAAGAGTTTTTTTTCCTTCATGGGATGTGGGCATCGCTAGCTATGGCATTTATTGTCCATCCCTAATTGCCCTTGAGAAGGCAGTGGTGAGCTACCTTCTTGAACTGCTGCAACCCATGTGGCGCAGGTATACCAATAGTACTGTTAGGGAGGGAGTTCCAGGATTTTGACCCAGCGACAGTAAAGGAACGGCGATATATTTCCAAGTCAGGATGGTGTGTGGCTTGGAGGGAAACTTCCAGGTGGTGGTGTTCCTGCTTGCTGCCCTTGTCCTTCTAGATGGTAGTGATCATGGGCTTGGAAGGTGCTGTTTATGGAGGCTTGGCGAGTTCCTGCAGTGCATCTTGTAAATGGTACACACTGCTGCCTCTGTGCATTGGTATTGGAGGGTGTGAATGCTTGTGGATGGGGTGCCAAACAAGCGGGCTGGTTTGTCCTTGACACCAGATTGGAAACCAAGTGTTTCAAGGGAAAATAAATCATTTATCTCATTTACCTACACCCTCAACTGTCAGTGGTTTCCAATGGGGTGAGTCTTCCTTTCTTGGGCTGTTCTGTGGTCATAGACAACTTATCCAATGCCCCAGTGCTCTCAGTACTACTGGCCATCAACTCATTTATTTTGTTCTTTAGCCCTTATATTCTGGTATATGGTCCCTCCTCAGATCAGAAATTAAATCGCTTCATCTACACATAGCTTTACAACTGTGACATATAGATTTGAAGAAAGAATGATGGCAGTTTTGAAAGGGAGGGGAACATACCTGAGGGAAGAGAACCATCTAATCAATTGTCTACTCAGGTTAACCACTGGCATGATATTTTATAAATCCTTTTCATTTCACTAAACCAATTTGACATTCCCTTATCTTGAAGTGCAGATTATTGCACCACCTTTGCTGGCCAACTATTCCCCACCATTCTTAAAATCATCTGGAATAAATGATCAGTTAGACATATCTGTCAGTGTTTTGATAATATTCTGCCAAGATGTTTTTGTTTATTCCAAACATTCTTAGTCCATAGACCAAGGCCTAGTCTGAAAGTGCTAAAGAAATCTAATACCACCACTTGCAAGACCCCTTCAAATCACACAAGATCCTGACTTGGAACTAACAAAATCCTGGAACTCGCTCTCTAATACCACTGTGGGTGTACCTACACCACTTGAACTGCAGTGGTTCAAGGCGGTGGCTCTTAAATGGGTGATGCCTTAATTTGAAACTGTGCCCCCTAATTACAAACTACCTCACAAGGGGAAATATTCTAAGAGCATTTACCCTGTCAGGCCCCCTCAGAATCTTTTATGTTTCAATAAGATCACCTCTCATTCTTCAAAATTCCAATGAGTATAGGCCCAACCTGCTTAAGCTTTCTTCATAAGACAACGTCTTCATCCCAAGAATCAACCTAGTGAACCTTCTCTGAACAGCTTCCAATGCAAGCATATGTAGGAGTGCCTTATGTAGGCAGAAATCTAGGTGTGGTCTCACCAATGAATTGTACCATTGTAGCAAGACTTCCCTACTTATTTACTCCACCTTCCTAGCGATAAAGGCTAACGTTCCATTCGCCTTCCTAATTACTTGCTGTACCAGCATGCTAATGTTCTGTGTTGTACAAGGTCACCCAGATCATTCTTAATTCTGCAGTCTCTCTCCAGGGATAAAGGGCTGTAGCTATGAGGGTAGGTTGGAGAGGCTGGAGCACTTTTCCTTGGAGAAAAGGTGGCTGAGAGGAAACTTGATAGAGGTATTCAAGATCATGAGGTTTATGGGCATGGTAAATAGTGAGAAACCGTTCCCACTCAAGAAAGCATCAAGAACTAGAGGGCACAGATTCAAAATAATCGGCAAAAGGAGTAAATGTGATGCGAGGAAAATTTTTTTCACCCAGGGGGTGAAAGTTTGGAACAAGCTTCAGTAGGCAGGTTCAATCGAGGTATTCAAAAGGGAATTGGATTGCTACCTGAAAAGAAATAATGTGCAAGGTTACAGGTATAAGGAAGGGGATGCTCTTTCAGAGAGCCAGTGCAGACTTAATGGGCCGAATGGCCTCTTCTTGCACTGTAAAGATTCTGTGATATCCCGCTTTTCTATTCTTCCCACCAAAGTGGAAAATCTCTCACCTTCCCACATTATACAATATCTGCCAAATTTCTGCCCACTCACTTTTTACCTATCTATAGTGCTTTGCAGACTCTTTGGCCCAGATTTTCCAGTCTCCAGTTGGTACCCCAGAGGATGCACTTCTTGGATGTCCCAATGCAAGGACTCTGTGGGAATTGCCCGGGAAGTTTCAGCTTCCGATGGGCAATTCCCCAGCTCCCTGGGGAACTCGGAGTTACAGTTGAAGGCTTCGGAGAGTTCCAACTTACTTACCTTGGTTACCTAATTATTAGACAGAAAAATGCCATGTTTAACTCTCAGGCATCTATATAACTGACCCCACCCCCGACACTTCCCCCACCGACCCCCTGACTCTCTCGTCACCCGACCTAACCACCCGACCCCTACACACCCGGGACCGAGGGAGGGAGAGCGCGAGAGAGCCCGCGCCGGGGGGGGGGGGGGTGTGGAGCGCAAGAGAGCCCGCGCCGGAGGGGGGAGCGTGAGAGAGCGCGCACGTGCGCCAGAGCACGAGAGAGCCAGAAAAATGTATCACTTGTAAAGAAGTCGCTACTTGGATTTCAGCAAGGAACACTGGCAACAGGGAAGTGAAGTTAAATCAAGTCAAAGTCAAATAAAATAAGAAAGCATACCAAAGTAGGATAAAGTTAGACGAAGTGTAGTGAAGTTCAATTACCAATAATTCATTCTACTCACTCTTAAGTGTATTATATAATTTGAGTTACGGGATGGCAGGTCAGCTCGGCCAAGTGGAGTGTACATCCTGCAATGTGTGAAGCCAAGTGCCCCTGACAAACAAATCTGTAGGATGTGTTACCAGCTGCACAAGCTTGAGCTCCAGGTTGCAGAACTGAAGTCACTGTTGTGTATCCGTGGATAGTACATTTAGGGAGGTGGTCACACCTCAGGTCAGAAGCATACAACCAGAGAAGGAATGGGTGACCGCCAGGCAATCTGAAAGAACGAGGCAGGTAGTGGAGTCCCGAGTCTATCCTGCTTGCTAATCAGTTTACCATTTTGGATGCTGATGAGGGCAGTGGATCCTCAGGGGAGTGCAGCCAGAGCCAAGCCTGTGGCACCACAGGCAGCTCAGCTACACAGGGGCAGGAAGGAAAATGGGAGGGCAATATTGATAGGGGATTTCATAGTCAGGGGATCAGACAGGCATTTCTGCGGCACTAAACGTGACTCCAGGATGGTGTGTTGCCTCCCCGGTGGGAGGGTGAAGGATGTCATAGAGCGGCTGCAGGACACGGGGGAGGGTTGGGGGGGGGGGTGGGGGGGGGGGGGTAGAAATCAGCCAGAGGTCATAGTCCACATTGGTACCAACGATAGGTAGGAAGAGGGATGAGGTCCTGAAAGCAGGGTAGGAAATTAAAAAGCAGAACTTCAAGAGCAGCAATCTCAGGGTTACTCCCAGTGCCACGTGCTAGTGAGTATAGGAATAGGAGGATTGATCAATTAAATACATGGCTGGAGAACTGGTGTAGGAGGGAGGACATCAGATTTAAGGCATTGGGACCGGTTCTGGGGCAGGTGGGATAAGCTGGGCGGGTTACACCTTAACAGGACTGGGGCCAATATACTCGCAGAGAGGTTTGCTGGTGTTGTTGGGGTGGGTTTAAACTAGCTTGTCGGGGGAGGAGGGGGGAACCTGAGAGGTGGCCCAAATTGGAAGGGAGTAAAGTTGGTAACAGGAAGTAGTAGTGAGACTCGAAGGCAGGAGAAACAAAGCAGAGCATTGAGAATGCTTAGAATGCAGAATTATGTCAAAAAGACGAAGTTAAGGGCACTCTACCTGAATGCACGCAGCGTTCGGAATAAGGTAGATGATCTAAAAGGCACAAATAGAGCTAAATGGGTGTGATATAATTGCCATTACGGACACATGGTTGCATGGGTGACCAATGCTGGGAACTGAATGTTCAAGGATATTCGACGTTTAAGGACAGACAAGAAGGGAAAGGAGGTGGAAACAAAAAACCACTGCGGATGCTGGAAATCCAAAACAAAAACAGAATTACCTGGAAAAACTCAGCAGGTCTGGCAGCATCGGCGGAGAAAAAAAGAGTTGGCGTTTTGAGTCCTCATGACCAGTTGTGTTGGGTGACTTCAATCTGCATATAGACTGGATAACCCAACTGAGCATTAATGCTGTCGAAGACTAGCTTCTGGAATGTGTTAGGGATGGTTTTCTAGAGCCGACTAGAGGACAGGCTATTTTAGATCTAGTATTATGTAATGAAAAAGGGCTAATTAATAATTTTGTTGTAAAAGAACCTTTAGGGATGAGTGACCAGAATATGATAGAACTTTACAATATGTTTAAAAGTAACGTAGTTCACTCTGAAACAAGGGTATTGAAATTGAATAAAGGAAATTATGAAGATAGGAGGAACAAATTGGCTGAAGTGGATTGGGAAAATACATTAAAAGATATGACTGTACATAGGCAATGGATAGCCTTCAAAGAACTATTACAGCACCAACAAATTCCTTAAAGGTGCAAAAACTCCAAAAAAGTCAGTTAACCGTAGCTGACAAAGGAAGTTAAGGATTTGTATAAGATTAAAAGAAAAGGCTTATAAAGTTGCCAGAAATAGTGGTAAACCTGAGAACTGGGAGGTTTTTTAAGAATACAGTAAAGGAAGACCAAGAAACTGGTAAAGGGAGAATAAAATATGAATGCAATCTAGCAAAAAACATAAAAACGGACTGTACTCACACAGCGAGTAGCTAGGATTTGGAATGCACTGCCTGGAAGTGTGGTGAAGGCAGGTTCAATTGAGGCATTCAAGAGGGCATTGGATGATTATTTAAATAAAAACAATGTGCAGGGTTACGAGGAAAAGGCAGGAAGTTGCCACTAAGTTAAAATGATCAGACAGCCGGTGCAGACATGATGGCCTCCTTTTACACCGTAACAATTCTGTTATTCTGTAAAAAGCCTTCTATAGGTATGTAAAAAGGAAGCGTTTGGCTAAGACAAACGTGGGTCCATTGCAGGCAGAGTCAGGAGAATTCATAATGGGGAATAGAGAAATGGCAAAGGAGCGAAATGATTACTTTGTGTCTGTTTTCACTGAGGAAGATACAGGAAATCTCCCAGATTTCGAGATCCAAGGGACTAGGGAGAATGAGGAGTTGAAGGAAATTAGCATAAGAAAGAAGGTTGTATTGGAGAAATTAATGGGACTGAAAGTTGATAAGTCCCCAGGACCTGATATTCTGCATCATAAAGTGTTGAAAGAGATTGCTATAGAGATAGCGGATGCATCAGTGAGAATTTTCCAAAATTCTATAGATTCTGAAATGGTTCCTGGAAATTGGAAGGTAGCAAATGTCAGCCCACTATTTACGAAGGGAGGGAGAGGGGAAATAGAGCAATACAGACCTGTTAGCCTTACATCAGTAGCAGGGAAAATGCTAGAATCTATTATAAAGGATGTAATAAATGGATACTTGGATAATCATGATCTGACTGGGCATAATCAGCATGGATTTGCAAATGGGAAATCATATGTTTGACGAATTGGGAGTTTTTTGAGGATGTTATGAACAAAATTGATAAAGGAGAGTCGATGGACCTAGTATACTTGGATTTTCAGAAGGCTTTTGATAAAGGCCCCCAGAGGAGGTTGATCAGCAAAATAAAAGCACTTGGGATAGGAGGCAATGTACTGGCATGGATTAAGGATTGGTTAACAGGCAGAAAACAGAGAGTAGGAATAAGTGGACCATTTTCACGTTGGCAGGCTGCAACTAGCGGGCTACTGCAAGGATCAGTACTTGGGCCCCAGCTGTTCACAATATATATCAATGATTTGGATGTGGGGACCAAATGTAATATTTCCAAGTTCACAGATGATACAAAGCTAGCTGGGGGATGTGTTGTGAAGAAGATGTAAAGTGGCTACAGGAGGATTTGGACAGACTTAGTGAGTGGGCAAGAACATAGCAGATGGAATACGATGTGGAAAAATGTGAGGTTATCCACTTTGATAGAAGGAACAGATGTGCAGAGTATTTCCTAAATGGTAAGACATTAGAAAGTGTAGATGTACAAAGGGACCTGGGTGTCCTTGTCCATAAGTCACTGGAAGCTAACATGCAGGTGCAGCAGACAATTAGGAAGGCTACTGGAATGCTAGCCTTTATTGCAAGAGGATTTGAGTACAGGGATAGTGAAGTCTTGCTTCAATTGTATGGAAGCTTGGTTAGGCCGCACCTAGAGTAGCGTGCTCAGTTTTGGTCCCCTTACGTCAGAAAGGATATTATTGCCGTAGACGGAGTACAACGACGGTTCACCAGACTTGTTCCGGGGATGGCAGAACTGTCTTATGAAGGGAGATTAGGGAAACTGGGCCTGTATTTCTAGAGTTTCAAGAATGAGGGGTGATCTCGTTGAAACCTACAAAATACTTAAAGGAATAGACAGGGTCAATGCAAGTAAGGTGTTTCGCCTGGCTGGGGAGTCTAGAACCAGGGGACACAATTTCATAATAAGGGGGTAGCCACTTAAGACGGAGATGAGGAGAAATTTCTTTACTCAGAGGGATGCGAATCTTTGGAATTCTCTATCCCAGAGGGCCATGGAAGCTCAGTCATTGAATATGTTTAAGGTAGAGAGATTGATAGATTTCTGATTAACAATAACATAAAGGGTTATAGGGTTAGTGTGGGTAAAAGGCATTGAAGTGTTTGATCAGCCATGATCGAATTGAATGAAGGAGCAGGGTCAACAGGCTCAATGATCTTCTCCTGTTCCTATGTTCCTAGATCGACAGAATGGGAGGAGGGGGTGCGGAGGAGGGGGCGGGGAAGGGTGCAGCCCCAGAGGGAGGGCGCAACCAGCCCGAGAGAGATGGCTGCCGAGAGAGCGAGCGGCCCCAGGGAGATATGGCTGCCGAGACAGCGAGCGGCCCCAGGGAGATATGGCTGCTGAGACAGCGAGCGGCCCCAGGGAGATATGGCTGCCGAGACAGCGAGCGGCCCCAGGGAGATATGGCTGCCAAGACAGCGAGCGGCCCCAGGGAGATATGGCTGCCGAGAGAGCGAGCGGCCCCAGGGAGATATGGCTGCCAAGACAGCGAGCGGCCCCAGGGAGATATGGCTGCCAAGACAGCGAGCGGCCCCAGGGAGATATGGCTGCCAAGACAGCGAGCGGCCCCAGGGAGATATGGCTGCCGAGACAGCGAGCGGCCCCAGGGAGATATGGCTGCCGAGACAGCGAGCGGCCCCAGGGAGATATGGCTGCCGAGACAGCGAGCGGCCCCAGGGAGATATGGCTGCCGAGACAGCGAGCGGCCCCAGGGAGATATGGCTGCCGAGACAGCGAGCGGCCCCAGGGAGATATGGCTGCCGAGACAGCGAGCGGCCCCAGGGAGATATGGCTGCCGAGACAGCGAGCGGCCCCAGGGAGATATGGCTGCCGAGACAGCGAGCGGCCCCAGGGAGATATGGCTGCCGAGACAGCGAGCTCTAGATTGATCGTGAGACATCCAGATCAAGAGATCCCACTGGTGTCAATTTCCATCAGTGTGTCAATTTTATGTGAACTTGAAAGGTGCCCTCCTACCACTGTAGTGCCTACTCACATCCAGCCTATATTGTACTGAAAAACCAACTCTTTTTCTGCTACCCAAATTGCTATTTGTTTTTCTATTTAATTCGAATAAAATCACGAAGTATTACATGAGAAGAAAATGAAATATATATGCCTTTAAAGTGGAAAATGAATTACATGTTCCCTCTGGTCCAATTATTTCTGCACTCAAACAAAGCTAACCAGAACACTACGCTTGGTTTTGACTCTATGCGCAACACCACAGAAAATCAATTGGTACATAACAGCAAGCAGAAAATTGCAAATTACAGTAAAATCTTGATGAGTCCTATCCTAGGGGACCAACCTCCAAATTTCCATTAAGTGGAACTTCATAATAGCCAAGGAGACCCCATTCCCACATGAATGAGTCTCTATGTAACGCGATATACCTACGAACACGGTCAATGTCAAAAACAACAGATTCAAATGCCAAACAAAAACCCAGTAAAGCAGTAAGTGTGTGAAAAGGCTCCCCTTTCCTGCAGGATTGGACCGGAAATGGAAACGTTCTCTGCTTGGGCTGCCTTGAACCACGTTTACCGAGCTTCTTCAACGTCAGGATATGCAGCCACTCTATTCCTCTTCCTTTTGCTGCACAGAACGCCCGTTCGTCAAACTGTTCTAAGATGTTCGTCTTGCGTATAATAACGGTGGACAAACTTGGTGGCAGAATCTCCCATTCCTATGCGATGTCCACTTTGCGCCATGGTTTTCCACTTGCTGTATCAACTTCACCTTCTCTCCAATCGACAACACTTAACTTTCACACAGGTTTTTTCATGCACTCAGGTTTTGCATGCCCTTTCAGAAGGAGACCTCTATCAAATGATGGTTTGCCGAGAGCTCCATGGTTTTGCACTCGTGTGATCTAACTCCCCTCTAATTGAGCAGTGCATTCACATGACAAGCCGAGAGAAGTTCGGCTAATCCAAAGTTACTAGTGTGGCATCTCAGCTTACCACAGGTATCGTTCTTTAGGATCTGCTTTCTGCAGGCGGGAATGGTTTACGACTTGAGCATAACCAGAATTTCCTGTCATCTGGGTTTGAGTCATTGCAAGGAAATATTAAGACTGTAATTTATTCTGAAGCTTAACCAACAAGATAAAACAAACATTTATTTCATGGGACTTTGTTGTAAGTACTGATGCTAGGGCATTAAAATTCAAAAGATTACTGTAATATTACAAACACAGCTACAATGTATTAAGAAACCAAGTTAAAGTTCCAGGAACCACCAAGGTTGAAGCTAGAGGTTAAACAGGGGTTACATATCAAATAATAAAATATTTTTTATATTATATACACATACACACACACTCTCAAGACATGAGAGATGTTAGATATAGGAGTAATCATCAGAGCTAATGTAGGTCAGCAAGGCCAGAGGTGATGGATGTCATATTCCAATGTTATAATCCGGACAACCAGCTGGTGAAAGAAGAAACCTGAGCCAGTCTTTACCTGGGGGAATAGATTTATTCACAGAGGAGTGAAACATTACAGGTAGATATCTCCTGACTCCACTCTACTTCTCTGTCGTAAGTGTCTCTTCATATGTGTCCAATTAACCATCCATTCAAAGCCCTCCACCTGTATGTCATTGGTCTTCCTTTGTTAATGAAGGTGGCCATTTCATACTTGCAGAGAGTTTTGTGTTCTAATGTGGCTGTGTAGCCCGATTGTAGACCTGCATGACTTTCCACAGTGCAGACAAGGTTGAACTGCCTTTCTCGCTTCCCTTTTGTCCTGACGTGCCTGTATTTTTTTTGTTCGAAGTAAACAACACCACTACTTGAGATTGCTCCACAGGTAGTTCTTTCTTGTGCATTTTTCTCCCAGTCTGTAGTGGACATGCAACATTTCCTGAGTTTTGCCCTAAAGGAATTCTTGAATCTTAATTTGGCCTTACCTACCAAGTTTAAGTTGTGATTACATGATCGCCTTAGTGATTTAATCATCAAACATACTACATGTCCACCCCATCTGAACGGGGCTCTGAAGATGAGTGTTTTAATTCCAGACATTTCTACTCTTTGAAAGTACCTCAGTGTTGGGCATTTTGTCCTTCCATTTGATGACCATGATGTTCCGAACGCATCTCACATGGGACCTGTCCAACTGCTTAAAATATATAGAGTAGGTAGACCATGTCCCTCAAGTTTTATTGCAAGTTTGATACCTCATTACCTCCACAGTCTCTTGCATAAATGGGCAAATGCTGAACTTGCTCCGGCAATTCTATTCACCACATCACTGTCAATGCAGTCATTTCTGGAGATTGCGTCCCCCATAAGGCTGTAAATTACTTCACCTTTCAGGGTTGTGTCATTGATAGTTATAGGTGAAGTAATCTACAGCCTTCATGGTGTGCTATTGATAGTTATAGTGGGTGGGGTATAGTCAGAATTTGGTTGTGTTTGGGGGAATATGTCTTCCTTAAGCTGATGATTGGTTCATAGTCCTCAACCGCTTTTGAAAAACAGTCCATGATCCTTTGAAGGCCATGTTCACAATGTGACATGACAGCAGTCATTGGCAAACAGCAATTCCAATATCATCTCTGATGCCACAGTTGAGGATTTCAGTCATCTCAGGTTAAAGAAATTGCCATCTGTTCCGAATTGGATATATATTCCATCAACATTTCCAAATTCCCCAGAAAGCATGGCAGCAAAGAATATACTGAAGAGCACAAGAGCCATGACACGCCCCTGCTTCACACCACTTGTCACATCAAAAGGGGTCCATATATTTATCACAGTCAATGACTCTGGCCGCTATTCTATCATGAAACTGCTGTATCAGATTTACAGCTCTATTAGGGGGTCCAAGTTTGGCTTCGCAAGGTCTCTCTGTCAAAGGCCTTTGTCAAGTCAAAGACACAGACGCAAATCAGGTGCTCAAGGCTTTTCTCTTGTATTTGCCCGAAGAGCGAAGATCGTGTCACAATTGCCTCTGCTTTTCCTGGACCCACTTAAATTTTCTGGCAGTTCCGTTATGTGGCTTACCATTCTGCTGAGCAGAACTTTTGCTGGAATCTTACCAGCTATTACAAGCAGAGAGATTACTCTGTGGTTGTCACACAGGTTTTTGTCCTTTTCCTTTGTACAAGTGAACAATCGTGGCATTCTTGAGCTCCTGGGAAAAGGTTTATTGATCCCACATTCTGTAATATAATTGCATGGGTTTCATTGCTAGCTGGGGTCCTATCTAGCTGTAAATTTCTCCTGGAGCTTTCCTCGAGGGTAGGGATCTGATGGCTTTGTCAGCATCCACAACAAAGAGGGCTTACTGTCAGTCAGTCTGCAAGCTGGTCTGTAGCTATCCCATTGACAGTGGATGGGCAGTTAAGCATACCCCTAAAAAGTATTCAGCCTTTCTGATGTTCTGTCCATCAGAAGAGACTTCCTGTCAGTGCTGAGAACAGGTGCGTAGCCACGAGAGGGAGTTGCATACAGTTTTCAGGGCCTTATAAAAATTCCTCATGTTGTGATTAGCATAGACTTGAAGCTCTCTGGTTTGTTTGGCCCACCATGTTTCTTGCATCCTACAAAGCTTCTGTAGCAGGTTCCTTTTCATCTCCCGGAAGTCATACAGTCAGAGGTCTACAGCACAGAAAAAGGCCCTTCGGCCCATCGAGTCTGCACCAGTCAAACAAGCACCTAACTATTCTAATCCCATTTTCCAGCACTAGCTAGGCCCATAGCCTTGTATGCCATGGCATCGCAAGTGCACATCCAAGTACTTCTTAAATGTTATGAGGGTTTCTGCCTCTACCACCCTTTCAGGCAATGAGTTCCAGATTCCCACCACCCTCTGGGTGAAAAAATTCTTCCTCATATCCCCTCTAAACCTCCTGCCCCTTACCTTAAATCTATGCGCCCTGGTTATTGATCCCTCCTCCACCAAGGGGAAAAGTTCCTTCCTGTCTACCATAATCTTATACACCTCAATCTCTTCTGCTGCAGGGAAAATAACCCCAGTCTATCCAATAACTCATAACTAAAACTCTCCAGCCCAGGCAACATCCTGGTAAATCTCCTCTGCACAAGTATCCCATATGCCTTCTTAACCACCTTATCTACCTGTCCCACTACCTTAAGGGACCAGTAGACATGCACACCACAGTCCCTCTGATCCTTGGTACTTCCCAGGGTCCTACCATTCATCATGTATATCCGTGCCTTGTTTGTCCTGCCCAAGTGCATCACCTCACACTTATCTGGATTAAATTCTATTTGCCACTAATCAGCCCATCTGACCAGCCTGTCTATATCCTCCTGTAATCTAAGGCTACCCTCCTCACTATTTACCACCCCACCAATTTTCATGTCATCCGCGAACTTACTGTCCAACCCTCCTACATTCAAGTCTAAATCGTTTATATATACCACAAACAGCAAAGGACCCAACACCAATCCCTGTGGAACCCCACTGGACACAGGCATCCAGTCACAAAAACACCCCTCGACCATCACCCTCTGCTTCCTGCCACTCAACCAATTCTGGATCGAATGTGCCAAATTACCTTGGGTCCCATTGGCTCTTACCTGTGTTGTTATCAGTCTCCCATGCGGGACTTTATCAAAAGCCTTGAAGTTCAAGTAGACTATGTCAAATGCATTGCCTCCATCTATACACCTAGTCACCTCTTCGAAAAATTCTATCAAATTGGTCAGACATGACCTCCCCTTAACTGCCCTTGATTAATCTTTGATTTCTCAGCGTATGTATCTTTGTTTCCCAGCTGTGCTGCATTTTCTGTGCTATGCCAGTTCCTTAATTTGACCGTTTTCATTGAACCAGTTGTCATTTCTTTTCTGTGTTCCCAGGACATCATTGGCAGCTTCCAGACCTGTTGAATTGAAGGTTAACCATGCCATTTCAACTTCAACACTTTGGTTTTCTTCTGAGGACAGTTGTTGCTCAAGTCTGAGGCTGAGTTCTTCGCAGCCGCCTGTAGACGCCAGCACATCTAGTTCTCTCGGCAGTCCTGTTGGTCTTCTTTTCAGTGAGTAGTAAATTTCACCTTGGAGCATAGCATCTTGTGGTCTATAGTGAACGCCATTCCTCTCATATCCCTGGCGATGAGAACAGCTTTTATGTTGCTCTGCCGGGTGACAAGAAAGTCAACCCGATGCCAGTGGTCTTGGGTGCATCCAAATGTTTTTGCTTTCTGTCTAAAGTTGTTGGTAATTAACGTATTTCATCAGGTGCAAAGACTCAGCAAAAGTATGCCATTGCTGTTGCCTTTCCCCACACCACCAACCCAAGGTCAGCTCCGGCCCTTGCATTGAAGACCCCCACCACAACAGATTTGTCCTCCTGTGGAGTATTTGCTCTGTCTTGGTCCTCAGAATTTGTCCTTGCTATCCTCAGGACTGGTCAATGTTGGACTGTATGCACCGATTGTCACATACTTGTTGTTCACAAAAGCATAGAGGGAATCGTTTATGCCCCTAGGCAAAGTATCCAACCTTATTGCAATGTCAGACTTGGTAACAAAACTGTTATCTGCCTCTCATCTCTCACTCTTTGTCTTGCCTAAACTGAAGAATGTGAAACCTGATAGCTGTTGTTAGCTGGCCTTCCTGTGCTAGAACGTACAATGTTAATAGTGTAAAAAGATAGCACCTGGCCAATCAGAGCAGTTCTGCTGTCGGGAGTTGTCGTCTTTATCAAGAAGAGCTCATATGTTCCAAGGAGCTAAGTAGGATTCCTGTTTCTTCTTTTTGTCTTACCTGCAATATAATGCAGTGTGTGGGTGAATACTACAGGAGCGCATTTGCTGTTAAAAACAAAAAACTGCGGATGCTGGAAATCCAAAACAAAAACAGAAATACCTGGAAAAACTCAGCAGGTCTGGCAGCATCGGCGGAGAAGAACAAAGTTGACGTTTCGAGTCCTCATGACCCTTCAACAGAACAGTTCTGTTGCAGGGTCATGAGGACTCGAAACGTCAACTTTGTTCTTCTCCGCCGATGCTGCCAAACCTGCTGAGTTTTTCCAGGTATTTCTGTTTTTGTTGCGCATTTTCTGTTTTTGGGGATATTACAGAATGAGCATGAAGGTGTTGGTAAGGCATGCACACAAGAAACACCTATGCGCGAGTTGACTATAGAGGCGATGGATTGTGCTCAGCCAAACCCACGTTTCTTGGTCTTCCACATCTGTTCCCAGTGACCTGACAAGTCAAGATGACTAGAGATGTGGTCAGTTAAGGTGGATGGTCTTCAGCACCTTATACATCCACGACAATCAACTTTACAGCTGTCCACACAGCTGTACTGCAATACTTTCAGTTCCAGTAAGGGAATAGCATTTCCTCTGCTACATCTGCCAAGGCAGCTTTCTTTGTGCACTTGGAAAAGGGTGATTGGGGATATGCGTTCCCCATCACATGTGGAGGGTAGCATGTGGACATCCAAGTGTTTTTGTAATTTCCCCTTCTAAAGGTGGTGATGGGGATCGTTATGATCCCAATTGAGATTACCCCTGGACAAGCCTGATCCCAGGGAGGAACCCAGCTCGACAGATCCTAATTTTTATTTGTTTGTTTAGATACGTGGAGAGTGGCTATTGAAAGTCACCAGGGTTAGCTATTGAACTTATAACAAAAGAACAAAATGTTTCTTAAACAAAAAAAGATGAACTATATTACAATACTCCTTCACCCACAACTATACCTTTACAGATGTATACAGATTTGTAAGGATAACACAAGTTACAAAAGGTATCTTATACTCTAATGTTCACAGTAAGTACACAATTACACAAGTGTTTCCAATATCCATTCTCCAAGACCTCGCCTTGGAATCTTCCCCCAAACCAATGCTTTCTCTCAGGCGTCTTCCGCAAGGGTTCACCTCCATGGTTTCGAACTTTCCTTCCAAAGTTCCTCTTCCAAGTCACCACATACACTCTCTCATCAACTCAGCTGTCAACAATACCACTGCTCCACATGCCCATAGCAAAGGGTTACTGACCTTCAGTTGTCTCTTTAACTTTCTTGCCTCTTGAAAGCTGTTCTTGTTTGAAATCTGCTTTCTGTAGCTTTTGTCTCTTTAAATCTGAAGCTTGGAGCCTTTCTCTCTGCCCCTCACTCTTAACTTCATTAGCAGGGCCTTTTTCAGGTTCCTGTCCTTCCTTTGACAAGGTGGTCTTCTTGGGGCTTTCCCCTGTTTCTGTCTCACTCCTTTGGCCTTGGGACCTTTTGGGAAATCTGCAGCTCCTTCTCCCAGTGTCCAGTCTCTCTGGGGTCCTGGCTTCAAACTGAAACTTGAAGCTGCTGTTTCTTTAGTTTTTCTGTGTGTCTGTGGAAGGGACCTGCCTCTCTGGACCCCTATTGCTAAGCAACAGTCCAATTCTTCTACCCTTGCGATTGCTTAAGTCATAAACGCTCATTAGAAATGCAAGCACCTTTTTAAAGTGAAACGAAAACTCCATTTGACTGTTCTTAACACACAGATACAGAAATACAAATCAAACTTAAACTTTAAAGCTAAAACTCATTCCTAACACCTACAAATACCAACAGAACTTAAACTATCTCTATTTCCTAACATGAGACTAACATATTCCAGCTGGTGCAAAGACTCAGCAAAATGCAGATGCTTGCATGCTACGTCACCTGGTTTGGCCTGTGAATGACACAGTTGCCACAAGAACCGCAAGCGAGGGCTGTGTGAATGTTGAGGACTACGTGCTGTTATCCATCCAGCTATGAAGTAGGATGCAGCTATCTTCTGCAGAAGGAACTACCTCTAATACACACACCGCACACCTATATGTAGTTTACCTCAATTGATACAACTAACAGATTCCCTTCTCTCTTTAAACTTTAAAATATGCAAACAACATTTCAAAAAGAGCAAAAAATCCATATTCTGCACATAGCATTCATTACATTACGAAACACCCCTCTTCTTGAACTCCCAACATTTTCTTAGTACAAAGGACTTTTAGCTGTGATATTCATGATGATAATGTTCATGTTATCACACATCTCTAAACTAATCATTAGCAAATTCCACTCCATCAGCCCCAAGTCTGGACGCTAAACACTTCTCTCTGATTGTGTCTATAATTTTCATTTTGAACTTGCCATGTATAATTGTAGCAAGACCTAATCTGGTTGTCATGTCTACAACACGAAGAACGAAAACATTTCCGTTTTTGTCCTATATCTTTAGATCCAAATGTTTTAATTAACTGAATTTAAATTCTCTAGCTGCCATGCTGGGATTTGAACTTGTCTCTCCAGGTCATTTACCCAGGCCTCTGGATTACTAGTACAGTAACATAACCACTATGCTACCCTTACCTTTAGATCCATGGCAATTGCCTCATTAAAGTCACATGTCAGTAGGAGGTTTGCAATAGGACATGGCGGTGTCCTCCAATACTACTACTTTTTTATACCCTCTTCTATTAGCCACATATACTCTTCAACCACACCTGCAGCTTTCAGCAGGATTTTTAATCTTTAACAAGGGTCAGCAAATTGCATAACTTTAAGGCAATGTTTTTTTTCCCCTGATTCTTATCACTTGATGCCATTAATACTTCTAACAATTGGATTAGAAACATCAGGTACTGTTACTTAGGGCAACCCCTAAAAGTAAACTGCAGGTCCACTTGACTTTCCAAAAACATTTGCTCCATGTCCAGTTTCATTTGTGCCTTTTTCATGGAAGGGAAGGGTAAGATCAGTACTGATGTAGTCTCTAAAGTGGCTTGCTGCAGCTATTTTGCATGGAATCACCTCTCTTTTTGTTATATTCAATGTATTATACATAATATAATATATATAACGTAATATATAATTAAACAACACCTTAACGTGTTGTCATCACCAAACCTAAAACAAGTGGAAGTTTCATACTCCTTAGCCTTGCATCGATCCTCACTAAGTGAATCTAGGTAACATTTGAACCAATTAGTTCCACATACTGTCGAAGTGCAAACCTAACACAGGACAATTGAATGAGTCCGCTACTAACACATTCATCAACCAATACAATTCTTTTGAATTGATCATTATCATCATCTTCAGCCTCAGAACTGGCATGTCACTTCAAAAACCCTGTTTTTCAGCTTTGAGCAGTTCATCACAATGATATTTTGTGTCACACTGGAAGCACCCATTTCCCAGGCATTCCTGGGGTTCATTTATCCATTATTACTTTTCCAATCCTATCTTCTCCTGTGATTTACAGACCTACTAAAGGTGGTTTCACTCTCATTCTTCCCGTCTGTAACTATTCCATTGTACAGTCGCCTGCATCCAGTAAATGGGCAATCTCGAAATGCAGCAATTATTGAGTCCTCCTTTCTTTGCAACACCATGGAATGTGCTATCTGCTTCACCAAGGCTGCCAGAAAGGACTACCACCCCAGATATTTTAAGGCAACGCAACTTATCCAACAGGGTGTCTCTCTCAGAACCATAACTCAAGTTAGAACCAGGATACTGTCCATAGATGTGACACCCTAGCATAATCCAGCAATTTAAATGCTAACACTGAACCAGAGTATATCTAAGCTTAATTTCTTCAATAGTTTGTTAAAGTCCGTGATATATTCCTCAAGGAATGACCCTGTCTTTCAAAATCTGATCATGCCTCCTGGGCATCCAATAATGCATCTTTCTTGTAAATGTCATCCATGAACTCTGATAGAAGATCTAAACCCTCATCAGTGTCCAACTGACAGGTATCGAGCTCACAAAATATCTTGCTTCTGATTTCACTTTTGTTAGAAAGCGACAACGCCAAGGCCGTACCACGTTTCTTTCTTGATAGTGATGTAGTCCATTTCCACATATGATTCAGACTCTGAAAACATCAGAGGGCAATCATATACTGGCAATTTACACTTGCTTTCTCCCATTTTCACAATGGCTACTAGCATTGAATTTTAAAATTTCCAACCTTCACCTTTAGGCAACCATTCTCTTGCAAACAATTTATACTCCTGATAGCCAGTTGGTGAAGAAAGAAACCAGAGCCAGACTTTACTTGGGGCATTAGATTTATTCACATATATCTCCTGACTCCACTCTACTCCTGCATCAGTAGGTGTATGCACCCAAATAACAAACCAAGCAATGCCCTCTATGTGCTTAATTTCAATTGATACAGTTAACAATGGATAAGCATGGATAAGATATGACAGCAGAATTTTGGTTGATCAAAAGCTTTATGGAGAGTTGAAAATGGAAAGTTGGTCAGCAGCACACTGAAGAAGTCTGAAAGTGACAAAGATATGAATGAGAGTCTCAGCAGTGCATAAGCTGAGGTTGAGGTGGAGGTGCAGGATTCGGATGTACTGTCTTTGTGATGCAGATCCTGAGGTTGCAAGCAACCAACCCAAGTCAGTAGCCAAAGGAGGCGAGGATATGAAGTTTGTGGCAGGGGTCAAAAACCACATCAGTTTTCTTAATGATTAGTTGGAAGAAACTGTGGCTCATCCAAGACTGGATATTAGCCAAGCATTCTGACAGGACAGGTCCAATAAGATGTCAGAAGGTAGCCCTTGGTGTAATCAGCATGTGTAAGCTAACCCCATAATCTGTGAATCATGTCACCAAAGCGTAGCATGTAGACAAAGAACAAGAGAGGGCCACAGGGATGGTCAGTGTGAAACCGGGATGAGAAGTGAATGCTAGAAATTCTCTGGTTGCAAGTTGATAGGAAGAGCGGAACCAAGTGCAGGTAGTCCCACCAAACTGGATAATGGAGGAAATATGTTGGAGTAAGAGTGTGCCAAAGAATATAATGTTTAGTTTCTGTTTTTAGAAATTACTGTTAATGCTTTGATTATTTCCTCTTCAACTTCTTCAACATGATGAGCTGTATAACCATCTGAGCTCAGTGACTTTTTTTTTTACTTTAATCCTATTAATTTTTTTTAGTTGGTTCCTCTTAATAGTTTTAAGTAGTGTGCAATTTGAAGAAATGTATACTGGAACCAGTTTTTCTGAAAAAAACAAAGGAGACTATTGATGTAAAGAACCAGAGAAGGAGAAAAGACCTGGAGAACCCAAGTTAATGGTAATGATGGGAAGAGGATGCAGCATGAACGGAAAATTAAGAGGAAACTATATCAGGCTATATCACAATAATTTGTTTAGAGGTACTCAGAGGCAGACCACATTAAAAGCTTGAAAATGCCTAAGATGTGATGATGCAAGTTGTTAAAAGGGAAAAACACCAGAGGTGCATAGTGTGGGCTGCAAGATCATCAGTGGGACTGATGATCATAGGTTAGACTAGAAACGTTAAGATATGTATATTCCTATAGCCAACAACAGCATCCACAAACCTTCGAGTACCAATTAAGGTCAATGAAGCAGCAGTTTGAAAGAACACTTATTTTTGGATATTGTGAACAGTTGCAAATTTCAGGAAAAGATAGACCAAAAGAGCTTTAAAAGACTCCATAAGGTTGGGCATGTTCAGCATACACCTTGATTACAATGGAAAGTACCAGAACTCTAGTCTTAAATGAAATCCAGAGAGCAAAGAAACCAATAGATCTTCCATGGTTAAAACTTGATTTCCATCATAACAGTACTACATGCTGGATGAAGCCATAAGAGAAAGTTAACAAACTTTCTATTTTAGAGTATTTCAGGATGGATAGAAGAAAGATGCAAAGAAGCATCCAGGTATGGAATATTTACCTGATTTCAGGTGATGAAAAGTGTCTGTGCATGTCTAGCATTATTTGTTTTGCAAAGTTGTTTTCTTCTCCGTCTAATTACGAGAAACATTTCATGCCAGATGGGAGATGCAGGATGACGGTGGCATAGTGGTACTGTCACTGGACTAGTAATCCAGAGACCCAAGCTAATGCTCTGGGAACAAAAGTTCAAATCCCACCATGGCAGCTGGTGGAATTTAAATTCAATTAATAATCTGGAATTGAAAAGCTCATCTCAGTAATGGTGACCATGGAACCATTGTCGATTGTTGTAAAAACCCATCTGGTTCACTAATGTCCTTTAAGGAAGGAAATCTGCCGTCCTTACCTGGTCTGGCCTACATGTGACTCCAGACCCACAGCAATGTGGCTAACTCTTAATAGCCCTCTGAAATAGTGTGGCAAGCCATTCAGTTCAAGGGCAATTGGGGATGGGCAACAAATGCTTGCCTTGCCAGTGACATCCACATCCCACAAAGAATAAAACGATAAAATATCAGTTATGTTACACACAGGTGAAATGATCAGTAAAGTTAAAGCAACAGTAAGACCAAAACATTCCAACAAAAATAATCAAAAATATCCAGATATAGAGCAAAACAAAAAAGAACCAGCTTTCGAGAATGTAATTTTCAGATACCTGTCAATGATTAGAAGGGCCCAACAATAACAATGCAAAAGTTAACATTGGTGAAATGGTCTAGATCAGCTGAAATCAGAGATGATTAAAAGTTCATCAAGATTTTAGAACAGAATAAGATCCAAACAGTTGGGTAGAAGAGGTGAAATGAAGAGGTTTTTTGCCAAGAAGTTGAAAAATTTTAGTCATGCAACACAGGTCATTTACAGTGCTCCTCACATATTTCCTATGGGATATAGGACTTTATGAAAAGATGCACATTGGAAAGGGGAGAAATGTTTAGGAGGGGAAGAATAGCATAAATAGTTTTGAGAAGTCTTCTGAATGCAGGACAAGATAGCGAGAAAGTATTTTGGAAGAATGTTCCTGAGAAGGGGGAGAGGGGAAAAAACAGCCAATAAAGCAACGCAGAAAGATACAATGTAGATATTAGAAAGTTGGCAACTTTACAGACAAATCCAACAAGGCAGGTTCAGATTACAAGAAAACTCAGATGGTTTATTCATGTGATGAACCAAGAAACTGAATTACCACCTGCTATTCACTAGCAACACCTCCGCTGTTTGAAAGCTGCTTCTTTAAACATCCTCCTGTAGCCGATTTGACAGATACTGGTGACTCGCTAACACTTACTTCTTCTCAACAGCCTCTTTTAGATATTGAGGGTCTCGACAGAATTACGATCTCCATAGCAACATTCATCCTTCAGCCAAACGGGTTAGGGACTGAGGGAGCCGAGCTCTAAGCCCCAGGCCTCCCGCCTGTTCTCGCTCGCTCAGCTGTGCTGCACCAAGTCTAACCCGTCACCTCCCCTGCCTACAATTTTCACAGCGCCCTCCGAGCTCCAGCGGCTCACTCACCGTCGCACCGGCTTCCTCATCCCCTGTGTCGGCCACTTGCACCAACCCTTCTCCCTCGCTCTTTGTGACTCTGTAACGGCGCTCAGATTCAAATTCGAAGCTTCCGGCGCACAGCCGTTCTCAACCCAGAAGTGTTCCGTAGCTTCGTGACCTCTGGCGAGGGGGAGGGGAGCCAGTACCCGGAAGTGTTCTGTAGCTTCGTGACCTCTGGCGGGGGGAGGGGAGCCAGTACACGGAAGTGTTCTGTAGCTTCGTTAACTTTGGCGGGGGGAGGGGAGCCAGTACCCGGAAGTGTTCTGTAGCTTCGTTAACTTTGGCGGGAGGAGGGGAGCCGGTCATAGGTATCTAAAGCCTCCTTCATGCACCATCTTTCCAGCCACGCATTCATCTGCCTTATCCTCCGATTTCTGCACTCACTTGCACGTGGCACTGTGAGTAATCTGGGGATTACTATATTTGAGGTCCTACTTGATAATTTTTGACCTAGCTCCCTAAATTCTGATCACAGGACCACATCCTACCTAAGTCCATAGGGACACCCTGGTCCACTCCTCCATCACCCCCTACTCCTCAACCCCCACCTATGGCATCTCCCCATGCCCACGCAGAAGATGCAACACTTGCCCCTTCACTTCCTCTCTCCTCACCGTCCAAGGGCCCAAACACTCCTTTCAAGTGAAGCAGCATTTCACTTGCATTTCCCCCAACTTAGTCTACTGCATTCGTTGCTCCCAATGCGGTCTCCTCTACGTTGGAGAGACCAAACGTAAACTTTGCAGAACACCTGCGGTCTGTCCGCAAGAAAGACCCAAACCTCCCTGTCGCTTGCCATTTTAACACTCCACCCTGTTCTCTTGCCAACATGTCTGTCCTTGGCTTGCTGCATTGTTCCAGTGAAGCCCAACGCAAACTGGAGGAACAGCACCTCATCTTCCGACTAGGCACTTTACAGCCTTCCAGACTGAATATTGAATTCAACAACTTTAGATCTTGAACTCCCTCCTCCATCCCCACCCCCTTTCCGGTTCTTCCCCCTCCCTTTTGTTTTTTCCAATAATTTATATAGATTTTTCTTTTCCCACCTATTTCCATTATTTTTAAATCTATACCTTTAATGCCCTGTTAGTCTTTCCACCCCATCCCCACTAGAGCTGTACCTTGAGTGTCCTGCCATCTATTCTTAATTAGCACATTCTCTTAGATAATAGTACCACCTTTAACACCTCTTTGTTCCTTTGTCTGTGACATCTTTTGATTATCTGCTCCTATCACTGCTTGCTTGTCCCTACAACCACCCCCCCACCAACTTCTCTCCCCCCACACACCCCCCCCCCCCCCCCCTCCTCCACCTTAAACCAGCTTATATTTCATCCCTCTCCTATTTTACTCAGTTCTGTTGAAGGGTCATGAGGACTCGAAACGTCAACTCTTTTCTTCTCCGCCGATGCTGCCAGACCTGCTGAGTTTTTCCAGGTAATTCTGTTTTTGTTTTGGATTTCCAGCATCCGCAGTAGTTTTTTGTTTTTATCCTACCTAAGTCATTGGTGCCAATGTGGACCAGGACCTCTGACTGATCACCCTGACCAAACTTTCCCGGTATAGATTAGGCACGAGATACACCACAAAACATGGTAATAGTGGTGGTGATACCAATATAATAACGATTTGGTGCCATCGGAGTTTGATTATCAAAAACTCTGGGGATGATGATCTGAACTGATTCAAGACCATCACTCTTGCTCAAGGGTGACAAGAACAAGTTCAGGGAGAACTGTGAAAGCTTACCCTGTGAACTTCGGACTTTGAGGGGAGATGATGGTAGTGTAAATGTAATTTAAGCAGGTTAAGGAAATAGCTTAAAAACATTGAGATTAAACTCGGGGGAGATGTAGTAAAAGAAGTGAACGTTTAACTTGATGAATGGAGTGCCAATTAAGTGAGCTGCAATGTCTTGGATATTATCAAGCTTGTTGAGTATTGTTGGAGTTGCGCATCCAGGCAAGTGGAGAATATTCCATCACATGCCTGACTTGTCCTTTGTAAATGGTGAAAGGGCTCTGGGGAGTCAGGAGATGAACCACCCACTGCGGAATGTTCAGCATCTGACCTGCTCACACCATTTATGCGGTTAGTCCAGTTAAGTTTCTGGTCAATGGTGACTCCAGGATGTTGATGATGAGGTTTCCAGCGATGGTAATTCCATTGACTATCATTTGTTGGAGATGACCATTGTTGTTGTGTGGCGCAAATGTTACAGGCCCTTTGTCAACCAAAGCCTGAATGTTGTCAAGTTTTTGCTGTATGCTGGCATAGACTGCTTCACTATCTGAGGATTTGTGAATGGAAGTGAACAAGGGCAATCAGCAGAGATCGCTTCTGACATTATGATGGAGGGAACATAATGAAGCAGAGGAAAGAGGTTGGGCTTAGTTCAAGATCCCGAGGAACTCTTGCAGCAATGTACTGGGACTGAGATGATTGGCCTGCAACAACCACAACCATCTTCTCTTGTACAAGGTATCGACTCCAACCAGGAAATGAAGCATGTAACTTACTGATGTAATCAATTTTACATGCCACTAAATGATTAAATAAATTACTCAATTTGTTACCGATTCTTGTGCACATCTCCTCTGATATCACTCATTCAGATTTTTTTGTCGATTGTTCTCTGTGCCAGAGAGAGACCACTTTTCGCTGTTCACCTTGTGATTCACAGCCAGCCACTTATGATGTAAGGTTTGCTATTCGGCACTACATGAGCTGGTCATGGTATTAGCATACTGGAATCATGCTTAATACCAAGACATTGGCCCAGATCTTCCAAGCAATAATCATCAGATTGCTGCTTCAATCAGAAATTCAGCATTTCTACCAAGACCTCCGAGCCCTGCTTCCACAGAAATGTGCAATGCAGCTTCATTCGAGGAGCTCCGTCAGAGTGGAATAGAGTCAGGGGAAGACAGGACTATATTGTACAGTAAGTTTAAAGGACGAGTTTGAATGTTAGTGAATGGGTAAGTGGATGAATGGATAGGTGGGTGAGGTGTTAGGTGGGTGAGGCATTAGGTGGGTAAGGTGGTTAAGGTAGGTAGTTAGGTAAATGGATACAGTGGGTAAGGGCCTAAGTAGGTAAGGTTGGTAGTTGGGTAAGTGGGTGGGGGTTAAAGTGGGTGAGGTGGATAACTGGGTGAGTAATAGGTGGGTAAGGGTAAGTGGGTGAGGTAGTTCGTGGGTGAGGCAAGCAAGTGGGTAGGTGGCTGAGGTGATAGATGGGTGAGGTGGCAGGTTGGGTCAGGAGGGTAGTCAGGTTTGGGGGTATTCGGCTGGTTGGGTATGGGAGTTGGGTCAGGGGAACCGGGGGCTGAGTGGAAGTCCAGTTGTGTAGTTACCTAAATGTTAAATTAGGTTTTAATCTGTCTAATATTTCCTGGGTAACTATTCAGGTAAGTACCACGGAACTGTCCAAAGTTTCCAACTCTAACGCTATGTCCAACTCAACACATAAAAGGCACCAACGTTCTGATTTGGTCACCTCTGATTTGGTCTTGCCTCAGTGGAACAAATCCTTGCTGCCCATAGTGAACATTTTTTAAAAATTCATTTATGTGATGTGGGCTTCGCTGGTTAGGCCAGCATTTATTGCCCTTGAGAAGGTGGTGGTGAGCAGCCTTCTTGAACCGCTGCAGCCCCTGTGGTGTAGGTACACCCACAGTGCTGTTAGGGAGGGAGTTCCAGGATTTTGACCCAGCAACAGTGAAGGAAAGTTGATATACTTCCAAACCAGGATGATGAGTGACTTGGAGGGGAAAATCCAGGTGGTGGTGTCCCCATGTATCTGCTGCCCTTGTCTTTCTAGATGGTAGTGATCGTGGGTTTGGAAGGTGCTGCCTAAGGAGCCTTGGTGAGTTTCTGTAGTGCATCTTGTAGATCGTACATACTGCTGCTACTGTTCGTCAGTGGTGCAGGGAGCGAATGTTTGTGGATGGGGTGCCAATCAAGCGGGCTGCTTTGTCCTGGATTGTGTCAAGAATTTTGAGTGTTGTTGGAGCTGCACTCATCCAGGTAAGTGGAGAGTATTCCATCACACTCCTGTCTTGTGCCTTGAAGATGGTGGACAGGCTTTAGGAAGTCACGAGAGGACACAAGTTCAAGGTGAGGGGCAGGAGGTTTAGTGGGGACGTGAGGGAAAACTTTTTTACCCAGAGGGTGGTGACGGTCTGGAATGCGCTGCCTGGGAGGGTGGTGGAGGCGGGTTGCCTCATATCCTTTAAAAAGTACCTGGATGAGCACTTGGCACGTCATAACATTCAAGGCTATGGGCCAAGTGCTGGTAAATGGGATTAGGTAGGTAGGTCAGGTGTTTCTCATGTGTCGGTGCAGACTTGATTGGCCGATGGGCCTCTTCTGCACTGTGTGATTCTGTGAATCAGGAGGTGAGTTGCTCGCTGCAGGATTCCTAACCTCTGACCTGCTCTTATAGCCACAGTACTTGTATGGCCAGTCCAGTTCAGTTTCTGGTCAATGGTAACCCCCAGGATGTTGATAGCCTGGCACAGCTTCAGTGAGGTATACTTGAAATGACTGGGAATTTTGATCCACCATCTCTTGTTCTCCTCAAGTATGTGGGTGTTGGCTTTCTTAAATAGATTCCTCAATTCTTGCAATAACAACAACTTACATTTAAATAGTGAACACAAGAAAAAAGCACAAGGCACATTTGGGTTTTGAAACATCTCGAGTTTACTGCTGAAACCTTCGTAATTGTTGAAGATGTTAAATCAATTGGAGTAGCCATCATAGATATTAGCAGCTGAGGAAGGCTGCAAATGGCTCACACGGGAAACATGAGATGAGAAACACAGAAGTCATTGTGTAGCAGCAGAGGAAAAATGGACTGTAGTGCAGGAAACACAATTCCTGGCCATGAAAAATACTGTAGGCAGCTAAAACTAAATGGTCAGAGTCAGGGGATGGACAGCAGTGAGCTCCATCTAGATATGTTTGGTCAAATAAATATTTAAATACTAAATATGGATAAAATAGACTATTATTAGAGGCAGAGGAACATAGACAATGGCAGGGAAGCATTCGTGGAAGGTGGGGTTGGGTAATGGAGGGAAATGTATTCAGATACACTGTAAAGGAGCTCACCAGCCCCAGAGTCATCAAATATCTCACATAGTTCTGCTACTAATATCAAAATAATAATGTGCTTAACATCTATCAAATAACATCAGAAAGAGATCTGAAACAATGAACTAGGTTTTATGGGTACCATGTTCCCCACCATCCTCCCCCAACTAAAGCCCACCCATGAAAAACCAGCTGCCCTGCAATAACTTTATGCCTGTCAGGGCATTAATTGGCTCGGGGTGAGACTTTCGCCCCCATCTGGGAGGAAGTCCCGCTTCAGAGAGCTGCCAGCCAATCTGTTTGGTGACCACTGCTGGATCAACTGTCCCCAAAGAAGAGGACGTTATAGAGGCTGGACTGAAGGTAAGTCAAGGGTATCAGCAGGGCCTTGCTGGCTGGATAGTTTGAGAGGCCAAGGCGGGAGGATTAAAGAGGAGAGCTAATGCCTGAAAATTTGGCAAGCCCATTAATACGTGCGTGAGGTATAATCCCTGCACCTGAATGGTGATGCCTGAGGTTCCCGGATTAGGGACCATTTCCTGATCCTGCCTCCTGCTCAGCAGTACCCACTCATGCTATTTTCATGTTAGGGGGGTGGGGATGGACTGGAGTCTGGGCCACCACCCCTGGAAGCAGGCCTGAGGCAGGAATTAAAGTAGGCAGGTGCTGAGGTGAGCAGGTTATAAGGCCTGCTAAGATATTGTCCCAGTTCTGTATATAACTGTTAGGCACCATAGACATTACCCCCTTGTCCCTTCATTCCCCCATGCCCCTTATATACCCTCATGTCACTGCCATACCTCCATGCCCCTCATATCCATCAACAGATGTGTTCCACTGCTTTGAAAACTGAATGGATGGATGTGCTTTCAATCAAAGATGTTACCTATCTGTTGCACTGCTTCAAAGGCTCAATAGATGCCTGGACCTTCAATGCAAGCAAAGATTAAATCAAAGGGGAAAATAGACACCTAAAATCTCAATCTTGTTATGATCTTGGTCAAGACTAGTAACTTATTCTACAGAGAAAGCATAAAATGTCCGAAATACCAGTTATTTACTGAAAATGAAGTTACAGGATTCCATGATTTAAAACAAAAGAATTTTTTACAATACAAGTTTCAAACAAAGAAAACACCAAATACTAACATACTCTAAAACCAAGAATTAACGTGTTAAATATGAATTAACAGGCAAACTGCGGTCAATTATAAACTATAAATAATTCATTAAATGGCAGATACAACTGAGATAGATCTTATGAATTGGCTTGGCAGTCCATTCATATGTACCATCAATCCCTGTCACAAAGACCTTCAAAACTCCCTTCTTCATGAAGAATTTCAGCTCTTCTTTCTAGTATTTAGCTTGATCCCCATCCGATAGCAGCACACAACCCACCGCTGTTCCACTGGTGCGGTCTTCACCATAAGTGGCACACATCTACAGAACCTCCTCAACTCTGCTACAATGGTCTGGATGGTGTTATCTTCAAGAACAGAAATAGCCGTATGTTTGCCTATTCTCAGCTTTTGGATCTAGCCTCTAGCCTGCTTGAAGTGCACCACTGGGATCATCAAATGAGCTCTGCTGGCTCTGTGTCCTTTCATATGGTTCCAACCAATTTCAGTCTTCCAGAAGTTTTGATTTCCAATATCAGTTTCAGTCTCAGTTTCCTTAGACACTGGAAGGGTCAATTTCCCTTTTCAATTAGTGTCCATCTCAAAAAATGCAAGCTTGAAACCACAGATTCCATCATACTTCCCTCCTCAGGAAAAGGAAACTTTACTGAGTAAAGCTTGCTTTACAACATTTTTATCCGCAAGATACTGCGGATGCTGGAAATCTGAAACAAAAACAGAAAATGCTGGAAAAACTCAGCAGATCTAGCAGCATCTGTGGAGAGAGAAACAGAGTTAACGTTTCAAGTCTGTAAGACCCTCCTTCAGAACTGAAGAGAAGTGGAAATGTGATGAAATTGATACTGTTTAAGGGGGGGTGGAGAAGGTGAAGCTGGATAGAAGGCCATGGGTAGGTGGGGACAAAGGAGAAATTGACAAAGATGTCATGAACTAAATGACAAAGGGAGTGTTAATGATAGTGGTACGGGCTAAAAAAGGTGCTGATAGTGGCGTAAAGGTAAGAAAGCAGAATGTGATAATAGCAGAACAAGAGTAGCAGACTTAACATTGAGTTCAACGACTTTAGACCATGAACTCTCTCCTCCATCCTCACCCCTTTTTTAATCCCCTTTTTTCTACATTCATATTTGGTTTTTTATCCACTTATTTTTATTCATTTATCCATGATTTTATCCCCTTCAATCCCATTTTCTATCCTTTTTTCCCCACCATCGCCTCTGTCCCCCACCCTATCTCCAAAAGGGCCATCTGTTACTTGTTCCATGTTCTTTCACACAATTCTACCCTTGTTCTGCTATTATCACATATTGCTTTCTTACCTTTACGCCACTATCAGCATCTTTTTTAGCCCTTACCACTACCACTAACACTTCCTCTGTCCTTTAGTTCATGACATATTTGTCAATCTCTCCTTTGTCCCCACCTATCGCTGGCCTTCTATCCAGCTTAACCTGCTCCGCACCCCCCCCACCCCTTAAACATTATAAATTTAATCACATTTTCACTTCTCTTCAGCTCTGAAGAAGGGTCATATGAACTTCGGAGCATTAACTCTGTTTCTCTCTCGACAGATGCTGCTAGACCTGCTGAGTTTTTTCCAGCATTTTCTGTTTTTGTTTGCTTTGCAAGAGTTTTGAAATATAATGAGTTCTTATCATCCTAAACATTTTAACACATAGCTGTTACATACTGTACAGGTAACCTTTTTGTATTTCAGAATTAACACATGTCGTATTTCCAAAATTATAAGGGTTTAACCAAAGTAAAAGCAAATAAGTGTAACAATTAGGATTAGCAGGATTCAAACATCACAAAATGATCACAACTCAGAGCCTGCATTCTCTGCTCCACCCCTCCTTTAAACATTGTTTTTTTCTGGAAACGTGTTTAATTTTAGGTTGATGGGCTGCAGCAAAAAAGCCAGAGACTGTTTGTGTGGAACTGCTCCAAAAATACCCATGGATAATAGTGTAAAGTAATGGGACAAATCTTCCGACCTCTGGATCACTAGAGACTGGACGTAAGACTGAAGATGCACGTCATGTCGCGGTGGAATTCCCGATGTGCAGACCTACATGGGAATTGCCTGGGAAGTTTCAGCTTCTGATGGCCAATTCTCCTGTTCCCAGGGACCATGAATGCCTCCAGAGTCAGTCAGATACTTTGGACAGTTCCATGGTACTTACCGATGTAGTTAACCAGGAAATGTTAGATTAAAACCTAGTCTGACATCAGGGCAACTGCACAACTGACCTTAAATCACCACCACCCCCCCAACTCCTGACTACCACCCGACTACCCCACCAACTCGACCTGACTATCCCCCCAACCAGATATGACTTCTCTCTGGCCTGACTACCCCTCCTGACCACCAAACAACCCTCCCAACCACTCTATTAACCCCCAGCTCTATTCTGCTACCATCCAACAGCCCACCGATCACCTGACAATCCTCCCAAACACTCAACTACCTTCCTGACCACCCAACTATCTCTGACCTGACTACCCATCTTGGCCGCTTGACAACCTTCCCAACCACCCTACTAATCCCCAACCCTACCAACTACCACCCAACAGCCCATCGACCACCTGACTACCCTCCTGACCACTCAACTACCTTCCTGACCACCCCTGACGTGACTACCCCTCCAGGCCACTCAGCTACCCTCCCAAACTCCTGACTAACATTCCCACCCAATCCATCCCAAGTCACCCAACCACTACCCAATCTAACTACCCACTCACCCAACTAGTCCCCTACCCACCACCCCACCCTGCTCACTTACCCACCTCAATCCAATTACCCCTATCTACTTACCCGCCAACCCACCACGCACCTACCCACTTCAGGCACCACTTCACGCCCACCTATCCACCTCACCCACCTATCTCTACTGCCAATTACCCACCTCAGCCATTCACCCACTCACCCATTCACTAACATACAAACTGGACCTTTAAACTTATTAGATGGCAGCTA
Source organism: Cetorhinus maximus (assembly GCF_964194155.1). Lineage (NCBI taxonomy): Eukaryota > Metazoa > Chordata > Chondrichthyes > Lamniformes > Cetorhinidae > Cetorhinus > Cetorhinus maximus. The sequence goes on from NC_135896.1 coordinate 69,804,063, forward strand.
CTAACATAAAAAGGGGCCTTGTCATGTCCTGCTTGACTCCACTCCACTCCAAAGGGACTATCCACTGCACATTTCTGTGAAAGCCAGGCTCAGAAGACTCTGGAAGAAATTCACTGCAGTGTTGAGGCAGGGGAATTTAGGCACACAGCAGCAATTTGACTATCATTGTTGCTGCTCGGAAGATCTGGGCCAATGTCTTTCCTTGATTATTTGAAACATATACAATTGTTGAAGAGCCAACATTTCCTTTTGAATTGTGGAGAATTTTTGTAAAGATGTATTATGTTTTCTTCAGAAATAACTGACTGGACAAGCTATACCAGTATCATCATCTTCCAGCAACACTATTCCTATGTCTGCATCATCAATAAGTATTTTGAATGGTTTAATTGAAATTCCCACCGACCCATTTCCCACTTACCTACTTCACCTGCCCGTCAACCTGTCTCTCTACTCACTAACACACCAACCCCTTACCCACCTGAGGACCATAGGATGCTCTCTCATTAAGGAGAGACGACTGGCGGTGAGTTTAACCTGAGAGTTACCAGATCTCAGACGAGGGGCGAGGTTGAGAAGGATGACCTCATGGATGGCCTCAGCTGGTAGGGGAATTGAACCTGCGCTGTTCCCATTACTCTGCATCACAAACCAAACAATGACACCCAGTGTGGGGCATGAACCCATGATCCTGAGATTAAGAGTCTTATGCACTTATACTTTTATGCCCTGTCACTCAACTACCCTCCCAACCACCTGATTAACATCCTGACCTGATCGTTCCAAATCACCCAACCACCACCTAACCTAAATACCCATTCACCCACTATGCCCCTACACACCAACCCACCCTGCTCGCTTACCCACCTCACCCACTTACTTATTCACTCACCCATTCATCACCGCAGGGGACAGCCAATAATATGGCCTTTAACCTCTCAAAATTGATCTGACACGACTTCCATTCACTTCTATATTTTTCTTTGTTAATGGAGAGAATTTCCCCAACTCCCCTGTATAATCATGAGCAGTCTTCCTTTTCAGATAATCACTCCATTCCCCCTTGAATGCCTTGATTGAACCTACCTCCAATAGACTGTCAGGCAATGCATTTCAGATCTTAGCCACTCACTACTTGAAAAAGTTTCTCCTCATGTCTCCATTGCTTCTTTTTAATCTGCGCCATCTCATTCTCAATCATTCCACGAGTGGGAACAATTTTTTGTTATCCATTCTGTCCACATCCCTCATAATTTTGAATATCTCTATCAAATGTCTGCTCAACCTTCTCTTCTTCAATGAAAACGATCCCAACTTCTCCAATCTATTTACTTAACTGAAACTCCTCATCCCTGGAACCATTCCCATTAATCTTTTCTGCACTCTCCCTAAAGCCTCCATATTTTCCTAAATTATGGCATCCAGAACTGAATGGAACATTGCAGTTGAGGCCAAGTCAATGTCTGAATCAGTTAGTGAAATTTGCTAATAACCTTTTAGCAAATTGATCTTGTTAACAAAGTCTGAATTCAGCAACATAGGAACATAGGGCTTAGGAGCAGGAGTAGGCTATTTAGCCCTTCAAGCCTGTTCTGCCATTCGATAAGGTGATGGCTGATCTAGTTGTGGCCTCAACCCCACCTTCCCTTTTTCCCTCCATAACATTTGACTCCCTTGTCTATCAAAAATTTTTCTAACTCACCATTGATAAACTTGAGTAGTGTTACCATTCTGTAAGGCTGTCTCTTTAACTTTTAAAGAGGCCGCTGAACACCCAGTAATCAACTGACTACCTCTCTTGAACACCCAACAACCCTCCCAACCACCCTATTAACCCCCAGCCCTACCCAGCTACCACCCAACAGCCCACTGATCACCTGACCATACTCCTGAACTCTCAACTACCTTCAAGACCACCCAACTACCCCTGATCTGACTCCCCATCTTGGCCACTTGACAACCCTCTCAACCACCCTACTAACCCCCAACCCTACCAACTACCGCCCAACAGCCCATCAACTACCTGACTACCCTCCTGATCACTCAACTACTACACCATACAATTTCATGTTTCACACAAAAACTTTGTGTATCAAAAATAATTAAACAAAGCAAGAACTATTAACTCAATACTATAGTTTATAGCCACATATGCTTAGTTAATGTGCTATGAACTCAGTTTATTATTTAATTTATTCTCTTCACACCCCCCTCCCCACAAAAATTTCTTTATACATTACAGCAGTTTTGAGGGTGTATCCTGCTTTTCAACTTGGCTCTGAGCTATTAATAATCCCTAAGCAGAACTTTTTCCTACTATCATCTATGTCATTGGTACCCACGTGGATCACGTTAACTGGATCCTCCCCCTCCCACTGCAAGTTCCTCTCCGATCCCAAGCAGATGTCTGGAACACTGGCACTGGGGAGGCAACACAGGCTTTTGTTCTCTTGCTCCTGGCTGCAGAGAACTGTGTCTATCCCAACTTTATCAATGCAATCCTCAAGTCAGGGAATTGGATAGGCCTCTTTTCTTTCAGGATTAACTTTCCTGTAACCAACGCAGAACCTGAGTGATTCATTAGGTTTTGGTACCAGTATGATTGGAGAATTCCAACTACTTTGACGTAGTTCAATGACAATATTGTCCAGCATGGACATGTCTATCAGGAACAGTAAAAGACTCAGGAAGGTGGTGCAGGAGACCCCTGTGGTCATCCCCCTCTCTAACAAATATACCGCTTTGAATACTGTTGGGGGGGATGGCCTCTCAGGGGAAAGCAGTTGCTGCTGCAGCCAAGTTCACAGCACTATGGGTGGCTCTGCTGCTCAGAGGGTCGGGAGGAAAACAAGTGGCAGTGCTATAGTGATAGGGGATTCAATAGTTAGGGGCACAGAAAATGCTTCTGTGGCCGCTAACGTATATCGAGGATGGTATGTTGCCTCCCTGGTGCCAGGGTCCAGGATGTCACGGAGCGGCTGCAAGACATTCTGGGGAGGGAAGGTAAGCAGCCAGTGGTCATGGTACACATTGGTACCAACGACATAACTAAACTAAGGGATGAGGACCTGCAAGCTCAGTACAGGGAGTTAGGAGATAAATTGAAATGCAGGACCTCAAAACAAGTAATCTCAGGATTACCCCCAGTTCCACATGCTAGTGAGAGCAGGAATAAGAGGATAGACCAAATGAACACGTGGCTGGAGAGATGGTGTAGCCGGGAGGGATTCAGATTCTTGAGGCACTGGGACCGGTTCTGGGGAAGGTGGGACCTGTACAAACCGGACGGGCTGCACCCAGGCAGAGCTGGGACCAGTGTCCTTGCGGGGGCTTTTGCTAGTTCTGTTGGGGAGTATTTAAACTAGTGTGGCAGGGGGATGGGATCCCAGGAGTAGGATCAGAGAGGACAGATTCAGACCAGAAAAATGGAGGTAGAACATTAGCTAGGGACGTTGTGATAGACATGGAGTTACAGGAGAAGCAAAGTTTACAAAGTGTCTAGCAAGGGAAATTGACGGGGTTAAACTGTTTATACTTCAATGCAAGGAGTATTACAAACAAGGTAGATGAGTTAAGGGCACAGGTAGACACATGGCAGCAGGATGTCATTGCTATAATGGAGACCTGGCTAAAGGAGGGACAAAACTGGCTGTTTAATATCCCTGGTTATAGAGACTTCAGACACTATAGAGTAGGAGATAAAAAAGGAGGGGGGGGTAGCACTAATGGTTAAAGAATCAATTCCAGTTGTGAGAAGGGATGATATACTAAATGGATCAACAAACGAAGCTTTATGGATTGAGCTTAGAAATAAAAAAGGGGCAGTCACACTACTGGGAGTATACTACAGTCTCCCAAGTAGTGAAAGGGAGATAGAAGAACAAATATGTAGGCAAATTTCTGCTTGTAAGAACAAGAGGGGAATATTAGTAGGAGACTTCAACTGTCCTAATATCAACTGGGATTCAAACAATATAAGGGGCACTGAGGGAGAAAAATTCATGCAGTGTGTCCAGGAAATTTTTTTCAACCAATTAGTGACTAACCCAATGAGAGGAGATGCAATTCTAGACCTAGTCTTGGGGAATGAAGAAGGGCAAGTGGGTGAAGTGACAGTTGGCGACCATATCGGGGACAGTGATCACAATTCAGTTAGATTTACCATTACCATGGAAAAGGACAGAGATAAGGCAGGAGTAAAAGTCTTGAACTGGGGGAAGGCAAATTTTGCAGAAATGAGAAGGGACTTGGCTGAGGTGGACTGGACAGCACTGCTGGAGGATAAAACAGTGGAAAACCAGTGGGAAGCACTAAAAAGCGAGATCCTAATTGTATAAAGTAGACATGTCCCCTACAAAAATAAGAGTGGTACTGCCAAATCTAGACCTCCCTGGTTGTCTAGAGGAATACAGGGGAAGACCAAACAGAAGAAGAAAGCGTACAATAGGCACAAAGAACTAAGCACTGCAAATAGCCTAGACGAATATAGGAAATGCAGGGACGAAGTAAAAAGGAAATAAGGAAATCAAAGAGAGGGCATGAAAAAAGATTATCAAGTTAAAGATAACCCAAAGATGTTTTACCAATACATTAATGCTAAAAGTTTAGTTAAGGAAAAAGTGGGACCTATCAGAGATGAAGATGGAAACTTGTGTGTAGATGCAGAGGCTGTGGGAAGGGTTTTGAATGAATATTTTGTCTCTGTGTTTACAAAGGAAAGAGAGGATGTAGATATAGTGGTCAAGGAGGAACACTGCAAGATATTGGACAGGATAGTCATAAAGAGAGAGGAAGTACTCGAAGGGTTGAAATCCTTGAAAATTGATGAGTCGCCAGGGCCAGATGGATTGTTTCCAAGGCTGCTGACGGAAGTCAGGGAGGAGATAGCAGATGCTCTGAGGATGATTTTCCAATCTTCACTAGATACAAGGGAGGTATCGGAGGACTGGAGAAATGCAAACGTAGTTCCATTGTTTAAAAAGGGATCAAAGGAAATGCCAAACAATTATAGGCCAGTTAGTCTTACATCGGTGGTGAGCAAATTAGTAGAATCAATCCTGAGAGATAGGATTAACTGTCATGTTGAAAGGCATGGACTAGTCAGGGATGGTCAGCATGGATTTGTTAAAGGAAGGTCTTGCTTCACAAATTTGATTGAATCCTTTGAGGAAGTGACAAGAAGGGTTGATGAAGGTAGTGCAGTGGATGTTGTGTACATGGATTTTAGCAAGGCAATTGACAAGGTCCCACATGGCAGATTGGTCAGGAAAGTAAAAGCCTATGGGATTCAGGGTAATGTGGCAAACTGGATAAAAGGTTGGCTTTGTAACAGGAAACAAAGGTCGATGGATGCCCTTGCAAATGGAAAGTTGTCTCAAGTGGTGTTGGGACCCTTGCTGTTTGTGTTATATATTAACGACTTGGACGTGAACATGGGGGGCATGATTGAGAAATTTGCAGATGACACGAAGATTGGCCGAGTAGTGGATAGTGTAGAGGATAGCCATAATCTCCAAAATGATATAGATCGGTTGGTGGAGTGGGCGGTAAAGTGGCAGATGGATTTTAACATCGAGAATTGTGAGGTCATACATTTAGGGAGGTCAAACAGTTACAGGGATTACAAAATAAATGGGAATATACTAAGAGGGGTAGATGAAGTGAGAGATCTTGGCGTACAAGTACACAGGTCCCTGAAGGCAGCAGTTCAAGTAGACAAGGTTGTAAAGAAGGCATATGGAATGCTCTCCTTCATTGGCAGAGGTATAGAATATAAAAGTAAGGATATAATGTTGGAATTGTATACAACACTGGTGAGGCCACAACTGGAGTATTGTGTGCAGTTCTGGTCACCACATTACAGGAAGGATATAATAGCTCTGGAGACAGTGCAGAGGAGGTTTACAAGAATGTTGCCAGGGTTAGAAAAGTGTAGCTATGAGGAGAGATTGGATAGGTTGGGGCTATTTTCCTCAGAACAAAGAAGGCTGAGAGGTGACTTGATTGAGGTGTACAAAGTTATGACGGGAATAGATAGAGTGGACAGGATAAAATTGTTTCCCTTGATGGAGAATTCTAGAACCAGGGGACATAGATTCAAGATAAGTGGCAGAAGGTGTAGGGGGGACATGAGGAAGAACTGTTTTACGCAGAGGGTAGTGGGTGTCTGGAATTCACTGCCCAAGTTGTTGGTAGAGGCAGAAACTTTAAACTCTTTTAAAAAGTACCTGGATCTGCACCTAAAGTGCTGTTAGCTGCAGGGCTATGGGCTGGGTGCAGGAAAGTGGGATTAGAAATGGCGCCTGGGTGTCCTTGGGCTGGCATTGGCAAGATGGGCCGAATGGCCTCCTTCTGTGCTGTAACTTTTCTATGATTCTATAGTTCTATGAACTTAATTTCCTCTCTGACTTGGACCAATTTTCCATAACTGAATCATTAATGGTTTTGTTTGATGGGTGTCACATTTCCAACATCAATGTAATGCATAGCTAAAGAAGTTCACCCTCGTCTATCTATACATACTGACTCATATTTCTTTTTAGCAGTTTGGCTATGTTGTCATGGATAGTTATGTAGAATTCATATATAATTAGAACATTATACTTCAGAATTGAATAAATGGCTGCAGGCAGAAAAGGAGCTAAATAAGAACCTTTTTTACTCAGATGCCCTTCACACACACACACACACTCAACACACACACAGGGACACCTCTGAATTTAATTAAAAACAGATGAATGTTTGTAGAATCCACTGGAATTTTAGAAAGGTCTCTTTTGGACACAAGTATCGATAAGGACTATCTTTTAACAATTTTAAATGCTTTATTCCTTTCCAAAGGAATGTTAGTAACATCTATTAATGACAGTTCAGTCTGCAACTTGGTGTCAATTATCAATTAAGAAAGGATTTTTAAAACCTGGTTCAGGATATCATGGAAGACTAGTGGTCTTGTAACAGTCAGAATTGAACATTATCAGAAACTTTTAGAAAGAATGAATGCTATAAGAGTGTGGCCTTTAAATGAGCTAAAAGAAAAAATCCTTTAAAATGACTATTTTCTGTGTTAAGGTTTAAAAACCACTTCATGAAAATACAGAAAAAGTGAAATTAATTAAGGTTGATATTAGAACACATCACAAACATTTATTGACCAGATAAACGCTCAGAATGTTTACATAATAAGGTAATCCTCAACAATAAACTAATTATCAATAATAGTGAATGATAAAGGAAAATCAAAGAGGGAGGAGCTTAAGCAAAGAAGCAATACCTATAGCTGCTAAGGATGATGTAATTTATTCCCATGTGGTGTAACGATAGGGTTTTTTTTCCACAGAAACTCAGAAGTGTTGAAAATAAATCTAAAGTCAATATATCTCAGGCTGACTGAGCAGCTGGGCACTTCAATTGAGAAGTTTGTTTTCCAGCTAGTCAGATAGTTAAACTACTTGGGGATTTAAGGTAACGCTTTGCCTTAAACATTTTATGGATTTATGGATATTCTAAGACATCTTAGTCTGTTGAATAGTAAGAGTCTTTTTAAATACTGGATTCTATATTAGAACTAAGATTTTGTTTTCCATCTTTTTATAATCTTTAACATTACGATCTACTTATCTACTTAAAGTGTATTGCATGTTACAGTTCTTTAATAAATTTGTAAATAAGCTAGTTAAGTATAACATCTCATGTAATATTCTGTATACAACTTTAAGAACCCCCTCTCTTGTACCCTCCAAAGTGGGGAGATACATTTTTTTGAACCCTTATAATATCCTGGTAATTATAACCTAGCTGATAAATATTTTAAAAGGTTACCTGGAAGAAGATAATATCTTTTTGTTTAACTTCCTTGAGGGAGAAGTAGTTCACTTGCTTACACCCAAAACAAGTTCCTGCAGGAAATGACTCTTTTAAACTCAGATGAAGGTGATTGTTAAGAGAGTGCTCCTGATCTGGGATAGCCCCCAAAAAGGGTAAGGGTTATAATTCACTTAAATGTCATCCTAACATATCTCTGGGAGATGGTGCAATATTCTATCCAAATTTTTTTTTATCATGTCTGTATTGGCCACTTCCTTAAGTACTCTGGGATGTCGATTATCAGGCTCTGGGGATTTATCACCCTTCAATCCCATCAATTTGTCCAACACCATTTCCCTACTAATACTGATTTCTTTCATTTCCTCCCTCTCACTAAACCCTGTGTTCCCCAACATTTCTGGTATGTTATTAGTGTCCTCCTTTGTGAAGACAGAACCAAAGTATGTACTTAGTTGGTCAGCCATTTCTTTGTTCCCCATTATAAATTCCCCTGTTTCTGACGGTAAGGGATCTACATTTGTCTTCACCAATCTTTTTCTCTTCACATACCTATAGAAACTTTTACAGTCAGTTTTTATGTTCCCCGCAAACTTACTCTTGTACTCTATTTTCCCCTTCTTAATCAATCTCTTGGTCCTCCTTTGCTGAATTCTAAACTGCTCCCAATCCTCAGGTCTGTTGTTTTTTTCTGGCCAATTTGTATGCCTCTCCTTGGATCTAATACTATCTCAAATTTCCCTTGTAAGCCATCGTTTGGCCACCTTTCCTGTTTTACTTTTGCGCCAGACAGGAATAAACAGTTGGAAGAGGCGACGAAGAGTTCTGCTGAAGGGTCATGAAGACTCAAAACGTTAACTGATTTCTTCTCCACCGATGCTGCCAGACCTGCTGAGTTTTTCCAGGTAATTCTGTTTTTGTTTAGGAATAAACAGTTGCTGCAGTTCACCAATGCACTCTTTGAATGTTTGCCATTGCCTATCCACTGTCATCCCTTTAAGTAACATTTCCCAATCCATCATAGCCAACTCGCACCTCATACCATCGTAGATTCCTTTATTAACATTCAGGACCCTAGCCTCAGAATCAACTCCATCAGTCTCCACCTTGATGACGAATTCTATCATATTAGGGTCACTCATCCCCAAGGGGCCTCGCACAACTAGATTGGCAATTATTCCTTTCTCATTACACAATATCCAGTCTAGGGTGGCCTGTTCTCCAGTTGGTTCCTCAACGTATTGGTCCAGAAAACCATCCCGTATACACTCCAGGAAATCCTCCTCTATGGCGTTGTTAATAGTTTGATTTGCCCAACCTATATGCAGATTAAAGTCACCCATAATTACAGATTATTGCATGTGTCTCTAATTTCCTGTTTAATGCCATTCCTAACATGACCCCTACAGTTTAGAGTCTATATACAACCCCCATTAATGTTTTTTACCCCTTAGTGTTTCTCAGCTCTACCCATACAGATTCCACATCGTCGGAGCTAATATCTTTCCTCACTATTGCATTAATTTCCTCTTTAACCAGCAATGCAACTCCACCACCTTTTCCTTTTTGTCCGTCCTTCCTAAAAACTGAATACCCTGGATGTTCAGTTCCCATACCTGGTCACCCTGCAGCCATGTCTCCGTAATCCTGACCATATCATACTTGTTTACATCTATTTGCATTGTTAATTCATCCACTTTATTGCGAATGTTCCTCGCATTAAGGCACAAAGTCTTAAGGTGTGTCTGTTTAACATTACTTGTCCCGTTCCCACTATTTTTCACTGGGGCCCTGTTTGATTCTTGCCTTTGATTTCTCTGCCTTTTCTTATTCCCCTTTCTGTCTTTTGTTCTTGTCCTTGATTCCCCCTCCTCTGACTCCTTGCATAGGTTCCCATCCCCCTGCCATTTTTGTTTGACCCTACACAACCACTCTAGCAAATGCTTCCCCTAGGACATCAGTCTCGGTCCTGCCCAGGTGTAACCCATCAGTTTGTACTGGTCCCACCTCTCCCAGAACTGGTCCCAATGAGCCAGGAATCTAAAACCCTTCCCCTCACACCATCTCTTCAGCCACATATTCATCTGATATATACTGCTATTTCTACTCTTACTAGCACGTGGCACTGGTAGTAATCCTGAGATCATAACCTTTGAAGTTCTACTTTTCAACTTACTTCCTAACTCCCTATATCCTGCTTTTAGGACCTCATCCTTTTTTTTACCTATGTCGTTTGTACCAATGTGTACCACGACCACTGGCTGTTCATCCTCCCCCTTCAGAATGTCCTGTAGCCGCTCTGAGACATCCTTGACCCTAGCATCAGGGAGACAACATACCATCCTGGAGTCTTGTTTGCAGCCTATCTATTCCCCTTACAATTAAATCCCCTATAACTATTGCATTCCCACACTTTGTACTCCTCCCGTGTGCAGCACAGCCAACCATGGTGCAACAAATTTGGCTGTTGCTGCTTTCCCCCGAGAGGCCATTCCCCCGACAGTATCCAAAGCGGTATATCTGTTTTGCAGGGGAATAGCCACAGGAGATTCCTGCACTGCCTGCCTAGTCCTCTTGCTCTGCCTGGTGGTCACCCATTCCCTTCCTGCCTGTGGACTCTTAGCCTGCGGTGTGACCACCTCTCAGTACGTGTTATCCATGATACTCTCCACCTCGTGGATGCTCCACAGTGTCCCCAGCCGCCGCTCCAGCTCTGAAACCCGGGCTTCCAGGAGCTGCAGCTGGAGACACTTCCCACACACATGCTGGCCCTGGGCGCTGGAAATGTGGGCGGTTCCCACATAGAGCAGGAGGAGCACACCATGGCTTTGAATTAAATTAAACCTTTTGGAAGACACTTAATATCAAATAATATCAATTACTCTAGGGCCCTGCTTCCCTGCTCCTCGTTGTTACAGAATATTTATAAATACTTATAAATAATGAACCACAAAATAAGACCTTAAAAACTATAAGCGAAAAAAGTAGTAAATACTTATCCGACCATACTCACAGTACTCAAAGGGTCACCTCGCTCCTTCCTCACCAAACTCCCTCAGTCACCTCTACTCTCCCAGCTCCTTTTCAACTCCCGGCTCCTCTCGTGTTCCTCTTCCATACTTTGTTAAGTGTTGCAAATCACTCAGGGATAAATCTTCCCTCTGAAGAAAAGCCAATCTGCTTTCCAATTATATAGTAAAATTTACCGTGAAATCCTGTTAGCCTACAGTTTGGCAAATCCCAGTACCTGTATCTGGCTGTGGATTCAAAATCGCACAAAGAGCCCTCAATTTAGCTATGATCTCGGTCAAGACAAGTAACTTTTCTGAAAAAAAGAAGAAATCCAAAATCCCAATTATTTACTGAAAGAATGAAGCCACAACATTTTACTGTTTAAAATAAAATAATTTTTACCATGCCAAAGTCAAACAAAGCGCACACTAAATGCTAATTTGAATAACGACCTATACTCTAAAACCCAGAATCAACTTAAGTTAAATATGAATTAACAGGCAGATTGCAGTCAATTTTAAACTATAAATTACATATTGAATGGCAGATACAACTAAGATAGATCTAAATAATAAACAAAAACAGAATTACCTGGAAAAACTCAGCAGGTCTGGCAGCATCGGCGGAGAAGAACAAAGCTGACGTTTCGAGTCCTCATGACCCTTCAACAGAACTGAGTAAAATTAGGAGAGGGGTGAAATATAAGCTGGTTTAAGGGCTGGGGGGAGAGAAGTGGGGGTGGGGGGGGTGTGGTTGTAGGGACAAGCAAGCAGTGATAGGAGCAGATAATCAAAAGATGTCACAGACAAAAGGAACAAAGAGGTGTTGAAGGTGGTGATATTATCTAAACGAATGTGCTAATTAAGAATGGATGGCAGGACACTCAAGGTACAGCTCTAGTGGGGGTGGGGTAGAAAGACTGACAGGGCATAAAAGGTATAGATTTAAAAATAATGGAAATAGGTGGGAAAAGAAAAATCTATATAAATTATGGGATAAAACAAAAGTGAGAGGGAAGAAACGGAAAGGGGGTGGGGATGGAGGAGGGAGTTCAAGATCTAAAGTTGTTGAATTCAATATTCAGTCCGTAAGGCTGTAAAGTGCTTAGTCGGAAGCTGAGGTGCTGTTCCTCCAGTTTGCGTTGAGCTTCACTGGAACAATGCAGCAAGCCAAGGACAGACATGTGGGCAAGAGAGCAGAGTGGAGTGTTAAAATGGCAAGCGGCAGGGAGGTTTGGGTCATTCTTGCGGACAGACCGCAGGTGTTCTGAAAAGCGGTTGCCCAGTTTACGTTTGGTCTCTCCAATGTAGAGGAAACCGCCTTGGGAGCAACGAATGCAGTAGACTAAGTTGAGGGAAATGCAAGTGAAATGCTGCTTCACTTGAAAGGAGTGTTTGGGCCCTTGGACGGTGAGGAGAGAGGAAGTGAAGGGGCAGGTGTTGCATCTTCTGCGTGGGCATGGGGAGGTGCTGTAGCTGGGGGTTGAGGAGTAGGGGGTGATGGAGGAGTGGACCAGGGTGTCCCAGAGGAAACGATCCCTACGGAATGCCGCCGGTGGGGTGAAGGGAAGATGTGTTTGGTGGTGGCATCATGCTGGAGTTGGTGGAAATGGTGGAGGATGATCCTTTGAATGCGGAGGCTGGTGGGGTGATAAGTGAGGACAAGGGGGTCCCTATCATATTTCTGGGAGGGAGAAGAAGGCGTGAGGGCGGATGCGCAGGAGATGGGCCGGACACGGTTGAGGGCCCTGTCAACGACCGTGGGGGAAAACCTCGGTTAAGGAAGAAGGAGGACATGTCAGAGGAACTGTTTTTGAAGGTAGCATCATCAGAACAGACGCGACGGAGGCGAAGGAACTGAGAGAATGGGATGGACTCCTTACAGGAAGCAGGGTGTGAGGAGCTGTAGTCGAGGTAGCTGTGGGAGTCGGTAGGCTTGTAATGGATATTGATGAACAGTCTATCACCAGATATTGAGACAGAGAGGTCAAGGAAGGGAAGATAGATCTGACAAATTTGCATCAATCTCAGTCACAAAGACCTTCAAAATTCAGCCCTTCTCATGAAGAATTTCAGCTCCTCTTTTTCTATGATTTAGCCTGATCCCCAGCTGATAGTAGCACATAGCTTAGATGGTGTTTTTTTTTTGTAAATATCAATCATTCTCAGATTAAACTTACTGAATAAACTAACAGGGCCAAAGGAAGCCATCTTAGAAGTAATATGTGATTCCTCAGCAGTAATCACTTTGTATGTTTTTATAACTGACAATGAATTAGACATGCTGGCAACAGATGATTTGAAGATAGTGAACCTCAGCTTTGAAGAGATTAGATGAATCAATAGTTATTTTTAAAGGCTTGACTATATTAATATCTTTTTAAAAGAAGTCTTTATCACAAAATGCATCACACTGCAATGTTGAAAACTTTGGTCAAGTTCAACATAATCACTGCATGTGCCCTAGAGTGATAGGAACATACATACGAACTAGCAGCCCCCTCAAGCCTGCCCCGCCATTTAATATGATCATGGCTGATCTGATAGTAACTTCAAGTCTGTATCCCACCTTCTGCTGATAACCCATCACCCCCTTGCTTACCAAGAATCTATCCACCTCTGCCTTAAAAATATTCAAAGACTCTGCTTCCAACACCTTTTCAGGAAGAGAGTTCCAAAGACCCACAACCCTCTGAGTGAAAAAAATTTGCCTCATTTGTGTTTTAAATGGGTGACATCTTATTTTTAACCAGTGACCCCTAGTTCTAGATTCTCCCACAAGAGGAAACATCCTCTCCACATCCACCCTGTCAAGTCCCCTCAGGATCTGATATGTTTCAATCAAGTCGCTCCTTTCTCTTCTAAACTCCAGCAGACACAAGCTTAGTCTGTCCAACCTTTCACCATAAGACAAACAACCTATTCCAGGCATTTGTCTGGTAAACCTTCTCTGAACTGCTTTCAATGAATTTACATCCTCCCTTAAATAAGGTCTCCAGTGCTGCACAGAGTAACTCATAAATGCCCTTCCTACTTTTTTATTCAATTCTCCTTGCAATAAATGATAACATTCTATTAGCTTTCCTAACTACTTGCTGTACTTGCATACTAGCCTTTTGTGATTTATGCGCTAGGACACCCTGATCCCTCTGCACCCCAGAGTTCTGCAATCTCTCACCATCTAGGTAATATGCTAATATGCTTTTTTATTCTTCCTGTCAAAATGGACATTTTCCCACATTATACTGCACCTGACAGATCTTTGCCCACTCAGTTAACCTATCTACATTTGTTTGTAGCCTCCTTATGCCCTCTTCACAACTTAGTTTCCTACCTATCTTTGTGTCATCAGCAAATGTGACAACTATCCCTTCATCAAGTCATTTATATAAATTGTAAATAGTTGAGGTCCCAGCACTGATCCCCGTGGCATGCCACTCATTACATCTTGGCAACCTGAAACAGACCCATTTATGCCAACGCTCTGTCTCCTGTTAGTCAGCCAATCTTCTATCCATGCCAATATGTTACCCCCATGAGCTTTTATTTTCCACAATAACTTTTGACGTGGCACTTTATCAAATGCCTTCTGAAAACCTAAGTACAGTCTATCCACCCCTTCCTCTTAATCCACAGCACATGTTACTTCCTCACAGAACTCCAATAAATTGGTTAAACACGACTTCCCTTTCACAAAACTATGTTGACTCTGCCTGATGACCTTGAGCTTATCCAAGTGCCCTGCTATAACTTCTTTAATAATAGCTTCTAATATTTTCCCTGCGACAGATGTTAAGCTAACTGGCCTGTAGTTTTCCCCTTTCTGCCCCTCTCCCTTTTTGAATAATGGAATTACATTTGCCATCTTACAATCTAATGGGACCTTCCCTGAACCTAGGGATTTTTGGAAAATTAAATCCAATGCATTAACTATCTCACTAGACATTTCTTTTAAAACCCTAGGATGCAGTGCATCAGGGCCCGGGCTCTTGTAGCCCGCAGCTCCAACAATGTACTCAGTACCACTTCTCTGGTGACTGTAATTTTCCTGATTTTCTTCCCCTCTGTAGTGAAAACTAATGCAAAATACCTGTTCAATTCATCTGCCTTCACCTTGTTTTCCATTGTCAATTCTCCAGACTCACTTTCTATAGGACCAACACTCACTTTGTTAACTCTATTCTTTTTAAAATATTTATAAAAGCTCTTACTGTCTGTCTATCTTTCTGGCTAGCTTCCTCTCATACTCTAATTTTTCCCTCCTTATTAACCTTTGAGTAATTCTTTGACATTCTTTATATTCTGTCCAATTTTCCAGTCTTCCACCTACCTTTGCACAATTAAATGTTTTTTCATTAAGTTTGATACTATTTTTAAATTTTCCAGTTTATCACGGATGGCATGTCCATCCCTTGGACTTTTTCTTACTTGTTGGAATGTGTCTACTCTGAGCATTCTGAAATATCCCCTTACATATTGGCCATTGCATCCCTATTGAACTATCCCTTAACCTAATTAGCAATTAACTTTAGTCAACACAATTTTCATGTGCTCATAATTTAAGTTTAAAAAATTAGTCTCAGATCCACTGCTCTCCCCCTCAAACTGAAAGTAAAGTTCAATCATATTATGGCCACTGCTACCTCGGGGTACCTTCACTAAGAGATCATTAATTACACCCACCTCATTACACAATACCAGGTCAGCACAATACCAGAGTGCTGCTCTAAGAAACTATCCCAAAAACATTCAATGTGCTCCTCATCTTTGCCCATCTGAATTTTCTAGTCTATGTGTAAATGAAAATCTCCCATGATTATTGCTGTGCCTTTCTGACAAGCTCCAATTATTTCTTCCTTCATGCTCAACCCTACCATGTGGTTACTGTTAGGGGGCCTGTACACAACTTCCACAAGTGACTTCTTGCCTTTACCATTTCTCATCTCTACCCAAACCATTTACACATCCTAGTTTCCTGAACTTCAGTCCTCCCTCACTATTGTACTAATACCATCATTAACTAACTGAGCCAACTTTTCCTCACTTCCTGCCCTTCCTAAATATCCTGTACCTTTCAATATTCAGGTCTCAATCCATGACATCTTGCAGTCATGTCTCCATAATGGCTATCAAATCATAATTATTTATTTCTATGTGCACTCTCAGTTCATCTGTATTTTTTAATGCCATGTGCATTCAGATACAGAGCTTTTAGCTTTATTCTTTTGCTCTTTTTATAACCTCTAGCTCCATCTGTTGACTTACTGTTAAATTTGTACTCTGTATCCCTTCCTTTCACGGTCTGTTTTTCATTTCCCGTAATAATACCTTTTTCTTTTATCTTGTTTCTACTCTTTAATTTACCAAATCTTCCCAAATTTGATTCCTTGCCCCCACAATTTAGTTTTAAACTCTCCCTACTTCCCTAGTTATGCAGCTCATAAGGACATCATTCACAGCATGGTTTGGGTGTAGACCAATGGTACAGATCCCACTTTCCCAATACTGGTGCCAATGTTCCATGACCTGGAACCCACTTCTCCCACACCAGTCTTTGAGCCACAAATTCATCTCCCTAATCTGATTTGTCCTATGCCAATTTGCACGTGGCTCAGGTTCTGCTGCTTAATTTGGTGCCTAGCTCCTCATACTGACTATGTAGAATCTCCTTCCTTGTCCTACCTATGTCAATGGTACCTATATGGACCACAACATCTGGATCCTCCCCTCCCATTCCAAGTTCCTCTCCAGCCCTGAGCAGATGTTCCAAACCATGGTACTGGACTCTCGCTCTTTGCTGCAGATAACAGTGTCAATCCCCCTCACTATACTGTCCCTTACTGCCACTACATTCCTTTTTCTCCCCCCACTTGAACAAGCTCCTGTACCATGGACAGTCTGCTCATCCACCCTGCAGACCTCACTTTCATCCATACAGGTTGTGAGCACCTCAAACCTGTTTGACAAATTGAAAAACCTGAAGCTACTCCACTTCTGTTTGCTCAGTCCCTTTACCTGCCTCACTCATGGTCACATCCTCCAGTCCCTCACTGCTGACAAAAATATGACCCTCTTCTGGAATGAAGTGTCAAGGTATTTCTCCCCAACTTTTATGTTGCACAGTGTTTTCAGTTCAGCTTCCAGATCAATAATCCTGATCCAGAATCCATCTAGCTGCTTACACTCTCTTCAGATGTCTTTGTCCTGGATTGCCTTGATGGTCAAATTCTCCCACATTCCACAGCTGCAACATAACATCTGTCCTGCCGTTGTTACTTATGTTATTTAGTTAGTTTAATTTAATTACTTTTTTATCTCCCTTGTGAAAAGTTTTGAGTTAAACTCTTGAGTTAAACATTTTTTTTCACCTGATATACTACTCTTTTCTATGAAGGTCCATCAGTTTTTGGGTCATTTGCTTTAAAATTTGGTAAAAAGTGCTTGGGCAGAATTTTCCCTTCAAGAACCAAGTCCCATGGCAGGGGTGGGAATGGGGAAAGTTTCCTACCATGAAGGCTGCCTGAAATTTGCATGGTATTATGTGATTCCCATGTCATTAATTATGCAGCCGGAGCTTCCCGATGTTTTTCACAGTAGGACGGGCTGGATGATGCGCTCCCTGCTGTCATACCCGGGGGGGGCATGTTTAAAAAAGCACCCAGACATCAACCTACACAACGTTGATTGAAGAGATGGCCACAAGAGAACATGGAGCTCCAGTGCCCAAATTCAGCAAGCCCCCCTGGGTGACCAAGTGGAGGCCAGAAGGGACGTCCTCTCACCACTGGATGAGAGGAGGAGCCCAAACAGGGACACAAACACTGCATGGTAGGAAGTCTCCAGTGCAGTCAGTGCCCAGGGCCTTCAGCAGAGGACTGCCCTGCAATGACAAAAAGTGATGAATGACCTCAGGGTAAATGAACTTCTCACACTCACCTTAACGAATGGTGCAGGGGGCATGCACTTCATTGGCAACGTGATAAGGTGATACCTCATAGCCCCACTGAAGTCAATCTGCTCTGCAGGTGGAGAAGCCACTGTTGGTCCCTCACCCTTCCACACAGAGGGCTCAATGCTGTCTGGGCAGGGGGGAGGGCCTCAGGCATTGAGAGCACCAGCAAGCATCACTAATGACATTCTTCTCTGAGCCTTGTCCTTATATCTGCATGGGTTCACCACTTTGGAGGGTGGAGTGCAGGTCTGTGTGCATCTCTGGCAGAATCTTCTGGACTAGATTCTCCATGGAAAAAGCGCTTGGGCAGAATTTTCCCTTCAAGAACCAAGTCCCATGGCAGGGGTGGGAATGGGGAATTGCCCTTCTGGACAACCTGCAGTGCATCAATTATGTGACACACCGTGCAATGGGTTGTTTGTAAGACTGGAAGCATGGGAAAGATACATGAAATCCAATTGCTCTCAACTCCATCTTCTCTCTTTGTGCAGGAGAAGATCAGCCATAATTGTTGAGAGAGGGAGAAGACTGCCACAATTTAAACAACTGACTTTGAGGAATGGGCAGTCCAGCTGGCAGGGATGGAGTGGGACAGATCTATTGGAGATGGAGAGATCAGCTTGTAGCTTCCATCCAGTACAGATCGATGCATGTCATAGAAACCTGAGGGTCAAAGGTGCCTCCCTGTTGAAGGCAGCTCATACAGTCACTCACTGTTTCTTCTCCCAATTACAAGCCCCAGCAGAAAGATGGCAAGGTTCAAGATGCAGGAAGCCCTGTCCAGCATGAGCACAAGCCCATAGAGGACTGAGAACATCACTGTTGAAGAAAGTGCACCTGTAGAGATGTCAAAGCAGACACCTACACCTTCCACCAGCCCAGAGACACACACCTCGGTGGTTATCAGTTCTAGTTTAGGAGGGCTCTTATATTCTGGTGGTCACTAGATGGACATGTGTCCGCAGCAGGAGAAGGTAGGTTCAGCCAAGCTCACTGTCACTTGGAGGAGTGCTGGGAAGAGGCATCTGCAAGGTTCAGGTGCACTGATATGACTCTGGAATCAGCCTTCCAAGAGATGCTGGAGATGCAACAAGTGACAGGGGAAAATCAGGCAGAAGTGTCAGGGGCCTTCAACAGGGTGATACATGGAGGAGTCCATCTGCCTGCTGATTAATGAAGTGGTGCTGGCCTGTGCGTGCATGGAGGTGGTGGGCTCCATGGAGAATCTAGTCCAGAAGATTCTGCCAGAGATGCACACAGACCTGCACTCCAACATTGTAGCCATGGGTGAGCTTCTGCAGTGCATGTGTGAGGGGGGAATGGGGCACCTCAACCTCCCTCTAGGTGATCTTATCCCTCAAGGAGTCAGGCAGGGGCCTTTGGGCACCCAAAAGGAGGAGGAAACACAGTTGGACACCTCTGGGACCTCCACTCAGGGCTATCTGAGGGTGTCTGGCCCTTTTGAACCTCCCTTGTCTGTGACCCCTTCAGCCTTGTACTCTGTAACCACAGCAGGACGGCCAAAGTAAACCAGGCCTCGGGTCTCCAGAATACAGCCCCCAAGGTCACCCAAAACAACCGGGGCAAATGGTCAGCAGGCTGCCTCCACCATTGTTGTGGATGTTGGGGGAGCAATTAGAAGTGTTAGAGAAAGAAAAATTAAAGAGTTCCATCATCACAAGTGGTAGTACGTGTGCACTATGATTGTTACATATATCACACTTTTGTAAACATAGTTCGAATGCACTTTAATCATGCTTGATGTGGTTTATTTGTAATAGTCCTTAAGCCTGTGCTCCCACACCATGCCCCCATCAGCTTCTGAGGCGCACTCCATGTCCCCCGGAATCAGGCATTTGCAGGGTCTTTGCCAGGGCCTTTGCCAGGGCCTTTGCCAGGGCCTTTGTGAGCCATGTGCAAAAAATCTCCTGTGCATGCTGAGCCTTTGCTTTTCACACTCTCATCTATCCCAAGGCCCTACCATTGTAACTACCACATGCTGGGGTTCCCCTTCAGATGTCCAGTTGAGCTGACCTGCATCTCTGCCCACCCCTGATGACCAACTGCCTTGCAGTAACTCAAGATCTCCACCATGAGGTTCTGCATAGTTGCAAGCAGACATAGTGCTAGTTACATTTGAGTCAAATACCTTTTCCCCTTCCCCGTCACTCAAACCCTCCCCCATAACCATTGACTACCTGCCCCCCAGGAATCACATGTGACCTCCCATGCTCAACCTTCAATCTTCCCTCATCACCTTCTGCCCTCTCCAGGTAATTGTAAAAGTCCCCTACCTTCCTGAACATCCCACCTCTGTTACGATAGACATGCTGCTGACCCCCCTATATCTGCATCACCTTCCTCATCCCCTCCAACAACCCTCATTTTTAGTCCTTGCTGGTGCCCTCAATGCCTGAGCTCCTTTGTCCCCTTCCTGAACAGCATGTGAACTCTCAGTGTTGAAGGGTGAGGGACCCACAGTGGCCTCTCCACCTGCAGAGAGGATCGAGTGCAGTGGAGCTATGAGACATGAACGCATCAAAGTGCCACTGAGGTCCATATCCCCTGCACCACTCTCTGAGATGAATGTGAGCAGTTGAGAGCTCACTTACCCTAATAGTGCAGATGAGTTCATTCATCCTTTTCAAAGCATTGCAGGGCAGCCCGCTGCTGGATGCCATGGGCGCTGACTGCCCTGGAGATTTCCTCCCATTTCTTCTCCGCCGATGCTGCCAGACTTGCTGAGTTTTTCCAGGTAATTCTGTTTTTGTTTTGTTTTGGATTTCCAGCATCCGCAGTAGCTTTTAGCTTTTTGTTTTTATCTTTGTAGGGTTCACCTCCCTGCTCAGCTTCCTTCTCCCATCTGATGGAAAGAGAACATTCATCCTGGCCTCCACTTGACCACTTGGGCTCTGGAGCTCCATCTCCCCTTCTGTCCATCTTCTCAATCAATGTGGCAGTAAATTACTGTCCGGGCACCTTTTAATATGGTGGGCAGATATGAAGGCAGGGAATGTACAATCAAACCTGCACTGCCACGAAAATCTTTGGGAAACCCCCGACTGCAAACTAATGATGCAGGGTCGCATAATACGGTGCAAATTCCCAGTGGCCTCCGTGGTGGGAAACATTCCCTATCCTCACCCCTGCCTTAGCACCGGAAGGAAAAATTCTGCTGATTTTCTGAGAAAAAGTGCCTATGTTGTCAGTTAAGCATGTTTTGTGATATACTGCGGCTTTTTAAATGAAAGTCAAACAAATGTTGAGTCATTTTTGAAATATCTTTTTTGGCAAGAAGTGCTTATCACAGTGAGTTAAGCTTTTTTTTGCTGTGCTATTTTTTGCTATGAAATTCCAACAACTTTTGAGCCTTATGTGAAAATGATTTAATTTTCTAGTATTGTTTGCGATTTACTGCTGTTTTTATGAAAGTCCAAAAATGTTTGAGTGATTTGTGAAGAATTTTGATTTTCTGGCCAGAAGTGCTTATCTCACTGAGTTTAACATTTTTTTCTGATGTACTGTTTTTGTGAAGGTCCAACAATTTTTGACTCCTTTGTGAAAAGTTTGTACTTCCTGGCAAAAAATGCCTATCTCAGTGAGTTTAACATTTTTCCTGTTGTACTACTGTTTTTAATGGATGTCCAGCAATTTTAATGTCATTTATGAAAAGTTTTAATTTTCTGGCAAAATTGATTATCTCAGTGATTCAAGATGATTTTGTTCTGTGCTATTGCTTTTGATGAAGGTACAACAATTCTTCAGTCTTTGGTGAAAAGATTTCATTTTCTGATTAAAAAGGTGCTCATTTCAGTGAGTTAAGCATTTTTTGTGATGTAAAACAGTATTTTTGACGATTCAGCAATTTTTGCATTACTTGTCAAAAGTTTTGATTTTCGGGCAAGAAGTGCATTGGTGGAATTTTCCAGTCCCCATCATGGCCAATTTAATGGTGGCCCGGGGGGCAGGGGCCCTGGTAAATACCTTTGCTTTCCTGCACATCTTTGATCCTAAGGAACGTCAATCCAGCCTGGAGTGTCCCTCTGAAGATGGCGGTGTGGTGGGGGGTGCACACAGGCTTAAGGGCTACAAATCACAAATAAACCACATCAGACCTCATTAAAGTGCAAGTGTATCATATTTACAAAAGTGTCATAAAATTAACAATCATAACAATCGCATGTAAAGTAATAACTTCATAATCTTGCATTCCCTACCACTTCTTCTAGGTGTTTCCCCGACATCCGCAGCAGCCTGTTGGCCACTTTGCCTTGTAGTCTTGGATGACCTTGGTGGCCATACCCTGGAGATTCAAGGCCTGGAGGACCCTGGCTTACTGTGGCTATCCTGTTGTGGGGCAACTGCTCCCTCTGTGGTCACAGACGACAAAGCTGAAGGGGTCAGAGGCAAGGGGGATTTGCAAGGGCCAGACACCCTCAGAGACCTGAGTGGAGGTCCTGGTGTGCTCCTCCTTCCTTTGAATGCTGGAGGGGTCCTGTCTGACTTCTTGAGGGGAAGGGGCACCTGGAAGGAGGTCGAGGTGTCTCACCCCACTCTCACATGACCACTGCAAAAGCTCAGTGATGAACTGCAGATCTGCATGCATCTCTAGCAGAAACCAAGCATTCTGCTGGACCAGGTTCTCCTTTGCGTCCACCATACAAATGCGATCTTGATGTGTGCACACATCAGCACAACTTCATCAGAGAGCAGGTGGGCAGACTCCTCCACCTCACATGTCACTCTGTTGAGGGCCTTCAACACCTTTACCTGATGTTCCCCCATTTCCTGCAGCTTCCCCAGCATCTCATGCAGGACCCATCCCAGAAGCTCATCATTCAACTTGGATCCCTGTTCCCCAGAAGTCCTCCAAGATAGATATGGAGAAAGTGATTGAGTTACACTTGGAGAATTTTGTGGACATGGAGTAAGAGAGTGAACCACCGATGCAGAATTTAATGGAAATTCAAAAATTGTTAGATATGGTGTAAGAGATTGAGAGACCGATAGAGAATATGATGGAAATGTAGGAATTGCTAAATATGGAGAAAGGGAATAAGCTACAGATAGAGGAATTGATAAAAAAGGGTTTTTTGATTGACATGGAGAAAGAGAATAATTTGGAGTAGAGACTTTTGTGGAATTTGAGATTTTAATAACTATGGAGAACGATCATAAGCTTCAGATAGGGAAATTGATAGAAAATGATTATTTGATTGTTATGGAGAAAGAGAGTGAACCAAAGATATGGAATTTGATGGAAATGCAAAAGTTATTAGATACGGTGAAAGAGACTGAGCTACAGATACAGAATATGATGGAAATGTAGAAATTATAAATATGGAGAATGAGAATAATCGACAGTTAGGGAAATTGAAAGTAAACGATTATTCAAGAGATATGGCCAAAGATTTTTAGTAGCATATAGAGAATTGTGTTGAAATTGAGATATTGACAACCATGGAGAACGGGAATAGGCTTCAGATATGGAAATTGATAGAACATGATTATTTGATTGATATGGTGAAAGGGAGTAAACCACAGATACGGAATTTAATGGAAATGCAAAAATTATTAGATATGGTGTAAGAGAGTGAGCGACAGATACAGAATTGATGGAAATGTAGAAAATGCTAAATATGGAGAAAGGGAATAAGCTACAGATAGAGTAATTGAAAGAAAAGGATTTTTTGATTGACATGGAGAAAGGCAATAATTTCCAGATAGAGACTTTTTTGGAAATTCAGCTATTGATGATTATGGAGAACGAGCATAAGCTTCAGATAGGGAAATTGATAGAAAAGGATTATTTGATAGATATGGCGAATGAGAATAGGTTGTAGATGGAGAACTTTCTGGAAATTGAGATATTGATATCAATGGAGAACGAGCGTAAGCTTCAGATAGGAAAATATATAGAAAAGGATTATTTGATAGATATGGAGTCAGAGAGTGAGCTACAGATACAGAATATGATGAAAGTGTAGAAATTGATCACTCTGGAGAAAGGGAATAAGTTAGATATAGAAATATTGACAGAAAAGGAATATTTGATTCATATGGAGAAAGAGAATAAGTTGCACCTAAAGAATTTTGAGGAAACTGAGATATTGACAAACATGGAGAACAAAAATAGGCTTCAGGTATGGAAATTGATAGAAAAAGATTATTAGACTGTTTTGGAGAAAGAAAGTGAACCACGGATGCAGAATTTAATGGAAATGCAAAAATTGTTAGATATGGTGAAAGAGAGTGAGAGATGGATAGAGAATATGATGGAAATGTAGGAATTGCTAAATATGGAGAAAGGGAATAAGCTACAGATAGAGGAATTGATAGAAAAAGTTTTTTTGATTGACATGGAGAAAGAGAATAATTTTAAGTAGGGACTTCTGTGGAATTTGAGATTTTAATAACTATGGAGAACGATCATAAGCTTCAGATAGGGAAATTGATAGAAAAGGTTTATTTGATAGACATGCAGTTAGAGAGTGAGTTACAGATACAGAATATGATGAAAGTGAAGGAATTGATCAGTATGGAGAAAGGGAATAAGCTAGACATAGAAATATTGACAGAAAAGGAATATTTGATTCATATGGAGAAAGAGAATAAATTGCACCTAAAGAATGTTGAGGAAACTGAGATATTGACAACCATGGAGAAGGAGAATAGGATTCAGATATGGGAATTGATGGAAAAGGATTATTTGACTGTTATGGAGAAAGGGAGTGAACCACAGATATGGAAATTGCTGAAAATGCAAAAATTGTTAGATATGGTGTAAGACAGTGAGCTTACATATACAGAATATGTGGGAAATGTAGAAATTGATAACTATGGGGAACGAGAATGAGCTTCAGATAGTGAAATTGAAAGAAAAGGATTAATCAATAGATTTGGAGAAAGCGATTGAGTTGCAGATGGAGAATTTTCTGGACGTGGAGTAAGAGAGTGAACCACAGATACAGAATTTAATGGGAATGCAAAAATTGTTAGATGTGGTGTAAGAGAGTGAGCGACAGATAAAGAATATGAGGGAAATGTAGTAATTGCTAAATATGGAGAAAGAGAATAAGCTACAGATAGAGGAATTGATAGAAAAGGATTTTTTGGTTGACATGGAGAAAGAGAATAATTTGTAGATAGAGACTTTTGTGGAAATTGAGACGTTCATTACTATGGAGAACGAGCGTAAGCTTCAGATAGGGAAATTGATAGAAAAGGCTTATTTGATAGCTATGGAGAAAGACAATATGTTGTAGATAGAGAATTTTCTGGAAGGTGCGATATTGATATCTATGGAGAATAAAAATATGTTTCAAATAGATGAATTTAATTAAATTGATAGAAAAGGCTTATTTGATAGATATGGAGTCAGAGAGTGAGCTAGACACAGAATGTGATGAAAGTATAGAAATTGATCACTATGGAGAAAGGGAATCAGCTAAACACAGAAAGATTGACAGAAAAGCAATATTTGTTTGAGATGGAGAAAGAGAATAAGGTGCACCTAAAGAATTTTGAGGAAATTGAGATATTGACAACCGTGGAGAACGAGAATAGGCTTCAGGTATGGAAATTGATAGAAAATGATTATTTGATTGTTATGGAGAAAGAGAGTGAACCACTGATATGGAATTGGATGGAAATGCGAAAATTGTTAGATATGGTGAAAGGGACTGAGCTACAGATACAGAATATGATGGAAATGTAGAAATTGGTTACGATGGAGAATGAGAATAATCTGCAGGTAGAGAAATTGAAAGATAACGATTATTCGATAGAAATGGACAAAGATTTTTAGTAGCATATAGAGAGTTGTGTTGAAATTGAGATATTGACAACCATGTAGAACGAGAATAGGCTTCAGATATGAAAATTCATAGAAAATGATTATTTGATTGATATGGTGAAAGGGAGTGAACCACAGATACGGAATTTGATGGAAATGCGAAAATTGTTAGATATGGTGTAAGAGAGTGAGCGACAGATAAATAATATGAAGGAAATGTAGAAATTGCTAAATATGGAGAAAATAATAAACTACAGATAGAGTAATTGTTAGAAAAGAATTTTTTGATTCACATGGAGAAAGAGAATAATTTGCAGCTAGATACTTTTGTGGAAATTGAGCAATTCATAACTATGGAAATGAGCTTCAGATAGGGAAATTGATAGAAAAGGGTTATTTGATAGATATGGAAAAATAGAATATATTGTAGATGGAGAATTTCCTGGAAATTGAGATATTGATAACTATGGAGAAGGAGAATGAGCTTCAGTTAGGAAAATTGATAGAAAATTTGATAGATATGGAGTCAGCTAGGGAGCTACAGATACAGAATATGATGAAAGTGTAGAAATTGATCACTCTGGAGAAAGGGAATAAGCTAGACATAGAAATATTGTCAAAAAAAGGAACATTTGATCATATGGAGAAAGAGAATAAGTTGCAACTAAAGAATTTTGAGGAAACTGAGATATTGAAAACGATGAGGAACGAGATAAGTCTTCGGATATGGCCATTGATAGAAAAGGAATATTTGACTGTTATGGAGAAAGAAAGTGAACCACAGAAATGGAATTTGCTGCAACTGAAAGGATTGTTAGATATAGTGTAAGATAGGGAGCTACAGATACAGAATATGTGGGAAATGTAGTAATTGATTTATATGGGGAACGAGAATGAGCTTCAGATAGTGAAATAGAAAGAAAAGGATTAATCGATAGATATCGAGAAAGCAATTGATTTGCAGGTGGAATATTTTGTGGACATAGAATAAGAGAGTGAACCACAGACTCAGAATCTAATTGGAATGCAAAAATTGTTAAAAATGGTGTAATAGAGTGAGGGACAGATACAGAATATGATTGAAATGTAGTAATTGCTTACTTTTGAGACAGAGAATAAGCTTCAGATAGAGGAATTGATAGAAAATGATTATTTGATAGATATGGAGAAATATGTTGTAGATTGAGAATTTCCTGCAAATTGAGATATTGATATCTATGGAGAAGGAGAATAAGCTTCAGATAGGAAAGTTGATAGAAAAGAATTATTTGATAGATATGGAGTCAGAGCAAGCTACAGAATACGATGAAAGTGTAGAGATTGATCACTCTGGAGAAAGGGAATAAGCTAGACATAGAAATGTTATCAAAAAAGGAACATTTGATCATATGGAGAAAGAGAATAAGTTGTAGATAGAGAATTTTCTGGATTTGGATTCTGGATTTTTTCTGGAGAATTTCTCCTCCAGACCCCGACCCCAGACCCCGACTCCAGAGCCTGACACCAGACCCCGACACCAGACCACGACTCCAGACCCCGTCTCCTCCAGACCCTGACTCTAGTCCCCAACTCCAGACCCCGACTCCGGCCCCCGACTCTGGACCCCTGTAGACCCCAACTCCAGAAACCCGACTCCAGAAACCCGACTCCAGAAACCCGACTCCAGAAACCCGACTCCAGAAACCCGACTCCAGACCCCGACTCCTTCAGACCCCGACTCCTTCAGACCCCGACTCCTCCAGACCCCGACTCCTCCAGACCCCGACTCCTCCAGACCCCGACTCCTCCAGACCCCGACTCCAGATCCCGACTCCAGACCCCGACTCCTCCAGACCCCGACTCCTCCAGTCCCCGACTCCAGACCCCGACTCCTCCAGACCCCGACTCCTCCAGACCCCGACTCCAGATCCCGACTCCAGACCCCGACTCCAGACCCCGACTCCTCCAGTCCCCGACTCCAGACCCCGACTGCACACCCCAACTCCACACCCTCAAACCCTCTCACTCTCTCGTTCCTATGCCCTCAAACCCTCACTATATCTCTCAGGTCCTCCAACCCTCTCCCTCTCTGTCACGCCCACTAAAACCTCTCTGTCTCTCTCATGCCCTCAAAACCTCTTTCTATCTCTAACACCCTCAAATGCTCTCTCTTTCTCTCACGCCCACAAACCCTGTGTCCCACTCTCTCAAAACTATCCCTCAAAATTTATCTCTCTCTCAACACTCAAACCCTCTCTCTCTCTCGCCATCAAATCCTCTCTCTCTCTGACACCCTCAAACCCTCACCCTCTCTCTTTCTCTCTCTCTCTCTCAGGTCCTCCAACCATCTCCCTCTCTCTCACACCCTGAAACACTCTCTCTCAAGCCTTCAAACCCTCTATCACTCTCACGCCTTCAAACCCTCTCTCCCTCTCTCTCACACCCTCCAACCCTCTGTCTCTCTCTCTCACACACCCTCAAAACCTCCCTCTCTCTCTCTCAAGCCCTCAAAACCTCTCTCTCTCTCTCACACGCCCTCAAACCCTGTCTCTTTCTCTCATGCCCTCAATCTGTCTCCCTCTCTCTCATGGCCTCCAACCCTGTCTCTCTCTCTCACACTCTCAAATCCTCTCTCCCTTTCTCACAACCTCAATCACTCTCTCTCTCTCTCTCTCAGGTCCTCCAACCCTCTCCCTCTCTCTCACGGCCTAAAACTCTCTCTCTCCAGTCTTCAAACCCTCTATCTCTAACGCCCTCAAACCCTCTCTCTCTCTTTCTCACGCCAACTAAACCTCTCTCTCACACGCCCACCAAACCTCTGTCTCTCTCTCTCTCTCTCTCACCCTCAAAACCCCTCTCTCTCACACCATCAAACCCTCTTTCTCTCTCACACCCTCCAACACTCACTCACTCTCACACCCTCAACCCCCCTCTCTCTCTCTCGATCTCCAACTCTCTCTCTCGCACCCTCAAACTCTCCCTCTCTCTCTCAGGCCCTCCAACCCTCTCTCTCTCATGCCCTCAAACCCTCTCACCCTTCCATGCCTCAGAATTCTCCCTCTCTCTCTCTCTCTCTCTCGCCTTCAAACCCTCTCTGTCTCTCACATCCTCAAACACCCTCTCTCTCATACGCCTTCCAACCCTGTGACTCTCTGTCTCACGCCCTTAAACACTCTCTCTCTAAAGCCCTCAAACCCTCTCTCTCTGCCTCTCTCGCCCTCAAACCCCCGCCCCCTCTCTCACGCCCTCAAACCCTCTCTCTCTAATGCCCTCACACCCTCTCTTTCTCAAGCATTCCAGCCCCTTCAATATCTTATGCCCTCAAAGCGTCTCTCCCTCTCGCACAGTCACACCCTCCCACTCTCATGCCCTCATACCCTCTCTCTCCCTCAGGCCCTCAAAACCTCTCTCTCTCACACCCACAAAGCATCTCTTTCTCTCTCTCTCATGCCCTCAAATCCTCTATCTCTCTCTTGCACCTCCCAAAATATTCTCTCTCTTCCACCCTCAAACACTGTCATTCTCAGACCCTAATATGCTCTCTCTCACGCTCTCCAACCCCCTGTCTCTCTCTCATTCCCTTAAACTCTCTCTCTCTCTCTCTGACCCTCAAACCCTCTCAATCCCTCACACCCTCAAATGCTCCCTCTCTCACGCCCTGAAACCCTCTCTCTCTCTCTCATGCCCACAAACTCTCCCTCTCTCACGCCCTCAAGCCCTCACACCCTCACTGCCTCTCTCTCACACCCTCCAACCCTCTCCCCCTCTCTCGCCTTAAAACCCTCTCTCTCATTCTCGCCTTCAAAACCTCTCTCTCGAAAGCCCTCAAACCCACTCACTCTCTGACACCCACAGAATTCTCTCTCTCTCTCCCTTGCACTCACCCTCTCTCACGTCCTCAAACCCTCTCTCTCTCTCACCCCCTCCAACCCAATCTCTCTCTTTCATGCCCTCAAACCCTCTCTCTCTCTCTCATGTCCTCAAACCATCTCTCACTCTCTCTCATGCCCCCAATCCCTCTTCTGTCTTTCACATCTTCAGAATCCTCTCTCTCTATCTCTCTTGCACTCATACCCTCTCTCTCTCACGTTCCCAAACCCCCTCTCTCCCTCATGCCCTCTAACCCTCTCTCTTTCTTTCACAGCCTGAAACCGTCTCTCTCTCTTGCCCTCAAACCCACTCTCCCTGTCACACCCTCAAACCCTCTCTCCGCTCTCACGCCCTCAAACCCTCTCTCTCTCATGCCATCAAACACTCTGTCTTTCTCTCACATCCTCATACTCTATCTCTCTCTCTCACACGCACTCAAACTCCATCATTATCTCATGCCTTCAAAACGTCTCTCTCTCTCGCAAACTCAAACCCTCCCTCTCTCACGCCCTCAAACCCCTTCTCTCTCACATGCCTCAAAATCTCTCCCTCCCTCACGCCTTCCAACCCTCTGTCTTTCTCTCTCATACCCTCAAAACCTCTCTCTCTCACGCCCTCAAAGCCCCTCTCTCTCTAGCCTTCAAACTCTCTCTCTCCCTCTCTCACACCCTCAAACTCACTCTCTCTCTCATGCACTCATACCATCTCACTCCAACGTCCTCAAACCCTCTCCCTCTTTCTCACCTTCAAACCCTCTCTCCCTCTCTCATGCCCTCAAACCCTCTCTCTCGTGCTCACACCCTCAAACCCACTCTCTCTCTGACGCCCTCAACTCTCTCTCCCTCACTCTCTCACGCCATGCAACCCTCTCTCTCTCATG
>NC_135896.1:70434573-70629326 GCF_964194155.1 Cetorhinus maximus
GAGGTCTGGTGTCGGGGTCTGGACTCGTGGTCTGGACTCGAGGTCTGGAGTCGGGGTCTGGAGTCGGTGTCTGGAGTCAGGGTCTGGAGGAGTCATGGTCTGGTGTCAGGGTCTTGAGTCGGAAGCTGGAATCGGTATCTGGAGTCGGGGTGTTGAGTCGGGATATGGAGTCGGGGTATGGAGTGAGGGTATTGAGTCGGGGACTGGAGCAATCGGGGTCTGGAGTCGGGATCTGGAGTTGGGGACTGGAGTAGGGGAAGTGAGTCGGGGACTGGAGGAGTCGGGGTCTGGAGTCGCGGTCTGCTGTCGTGGTCTGGACTCAAGGTCAGGAGTCGGGGTCTGGAGTCGGGGTCTGGAGTAGTGGTCTGGAAGAGTCAGGGTCTGGAGTCGGGAGCTGGAGTCGGGGCCTGGAGTCGGGGTCAGGCGTAGTCGAGGTCTCGTGTCGGGGTCTGGAGTCGCAGTCTGGAGTCAGAGCCTGGAGGAGTCGGGGTCTGGGTGCCAGGGTCTGGAGTCGAGGCCTGGTGGAGTCCAGGTCTGGTGTTGGGGTCTGGACTCGGGGTCTGGAGTCGAGGTCTGGATTCGGGATCTGGAGTCGGCGACTGGAGTAGGGGTCTCAAGTTGGGGTCTGGAGTCGGGGTCTGGAGGAGTAGGGGTCTGGAGTCAGGGTCTGCTGTCGGGGTCTGGAGTCGGAGTCGGGAGTCGGGGTCTAGAGTATTTGAGGTCTGGTGTTGGGGTCTGGACTCGTGGTCCGGACTCGAGGTCTGGCTTCAGGGTCTGGATTCGGCGTCTGGAGTCGGTGTCTGGAGTCAGGGTCTGGAGGAGTCGTGGTCTGGTGTCAGGGTCTGGAGTCGGAAGCTGGAATCGGTGTCTGGAGTCAGTGTCTGGAGTCGGGGTATGGACTCGGGAAATGGAGTCGGGGAATGGTGTTGGGGTATTGAGTCGGGAACTGGAGGAGTCGGGGTCTGGAGTCGGGGTCTGGAGTCGGAGTCTGGAGTCGGTGTCTGGAGTCTAGGTCTAGAGCTGGAGTCCGGAGTATTCAAGGTCTGGTGTCGGGATCTGGAGTCGGGGACTGGAGTCTGGTACTGGAGTCAGGGTTTAGAGTCGGTTTATTGACGAGTCGGGGTCTCGTGTCAGTGTCTGGAGTCAGGGTCTCGAATCGGGGTCTGGAGTCGGGGTCTGGAATCGGGGTCTGGAGTCAGGGTCTGGAGGAGCAGGGGTCTGGAGTCGGGGTCTGGAGGTGTCAGGATCTGGTGTCAAGGTCTGGCGTCAGGGTCTGGAGTCAGGGTCTGGAGTCGGGGTCTGGTCTCGGGGTCTGGACTCGAGGTCAGGAGTCGGGGTCTGGAGTCGGGGTCTGGAGTCGGGGTCTGGAGTCGGGGTCTGGAGTCGTGGTCAGGAGTCAGTGTCTGGAGGAGTCAGCGTCTGGAGTTAGGGTCTGGAGTCGGGGTCTGGAGGAGTCGGGGTCAGGAGGAGTCGGGGTCTGGTGTTAGGGTCTGGAGTCGGTGTCTGGAATCGGTGTCTTGAGTCGGTATCTTGAGTCGGGGTCTGGAGTCAGGGTCTGCAGGTGTCAGGGTCTGGATTTGGGGTCTGGAAGAGTCGGGATCTGGTGTCATGGTCTTGAATCGGAGGCTGGAATCGGGGTCTGGAGTCGGGCTATGGAGTCGGGGTTTGGAGTAGTCGAGGTCTCGTATCGGGGTCTGGAGTCGGGGCCTGGTGGAGTCGAGGTCTGGAGTCAGGGTCTGGAGTCGGAGTCTGGAGTAGGGGTCTGCAGTTGGGCAATGGAGTTGGGGTCTGGAGGATTCGGGGTCTGGGTCGGAGTGTGGAGTCGGAGTCTGGAGGAGTCGGGGTCTGGTGTCGGGCTATCGAGTCGGGGTCGGGGTCGGAGTCTGGATTTGGAGCCTGGAGTCGTCGGGTTCTGGAGTCAGGTCTAGAGTCGGGGTCTGCAGTCGATAACTGCAGTCGGGGTCTGGAGTTGGGGTCTGGAGTCGGGGCCTGGGGGAGTCGAGATCTTGTGTCGGGGTCTGGATTCGTGGTCTGGAGTCAGCGTCTGGAGTGGGGGTCTAGAGTCGGGGACGGGAGTCGGTGACTGGAGTCGTTGTCTGCTGTCGGGGTCTAGAGTCGGTGCCTGGTGGAGTCGAGATCTTGTGTCGGGGTCTGGATTCAGGGTCTGGAGTCGGTGCCTGGCAGAGTCGGGGTCCACTGTCAGTGTCTGGAGTCTGGGTCGAGAATCGGGGACTGGAGTCGGGGTCTGGTGTCGGTGTCTGGAGTCGGGCTCTGGAGCCGGGGTCTGGAGTATTCAAGGTCTGGAGTCTGGTACTGGAGTCGGGGTTTGGAGTCGGTTTATGGACGAGTCGGGGTCGGGTGTCAGTGCCTGGTGTCAGTGTCTGGAGTCAGGGTCTTGAATCAGGGTCTGGAGTCGGGGTCTGTAGTCAGGGTCTGGAGGAGTCGGGGTCTGGAGGAGTCGGGGTCTGGAGGAGTCGGGGTCTAGAGTCAGAGTCTCGAGTCGGGGTCTGGTGGAGTCGGGGTCTGGAGTCGGGGTCTGGAGTCGGGCTACTGAGTCGGGATCTGGAAGTGTCGCGGTCTGGTGTTGGGGCCCGGAGCCGGGGTCTGCTGTCGGGGTCTGGAGACAGGGCCTGGAGGAGTCGAGGTCTGGAGTCCGGGTCTGGAGAAGTCGGGGTCTGGTGTCAGCGTCTTGAATCGGAGGCTGGAATCGGTGTCTGGAGTCTGGGTCTGGAGTCGGGGTATGGAGTCAGGGTCTGGAGGAGTGGAGGTCTGGAGGAGTCGGGGTCTGGAGTCGGGGTCTGGGTCGGAGTCTGGAGTCAGAGTCTGGAGTCGTCGGGGTCTGCAGACGGGTGTGGAGTCGGGGTCTGGAGTCGATGACTGCAGTCGGGGTCTGGTGTTGGGGCATGGAGTCGGGGCCTGGGGGAGTCTAGATCTTGTGTCGGGGTCTGGATTCGCGATCTGGATTGGGGGTCTGGAGTCGGTGAGTGGAGTCGATTTCTAGAGTCAAGGTCTGGTGTTGGAGCCTGGGGGAGTCGAGATCTTGTGTCGGGGTCTGGATTCGGGGTCTGGATTCGGTGCCTGGTGGAGTCGGGGTCCATTGTCAGTGTCTGGAGTCTGGGTCGAGAATCGGGGACTGGAGTCGGGGTCTGGTGTCGGTGTCTGGAGTCGGGCTCTGGAGCCGGGGTCTGGAGTATTCAAGGTCTGGAGTCTGGTACTGGAGTCGGGGTTTGGAGTCGGTTTATGGACGAGTCGGGGTCGGGTGTCAGTGCCTGGTGTCAGTGTCTGGAGTCAGGGTCTTGAATCAGGGTCTGGAGTCGGGGTCTGTAGTCAGGGTCTGGAGGAGTCGGGGTCTGGAGGAGTCGGGGTCTGGAGGAGTCGGGGTCTAGAGTCAGAGTCTCGAGTCGGGGTCTGGTGGAGTCGGGGTCTGGAGTCGGGGTCTGGAGTCGGGCTACTGAGTCGGGATCTGGAAGTGTCGCGGTCTGGTGTTGGGGCCCGGAGCCGGGGTCTGCTGTCGGGGTCTGGAGACAGGGCCTGGAGGAGTCGAGGTCTGGAGTCCGGGTCTGGAGAAGTCGGGGTCTGGTGTCAGCGTCTTGAATCGGAGGCTGGAATCGGTGTCTGGAGTCTGGGTCTGGAGTCGGGGTATGGAGTCAGGGTCTGGAGGAGTGGAGGTCTGGAGGAGTCGGGGTCTGGAGTCGGGGTCTGGGTCGGAGTCTGGAGTCAGAGTCTGGAGTCGTCGGGGTCTGCAGACGGGTGTGGAGTCGGGGTCTGGAGTCGATGACTGCAGTCGGGGTCTGGTGTTGGGGCATGGAGTCGGGGCCTGGGGGAGTCTAGATCTTGTGTCGGGGTCTGGATTCGCGATCTGGATTGGGGGTCTGGAGTCGGTGAGTGGAGTCGATTTCTAGAGTCAAGGTCTGGTGTTGGAGCCTGGGGGAGTCGAGATCTTGTGTCGGGGTCTGGATTTGGGGTCTGGAGTCGGTGCCTGGTGGAGTCGGGGTCCATTGTCAGTGTCTGGAGTCTGGGTCAGGAATCGGGGACTGGAGTCGGGGTCTGGTGTCGGTGTGTGGAGTCGGGGTCTGGAGTATTCGAGGTCTGGTGTTGGGATCTGGAGTCGGGGACTGGAGTCTGGTACTGGAGTCGGTTTATGGACGAGTCGGGGTCTGGTGTCAGTGTCTGGAGTCGGGGTCTGGGAGGAGTCGGGGTCTAGAGCAGTCGGGATTTGTTGTCAGGGTCTGGAATGGAAGGCAGGAATTGGTGTCGGGAGTCGGGGTCTGGAGTCGGGATATGGATTCGGGTTCTGGAGTCGGTGTCGGAATGGGTCGGTGTCGGGAGTTGGGGTCTGGACGTGTCTGGGTCTGGAGGGGTCGGTGTCTTGAGGAGTCGGGGTCTGGAGTCGGGGTCTCGAGTCGGGGTGTGGAGGAGTTGGGGTCTGGAGTCGGAGTCTGCTTTCGGGGTCGGGAGTCGGGGTCAAGAGTATTCAAGGTCTGGTGTCAGGGTCTGGACTCGTGGTCCGGACTCGAGGTCTGGATTCGGGGTCTGGATTCGGTGTCTGGAGTCGGTGTCTGGAGTCAGGGTCTGGAGGAGTCGTGGTCTGGTGTCAGGGTCTGGAGTCGGAAGCTGGAATCGGTGTCTGGAGTCGGGGTATGGACTCGTGAAATGGAGTCGGGGTATGGTGTCGGGGTATTGAGTCGGAGACTGGGTGAATCGGGGTCTGGTGTCAGTATCTGGAGTCGGTGTCTGAAGTAGGGGTATTGAGTCGGGGACTGGAGGTGTCGGGGTCTGGAGTCGGGGTCTGCTGTCGGGGTCTGGAGGCGGGGTCTGGAGACGGGGTCTGGAGGAGTCGAGATCTTGTGTCGGGGTCTGGATTCGGGGTCTGGTGTCGGGGTCTGGAGTCGGGGTCTGGAGCATTCAAGGTCTGGTGTCGGGATCTGGAGTCGGGCTCTGGAGTCGGGGTCTGCAGTCGGGGTCTGGATTCGGGGTCTGGAGGATTCGGGGTCTGGTGTCGGGGCCTGGGGGAGTCGAGATCTTGTGTCGGGGCCTGGATTCGGCGTCTGGAGTCGGGGTCTGGTGTCGGGGTCTGGAGTCGGTGCCTGGCGGAGTCGGGGTCTGCTGTCAGTGTCTGGAGTCTGGGTCTGGATTCGGGGACTGGAGTCGGGGTCTGGTGTCGGTGTCTGGAGTCGGGGTCTGGTGCCGGGGTCTGGAGTAATCGAGGTCTGGTTTCGGGCTCTGGAGTCGGGGACTCGAGTCTGGTACTGGAGACGGGGTTGAGAGTCGGTTTATGGACGAGAGGGGGTCTTGTGTCAGTGACCATAGTCGGGGCCGGGAGCAGTCGAGGTCTGGTGTCGGGGTCTGGAGTCGGGATCTGGAGTCGGGGACTGGAGTCTGGTACTGGAGTCAGGGTTTAGAGTCGGTTTATTGACGAGTCGGGGTCTCGTGTCAGTGTCTGGAGTCAGGGTCTCGAATCGGGGTCTGGAGTCGGGGTCTGGAATCGGGGTCTGGAGTCAGGGTCTGGAGGAGCAGGGGTCTGGAGTCGGGGTATGGAGGTGTCAGGATCTGGTGTCAAGGTCTGGCGTCAGGGTCTGGAGTCAGGGTCTGGAGTCGGGGACTGGAGTCGAGGTCTGGAGTCAGGGTCTGGAGTTGGAGTCTGGAGTCAGGGTCTGGAGGAGTCGGGGTCTAGAGTCATCGGGGTCTAGAGTCGTCGGGGTCTAGAGTCGTCGGGGTCTGGTGTCAGGGTCTGGATTCGGAGGCTGCAATCGGTGTCTGGTGTTGGGGTCTGGAGTCGGGCTATGGAGTCGGGGTCGGAAGGGGTCGGTGTCAGGAGTCGGGGTCTGGACGTGTCCGGGTCTGGAGGAGTCGGGGTCTTGAGGAGTCGGGGTCTCAAGGCGGGGTGTTGAGTCGGGGTCTGGAGGAGTCGGGGTCTGGAGCCAGGGTCTGCTGTCGGGGTCTGGAGTCGGGGTCTAGAGTATTTGGGGTCTGGTGTCGGGGTCTGGACTCGTGGTCCTGACTCGAGGTCTGGAGTCGGGGTCTGGAATCGGGGTCTGGAGTCGGTGTCTGGAGTCAGGGTCTGGAGGAGTCGTGGTCTGGTGCCAGGGTCTTGAGTCGGAAGCTGGAATCGGTGTCTGGAGTCGGGGTATTGAGTCGGGATATGGAGTCGGGGTATGGAGTCAGGGTATTGAGTCGGGGACTGGAGGAATCGGGGTCTGGAGACAGGATCTGGAGTTAGAGACTGGAGTCGGGGTTTGGAGTCATGGTCTGGAAGAGTCGGGGTCTGGAGTTGGGGTCTGTAGTCGGTGCCTGGAGTCAAGGTCTGGAGTCGGGGTCTGAAGTCGGAGTCTGGAGTCAGGGTCTGGAGTCAGGGTCTGGAGATGTCGGGGTCTGGAGTCGGGGTCTGGAAGAGTCGGGATCTGGTGTCATGGTCTGAAACCGGATGCTGGAATCGGTGTCTGGAGTCGGGGTCTGGAGTCGGGGTCTGGCGTAGTCGAGGTCTCGTGTCGGGGTCTGGAGTTGCGGTCTGGATGCAGAGTCTGGAGGAGTCGGGGTCTTGTGCCAGGGTAGGGAGTCGAGGCTTGGTCGAGTCCTGGTCTGGTGTCGGGGTCTGGACTCGGGGTCTGGAGTCATGGTCTGGAGTAGGGTTATTGAGTCGGGGACAGTAGGAGTCGGGGTCTGGAGGTGGGGTCTGGAGTCGCGGTCTGGAGGAGTCGAAGTCTGGTATCGGGGTCTGGTCTCGGGGTCTGGACTCGAGGTCAGGAGTCGGGGTCTGGAGTCGGGGTCTGGAGTCGTGGTCAGGAGTCAGTGTCTGGAGGAGTTGGCGTCTGGAGTTAGGGTCTGGAGTCGGGGTCTGGAGGAGTCGGGGTCAGGAGGAGTCGGGGTCTGGTGTTAGGGTCTGGAGTCGGTGTCTGGAGTCGGTCTCTTGAGTCGGTATCTTGAGTCGGGGTATGGAGTCGGGTTATGGAGTCGGGGTCTGGAGTCGGGGCCTGGAGGAGCCGAGGTCTGGTCTCGGGGTCTGGAGTCGAGGTCTGGAGTCAGGGTCTGGAGTCGGAGTCTGGAGTAGGGGTCTGCAGTCGGGCAATGGAGTCGGGGTCTGGAGGATTCGGGGTCTGGGTCGGAGTGTGGAGTCGGAGTCTGGAGGAGTCGGGGTCTGGTGTCGGGCTATCAAGTCGGGGTCTGGGTCGGAGTCTGGATTTGGAGTCTGGAGTCGTCGGGTTCTGGAGTCAGGTCTAGAGTCGGGGTCTGCAGTCGATAACTGCAGTCGGGGTCTGGAGTCGGGGCCTGGGGGAGTCGAGATCTTGTGTCGGGGTCTGGATTCGCGGTCTGGAGTCAGCGTCTGGAGTGGGGGTCTGGAGTCAGGGACGGGAGTCGGTGACTGGAGTCGTTGTCTGCTGTCGGGGTCTAGAGTCGGTGCCTGGTGGAGTCGAGATCTTGTGTCGGGGTCTGGATTCAGGGTCTGGAGTCGGTGCCTGGCAGAGTCGGGGTCCACTGTCAGTGTCTGGAGTCTGGGTCGGGAATCGGGGACTGGAGTCGGGGTCTGGTGTCGGTGTCTGGAGTCGGGCTCTGGAGCCGGGGTCTGGAGTATTCAAGGTCTGGTGTCGGGATCTGGAGTCTGGTACTGGAGTCGGGGTTTGGAGTCGGTTTATGGACGAGTCGGGGTCGGGTGTCAGTGCCTGGTGTCAGTGTCTGGAGTCAGGGTCTCGAATCGGGGTCTGGAGTCGGGGTCTGTAGTCAGGGTCTGGAGGAGTCGGGGTCTGGAGGAGTCGGGGTCTAGAGTCAGAGTCTCGAGTCGGGGTCTGGTGGAGTCGGGGTCTGGAGGAGGCGGGATCTGGTGTCAGGCTCTGGAATCGGAGGCTGGAATCGGTGTCTGTAGTCGGGGTCTGGAGTCGGGCTACTGAGTCGGGATCTGGAAGTGTCGCGGTCTGGTGTTGGGGCCCGGAGCCGGGGTCTGCTGTCGGGGTCTGGAGACGGGGCCTGGAGGAGTCGAGGTCTGGAGTCCGGGTCTGGAGAAGTCGGGGTCTGGTGTCAGCGTCTGGAATCGGAGGCTGGAATCGGTGTCTGGAGTCTGGGTCTGGAGTCGGGGTATGGAGTCAGGGTCTGGAGGAGTGGAGGGCTGGAGGAGTCGGGGTCTGGAGTCGGGGTCTGGGTCGGAGTCTGGAGTCAGAGTCTGGAGTCGTCGGGGTCTGCAGACAGGTGTGGAGTCGGGGTCTGGAGTCGATGACTGCAGTCGGGGTCTGGTGTTGGGGCATGGAGTCGGGGCCTGGGGGAGTCTAGATCTTGTGTCGGGGTCTGGATTCGCGATCTGGATTGGGGGTCTGGAGTCGGTGAGTGGAGTCGATTTCTAGAGTCAAGGTCTGGTGTTGGAGCCTGGGGGAGTCGAGATCTTGTGTCGGGGTCTGGATTCGGGGTCTGGATTCGGTGCCTGGTGGAGTCGGGGTCCATTGTCAGTGTCTGGAGTCTGGGTCAGGAATCGGGGACTGGAGTCGGGGTCTGGTGTCGGTGAGTGGAGTCGGGGTCTGGAGTATTCGAGGTCTGGTGTTGGGATCTGGAGTCGGGGACTGGAGTCTGGTACTGGAGTCGGTTTA
Organism: Cetorhinus maximus; assembly: GCF_964194155.1. Taxonomy (NCBI): domain Eukaryota; kingdom Metazoa; phylum Chordata; class Chondrichthyes; order Lamniformes; family Cetorhinidae; genus Cetorhinus; species Cetorhinus maximus. The sequence goes on from NC_135896.1 coordinate 70,443,144, forward strand.
TGGACGAGTCGGGGTCTGGTGTCAGTGTCTGGAGTCGGGGTCTGGAGGAGTCGGGGTCTAGAGCAGTCGGGGTTTGGTGTCAGGGTCTGGAATGGGAGGCAGGAATTGGTGTCGGGAGTCGGGGTCTGGAGTCGGGATATGGATTCGGGTTCTGGAGTCGGTGTCGGAATGGGTCGGTGTCGGGAGTTGGGGTCTGGACGTGTCCGGGTCTGGAGGGGTCGGTGTCTTGAGGAGTTGGGGTCTGGAGTCGGGGTCTCGAGTCGGGGTCTCGAGTCGGGGTGTGGAGGAGTTGGGGTCTGGAGTCGGAGTCTGCTTTCGGGGTCGGGAGTCGGGGTCAAGAGTATTCAAGGTCTGGTGTCAGGGTCTGGACTCGTGGTCCGGACTTGAGGTCTGGATTCGGGGTCTGGATTCGGTGTCTGGAGTCGGTGTCTGGAGTCAGGGTCTGGAGGAGTCGTGGTCTGGTGTCAGGGTCTGGAGTCGGAAGCTGGAATTGGTGTCTGGAGTCAGTGTCTGGAGTCGGGGTATGGACTCGTGAAATGGAGTCGGGGTATGGTGTCGGGGTATTGAGTCGGAGACTGGGTGAATCGGGGTCTGGTGTCAGTATCTGGAGTCGGTGTCTGAAGTAGGGGTATTGAGTCGGGGACTGGAGGTGTCGGGGTCTGGAGTCGGGGTCTGCTGTCGGGGTCTGGAGGCGGGGTCTGGAGACGGGGTCTGGAGGAGTCGAGATCTTGTGTCGGGGTCTGGATTCGGGATCTGGAGTCGGGGTCTGGTGTCGGTGTCTGGAGCCGGGGTCCGGAGCATTCAAGGTCTGGTGTCGGGATCTGGAGTCGGGCTCTGGAGTCGGGCTCTGGAGTCGGGGTCTGCAGTCGGGGTCTGGAGTCGGGGTCTGGAGTCGGGGTCTGGAGGATTCGGGGTCTGGTGTCGGGGCCTGGGGGAGTCGAGATCTTGTGTCGGGGCCTGGATTTGGCGTCTGGAGTCGGGGTCTGGTGTCGGGTTCTGGAGTCGGGGTCTGGAGTCGAGGTCTGGAGTCAGGGTCTGGAGTCACGGTCTGCAGTCGGGGTCTGGAGTCAGAGTCTGGTGTCGGGGTCTGGAGGAGTTGGGGTCTGGAGTCGGGGTCTAGAGTAGTCGGGGTCTGGTGTCAGGGTCTGGAATCAGTGGCTGGAATCGGTGTCTGGCGTTGGGGTCTGGAGTCGGGGTATGGAGTCAGGGTCGGAAGGTGTCTGTGTCGGGAGTGGGGGTCTGGACGTCTCCGGGTCTGGAGGAGTCGGGGTCTTGAGAGTCGGGGTCTGGAGTCGGGGTCTCAAGTCAGGGTCTTGATTCAGGGTGTGGAGGAGTCGGGGTCTGGAGTCAGGGTCTGCTGTCGGGGTCTGGATCGGGGTCGGGATTCGGGGTCTAGAGTATTTGAGGTCTGGTGTCGGGGTCTGGACTCGTGGTCCGGACTCGAGGTCTGGAGTCGGGGTCTGGAATCGGGGTCTGTAGTTGGTGTCTGGAGTCAGGGTCTGGATGAGTCATGGTCTGGTGTCAGGGTCTTGAGTCGGAAGCTGGAATCGGTGTCTGGAGTCAGTGTCTGGAGTCGGGGTATGGACTCGGGAAATGGAGTTAGGGAATGGTGTTGGGGTATTGAGTCGGGAACTGGAGGTGTCGGGGTTTCGATTCGGGATCTGGCGTCGGGGTCTGGAGTCGGGGACTAGAGTCGGGGTCTGGTGTCGGTGTCTGGAGTCGGGGTCTCGAGCTGGGGTCCAGAGTATTCAAGGTCTGGTGTCGGGATCTGGAGTCGGGGACTGGAGTCTGGTACTGGAGTCAGGGTTTAGAGTCAGTTTATTGATGAGTCGGGGTCTCGTGTCAGTGTCTGGAGTCAGGGTCTCGAATCGGGGTCTGGAGTCGGGGTCTGGAATCGGGGTCTGGAGTCAGGGTCTGGAGGAGCAGGGGTCTGGAGTCGGGGTCTGGAGGTGTCAGGATCTGGTGTCAAGGTCTGGCGTCAGGGTCTGGAGTCAGGGTCTGGAGTCGGGGACTGGAGTCGAGGTCTGGAGTCGAGGTCTGGAGTCAGGGTCTGGAGTCGGAGTCTGGAGTCAGGGTCTGGAGGAGTCGGGTTCTGGAGTCGGGGTCTAGAGTCGTCGGGGTCTAGAGTCGTCGGGGCCTAGAGTCGTCAGGGTCTGGTCTCAGGTTTTGGAATCGGAGGCATCAATCGGTGTCTGGTGTTGGGGTCTGGAGTCGGGGTATGGAGTCGGGGTCGGAAGGGGTCGGTGTCAGGAGTCGGGGTCTGGACGCGTCCGGGTCTGGAGGAGTCGGGGTCTTGAGGAGTTGGGGTCTCAAGTCGGGGTGTTGAGTCGGGGTCTGGAGGAGTCGGGGTCTGGAGCCAGGGTCTGCTGTCGGGGTCTGGAGTCGGGGTCGGGAGTCGGGGTCTAGAGTATTTGAGGTCTGGTGTCGGGGTCTGGACTCATGGTCCTGACTCGAGGTCTGGAGTCGGGGTCTGGAATCGGGGTCTGGAGTTGGGGACTGGAGTCGGTGTCTGGTGTCGGTGTCTGGAGTCGGGGTCTCGAGCTGCGGTCCAGAGTATTCAAGGTCTGGTGTCGGGATCTGGAGTCGGGGACTGGAGTCTGGTACTGGAGTCAGGGTTTAGAGTCGGTTTATTGACGAGTCGGGGTCTCATGTCAGTGTCTGGAGTCAGGGTCTCGAATCGGGGTCTGGAGTCGGGGTCTGGAATCGGGGTCTGGAGTCAGGGTCTGGAGGAGCAGGGGTCTGGAGTCGGGGTCTGGAAGTGTCAGGATCTGGTGTCAAGGTCTGGCGTCAGGGTCTGGAGTCAGGGTCTGGAGTCGGGGACTGGAGTCGAGGTCTGGAGTCAGGGTCTGGAGTCGGAGTCTGGAGTCAGGGTCTGGAGTCGGGGTCTGAAGTCGTGGTCTGGAGTCAGGGTCTGGAGTCAGGGTCTGGAGTCAGGGTCTGGAGATGTCGGGGTCTGGAAGATTCGGGATCTGGTGTCATGGTCTGAAACCGGATGCTGGAATCGGTGTCTGGAGTCGGGGTCTGGAGTCGGGGTCTGGCGTAGTCGAGGTCTCGTGTCGGGGTCTGGAGTCGCGGTCTGGATGCAGAGTCTGGAGGAGTCGGGGTCTTGTGCCAGGGTAGGGAGTCGAGGCTTGGTTGAGTCCTGGTCTGGTGTCGGGGTCTGGACTCGGGGTCTGGAGTCGAGGTCTGGAGTAGGGTTATTGAGTCGGGGACAGTAGGAGTCGGGGTCTGCTGTCGCGTTCTGGAGGAGTCGAAGTCTGGTATCGGGGTCTGGTCTCGGGGTCTGGACTCTAGGTCAGGAGTCGGGGTCTGGAGTCGGGGTCTGGAGTCGGGGTCTGGAGTCGTGGTCAGGAGTCAGTGTCTGGAGGAGTCGGCGTCTGGAGTTAGGGTCTGGAGTCGGGGTCAGGAGGAGTCGGGGTCTGGAGGAGTCGGGGTCTGGTGTTAGGGTCTGGAGTCGGTGTCTGGAGTCGGTGTCTTGAGTCGGGGTATGGAGTCGGGGTATGGAGTCGGGGTCTGGAGTCGGGGTCTGGAGTCAGGGTCTGCAGGTGTCAGGGTCTGGATTCGGGGTCTGGAAGAGTCGGGATCTGGTGTCATGGTCTTGAATCGGAGGCTGGAATCGGGGTCTGGAGTCGGGCTATGGAGTCGGGGTTTGGAGTAGTCGAGGTCTCGTATCGGGGTCTGGAGTCGGGGCCTGGAGGAGCCGAGGTCTGGTGTCGGGGTCTGGACTCGGGGTCTGGAGTCGAGGTCTGGAGTCAGGGTCTGGAGTCGGAGTCTGGAGTAGGGGTCTGCAGTCGGGCAATGGAGTCGGGGTCTGGAGGATTCGGGGTCGGAGTGTGGAGTCGGAGTCTGGAGGAGTCGGGGTCTGGTGTTGGGCTATCGAGTCGGGGTCTGGGTCGGAGTCTGGATTTGGAGTCTGGAGTCGTCGGGTTCTGGAGTCAGGTCTAGAGTCGGGGTCTGCAGTCGATAACTACAGTCGGCGTCTGGAGTTGGGGTCTGGAGTCGGGGCCTGGGGGAGTCGAGATCTTGTGTCGGGGTCTGGATTCGCGGTCTGGAGTCAGCGTCTGGAGTGGGGGTCTAGAGTCGGGGACGGGAGTCGGTGACTGGAGTCGTTGTCTGCTGTCGGGGTCTAGAGTCGGTGCCTGGTGGAGTCGAGATCTTGTGTGGGGGTCTGGATTCAGGGTCTGGAGTCGGTGCCTGGCAGAGTCGGGGTCCGCTGTCAGTGTCTGGAGTCTGGGTCGGGAATCGGGGACTGGAGTTGGGGTCTGGTGTCGGTGTCTGGAGTCGGGCTCTGGAGTCGGGGTTTGGAGTCGGTTTATGGACGAGTCGGGGTCGGGTGTCAGTGTCTGGTGTCAGTGTCTGGAGTCAGGGTCTCGAATCGGGGTCTGGAGTCGGGGTCTGTAGTCAGGGTCTGGAGGAGTCAGGGTCTGGAGGAGTCGGGGTCTGGAGTCGGGGTCTAGAGTCAGAGTCTCGAGTCGGGGTCTGGTGGAGTCGGGGTCTGGAGGAGGCGGGATCTGGTGTCAGGCTCTGGAATCGGAGGCTGGAATCGGTGTCTGTAGTCGGGGTCTGGAGTCGGGCTACTGAGTCGGGATCTGGAAGTGTCGAGGTCTGGTGTTGGAGCCCGGAGCCGGGGTCTGCTGTCGGGGTCTGGAGACGGGGCCTGGAGGAGTCGAGGTCTGGAGTCCGGGTCTGGAGAAGTCGGGGTCTGGTGTCAGCGTCTGGAATCGGAGGCTGGAATCGGTGTCTGGAGTCGGGGTCTGGAGTCGGGGTCTGGAATCGGGGTCTGTAGTTGGTGTCTGGAGTCAGGGTCTGGATGAGTCTTGGTCTGGTGTCAGGGTCTTGAGTCGGAAGCTGGAATCGGTGTCTGGAGTCAGTGTCTGGAGTCGGGGTATGGACTCGGGAAATGGAGTCGGGGAATGGTGTTGGGGTATTGAGTCGGGAACTGGAGTTGTCAGGGTTTCGATTCGGGATCTGGCGTCGGGGTCTGGAGTCGGGGACTGGAGTCGGTGTCTGGTGTCGGTGTCTGGAGTCGGGGTCTCGAGCTGGGGTCCAGGGTATTCAAGGTCTGGTGTCGGGATCTGGAGTCGGGGACTGGAGTCTGGTACTGGAGTCAGGGTTTAGAGTCGGTTTATTGACGAGTCGGGGTCTCGTGTCAGTGTCTGGAGTCAGGGTCTCGAATCGGGGTCTGGAGTCGGGGTCTGGAATCGGGGTCTGGAGTCAGGGTCTGGAGGAGCAGGGGTCTGGAGTCGGGGTCTGGAAGTGTCAGGATCTGGTGTCAAGGTCTGGCGTCAGGGTCTGGAGTCAGGGTCTGGAGTCGGGGACTGGAGTCGAGGTCTGGAGTCAGGGTCTGGAGTCGGAGTCTGGAGTCAGGGTCTGGAGTCGGGGTCTGAAGTCGTGGTCTGGAGTCAGGGTCTGGAGTCAGGGTCTGGAGATGTCGGGGTCTGGAAGATTCGGGATCTGGTGTCATGGTCTGAAACCGGATGCTGGAATCGGTGTCTGGAGTCGGGGTCTGGAGTCGGGGTCTGGCGTAGTCGAGGTCTCGTGTCGGGGTCTGGAGTCGCGGTCTGGATGCAGAGTCTGGAGGAGTCGGGGTCTTGTGCCAGGGTAGGGAGTCGAGGCTTGGTTGAGTCCTGGTCTGGTGTCGGGGTCTGGACTCGGGGTCTGGAGTCGAGGTCTGGAGTAGGGTTATTGAGTCGGGGACAGTAGGAGTCGGGGTCTGCTGTCGCGTTCTGGAGGAGTCGAAGTCTGGTATCGGGGTCTGGTCTCGGGGTCTGGACTCGAGGTCAGGAGTCGGGGTCTGGAGTCGGGGTCTGGAGTCGGGGTCTGGAGTCGGGGTCTGGAGTCGTGGTCAGGAGTCAGTGTCTGGAGGAGTCGGCGTCTGGAGTTAGGGTCTGGAGTCGGGGTCTGGAGGAGTCGGGGTCAGGAGGAGTCGGGGTCTGGTGTTAGGGTCTGGAGTCGGTGTCTGGAGTCGGTGTCTTGAGTCGGGGTATGGAGTCGGGGTATGGAGTCGGGGTCTGGAGTCGGGGTCTGGATGAGTCGTGGTCTGGTGTCAGGGTCTTGAGTCGGAAGCTGGAATCGGTGTCTGGAGTCAGTGTCTGGAGTCGGGGTATGGACTCGGGAAATGGAGTCGGGGAATGGTGTTGGGGTATTGAGTCGTGAACTGGAGGTGTCGGGGTTTCGATTCGGGATCTGGCGTCGGGGTCTGGAGTCGGGGACTGGAGTCGGTGTCTGGTGTCGGTGTCTGGAGTCGGGGTCTCGAGCTGGGGTCCAGAGTATTCAAGGTCTGGTGTCGGGATCTGGAGTCGGGGACTGGAGTCTGGTACTGGAGTCAGGGTTTAGAGTCGGTTTATTGACGAGTCGGGGTCTCGTGTCAGTGTCTGGAGTCAGGGTCTCGAATCGGGGTCTGGAGTCGGGGTCTGGAATCGGGGTCTGGAGTCAGGGTCTGGAGGAGCAGGGGTCTGGAGTCGGGGTCTGGAAGTGTCAGGATCTGGTGTCAAGGTCTGGCGTCAGGGTCTGGAGTCAGGGTCTGGAGTCGGGGACTGGAGTCGAGGTCTGGAGTCAGGGTCTGGAGTCGGAGTCTGGAGTCAGGGTCTGGAGTCGGGGTCTGAAGTCGTGGTCTGGAGTCAGGGTCTGGAGTCAGGGTCTGGAGTCAGGGTCTGGAGATGTCGGGGTCTGGAAGATTCGGGATCTGGTGTCATGGTCTGAAACCGGATGCTGGAATCGGTGTCTGGAGTCGGGGTCTGGAGTCGGGGTCTGGCGTAGTCGAGGTCTCGTGTCGGGGTCTGGAGTCGCGGTCTGGATGCAGAGTCTGGAGGAGTCGGGGTCTTGTGCCAGGGTAGGGTGTCGAGGCTTGGTTGAGTCCTGGTCTGGTGTCGGGGTCTGGACTCGGGGTCTGGAGTCGAGGTCTGGAGTAGGGTTATTGAGTCGGGGACAGTAGGAGTCGGGGTCTGCTGTCGCGTTCTGGAGGAGTCGAAGTCTGGTATCGGGGTCTGGTCTCGGGGTCTGGACTCGAGGTCAGGAGTCGGGGTCTGGAGTCGGGGTCTGGAGTCGGGGTCTGGAGTCGTGGTCAGGAGTCAGTGTCTGGAGGAGTCGGCGTCTGGAGTTAGGGTCTGGAGTCGGGGTCTGGAGGAGTCGGGGTCAGGAGGAGTCGGGGTCTGGTGTTAGGGTCTGGAGTCGGTGTCTGGAGTCGGTGTCTTGAGTCGGGGTATGGAGTCGGGGTATGGAGTCGGGGTCTGGAGTCGGGGTCTGGAGTCAGGGTCTGCAGGTGTCAGGGTCTGGATTCGGGGTCTGGAAGAGTCAGGATCTGGTGTCATGGTCTTGAATCGGAGGCTGGAATCGGGGTCTGGAGTCGGGCTATGGAGTCGGGGTTTGGAGTAGTCGAGGTCTCGTATCAGGGTCTGGAGTCGGGGCCTGGAGGAGCCGAGGTCTGGTGTCGGGGTCTGGACTCGGGGTCTGGAGTCGAGGTCTGGAGTCAGGGTCTGGAGTCGGAGTCTGGAGTAGGGGTCTGCAGTCGGGCAATGGAGTCGGGGTCTGGAGGATTCGGGGTCGGAGTGTGGAGTCGGAGTCTGGAGGAGTCGGGGTCTGGTGTTGGGCTATCGAGTCGGGGTCTGGGTCGGAGTCTGGATTTGGAGTCTGGAGTCGTCGGGTTCTGGAGTCAGGTCTAGAGTCGGGGTCTGCAGTCGATAACTGCAGTCGGCGTCTGGAGTTGGGGTCTGGAGTCGGGGCCTGGGGGAGTCGAGATCTTGTGTCGGGGTCTGGATTCGCGGTCTGGAGTCAGCGTCTGGAGTGGGGGTCTAGAGTCAGGGACGGGAGTCGGTGACTGGAGTCGTTGTCTGCTGTCGGGGTCTAGAGTCGGTGCCTGGTGGAGTCGAGATCTTGTGTCGGGGTCTGGATTCAGGGTCTGGAGTCGGTGCCTGGCAGAGTCGGGGTCCGCTGTCAGTGTCTGGAGTCTGGGTCGGGAATCGGGGACTGGAGTTGGGGTCTGGTGTCGGTGTCTGGAGTCGGGCTCTGGAGCCGGGGTCTGGAGTATTCAAGGTCTGGTGTCGGGATCTGGAGTCTGGTACTGGAGTCGGGGTTTGGAGTCGGTTTATGGACGAGTCGGGGTCGGGTGTCAGTGTCTGGTGTCAGTGTCTGGAGTCAGGGTCTCGAATCGGGGTCTGGAGTCGGGGTCTGTAGTCAGGGTCTGGAGGAGTCAGGGTCTGGAGGAGTCGGGGTCTGGAGTCGGGGTCTAGAGTCAGAGTCTCGAGTCGGGGTCTGGTGGAGTCGGGGTCTGGAGGAGGCGGGATCTGGTGTCAGGCTCTGGAATCGGAGGCTGGAATCGGTGTCTGTAGTCGGGGTCTGGAGTCGGGCTACTGAGTCGGGATCTGGAAGTGTCGAGGTCTGGTGTTGGAGCCCGGAGCCGGGGTCTGCTGTCGGGGTCTGGAGACGGGGCCTGGAGGAGTCGAGGTCTGGAGTCCGGGTCTGGAGAAGTCGGGGTCTGGTATCAGCGTCTGGAATCGGAGGCTGGAATCGGTGTCTGGAGTCGGGGTCTGGAGTCGGGGTATGGAGTCAGGGTCTGGAGGAGTGGAGGTCTAGATTCCTGGTCTGGAGGAGTCGGGGTCTGGAGTCGGGGTCTGGGTCGGAGTCTGGAGTCAGAGTCTGGAGTCGTCGGGGTCTGCAGACGGGTGTGGAGTCGGGGTCTGGAGTCGATGACTGCAGTCGGGGTCTGGTGTTGGGGCATGGAGTCGGGGCCTGGGGGAGTCTAGATCTTGTGTCGGGGTCTGGATTCGCGATCTGGATTGGGGGTCTGGAGTCGGTGAGTGGAGTCGATTTCTAGAGTCAAGGTCTGGTGTCGGAGCCTGGGGGAGTCGAGATCTTGTGTCGGGGTCTGGATTTGGGGTCTGGAGTCGGTGCCTGGTGGAGTCGGGGTCCATTGTCAGTGTCTGGAGTCTGGGTCAGGAATCGGGGACTGGAGTCGGGGTCTGGTGTCGGTGTGTGGAGTCGGGGTCTGGAGTATTCGAGGTCTGGTGTTGGGATCTGGAGTCGGGGACTGGAGTCTGGTACTGGAGTCGGTTTATGGACGAGTCGGGGTCTGGTGTCAGTGTCTGGAGTCGGGGACTGGAGGAGTCGAGGTCTGGTGTCGGGGTGTGGACTCGGGGTCTGGTGCCGGGGTCTGGAGTCGGGATCTGGAGTCGGTGTCTGGAGTAGGGGTATTGAGTCGGGGACTGGAGGAGTCAGGGTCTGGAGTCGGGGTCTGCTGTCGGGGTCTGGAGGCGGGGTCTGGAGTTGGGGTCTGGAGGAGTCGAGTTCTTCTGTCGGGGTCTGGATTCGGGATCTGGTGTCGGGGACTGGAGTCGGGGTCTGGTGTCGGTGTCTGGAGTCGGGGTCTGGAGCCGGGGTCCGGAGTATTCGAGGTCTGGTGTCGGGATCTGGAGTCGGGGACTGGAGTCTGGTACTGGAGTCAGGGTTTGGAATCGGTTTATTGACGAGTCTGGGTCTCGTGTCAGTGTCTGGAGTCAGGGTCTCAAATTGGGGTCTCGAGTCGTGGTCTGGAGTCGGGGTCTGAAGGAGCAGGGGTCTGGAGTCGGGCTCTAGAATCGGAGTCTCGAGGTGTTGGGATCTTGTGTCAAGGTCTGGAGCCGGGGTCTTGAGTCCGGGTCTGGAGTCGGGGCCTGCAGTCGGGGTCTGGAGTCGGGGTCTGGAGGATTCGGGGTCTGGTGTCGGGGTCTGGAGGAGTTGGGGTCTGGTGTCAGCGTCTGGAATCGGAGGCTAGAATCGGTTTCTGGAGTCGGGGTCTGGAAGAGTCGAGGTCTGGTGTCGGGCTATGGAGTCAGGGTCTGGAGTAGTCGAGTTCTGATGTCGGGGTCTGGAGTCGGGTCTGGAGTCGGGGTCTGGAGTCGATGACTGCAGTCGGGGTCTGGAGTTGGGGCCTGGATTCGGGGCGTGGGGGAGTCGAGATCTTGTGTCGGGGTCTGGATTCGATGACTGGAGTCAGCTTCTGGAGTGGAGGTCTGGAGTTGGGGACTGGAGTCGGTGAGTGGAGTCATTTTCTGGAGTCGGGGTCTGGAGTCGGGGCCTGGGGGAGTCGAGATCTTGTGTCGGGGTCTGGATTCGGGGTCTGGAGTCGGGGTCTGTAGTAGTCGAGTTCTGATGTCGAGGTCTGGAGTCGGGGTCTGGGTCAGAGTCTGGAGTCGTCGGGGTCTGGAGTCAGGTCTGGAGTCAGGGTCTGGAGTCGATGACTGCAGTCGGGGTCTGGAGTTGGGGCCTGGAGTCGGGGCGTGGGGGAGTCGAGATCTTGTGTCGGGGTCTGGATTCGGGGTCTGGAGTCGGGGTCTGCTGTCGGGGTCTCGAGTCGTGGTCTGGAGTCGGGGTCTGAAGGAGCAGGGGTCTGGAGTCGGGCTCTAGAATCGGAGTCTCGAGGTGTTGGGATCTTGTGTCAAGGTCTGGAGCCGGGGTCTTGAGTCCGGGTCTGGAGTCGGGGCCTGCAGTCGGGGTCTGGAGTCGGGGTCTGGAGGATTCGGGGTCTGGTGTCGGGGTCTGGAGGAGTTGGGGTCTGGTGTCAGCGTCTGGAATCGGAGGCTGGAATCGGTGTCTGGAGTCGGGGTCTGGAGTCGGGGTCTGGAATCGGTGTCTGTAGTTGGTGTCTGGAGTCAGGGTCTGGATGAGTCGTGGTCTGGTGTCAGGGTCTTGAGTCGGAAGCTGGAATCGGTGTCTGGAGTCAGTGTCTGGAGTCGGGGTATGGACTCGGGAAATGGAGTCGGGGAATGGTGTTGGGGTATTGAGTCGTGAACTGGAGGTGTCGGGGTTTCGATTCGGGATCTGGCGTCGGGGTCTGGAGTCGGGGACTGGAGTCGGTGTCTGGTGTCGGTGTCTGGAGTCGGGGTCTCGAGCTGGGGTCCAGAGTATTCAAGGTCTGGTGTCGGGATCTGGAGTCGGGGACTGGAGTCTGGTACTGGAGTCAGGGTTTAGAGTCGGTTTATTGACGAGTCGGGGTCTCGTGTCAGTGTCTGGAGTCAGGGTCTCGAATCGGGGTCTGGAGTCGGGGTCTGGAATCGGGGTCTGGAGTCAGGGTCTGGAGGAGCAGGGGTCTGGAGTCGGGGTCTGGAAGTGTCAGGATCTGGTGTCAAGGTCTGGCGTCAGGGTCTGGAGTCAGGGTCTGGAGTCGGGGACTGGAGTCGAGGTCTGGAGTCAGGGTCTGGAGTCGGAGTCTGGAGTCAGGGTCTGGAGTCGGGGTCTGAAGTCATGGTCTGGAGTCAGGGTCTGGAGTCAGGGTCTGGAGTCAGGGTCTGGAGATGTCGGGGTCTGGAAGATTCGGGATCTGGTGTCATGGTCTGAAACCGGATGCTGGAATCGGTGTCTGGAGTCGGGGTCTGGAGTCGGGGTCTGGCGTAGTCGAGGTCTCGTGTCGGGGTCTGGAGTCGCGGTCTGGATGCAGAGTCTGGAGGAGTCGGGGTCTTGTGCCAGGGTAGGGTGTCGAGGCTTGGTTGAGTCCTGGTCTGGTGTCGGGGTCTGGACTCGGGGTCTGGAGTCGAGGTCTGGAGTAGGGTTATTGAGTCGGGGACAGTAGGAGTCGGGGTCTGCTGTCGCGTTCTGGAGGAGTCGAAGTCTGGTATCGGGGTCTGGTCTCGGGGTCTGGACTCGAGGTCAGGAGTCGGGGTCTGGAGTCGGGGTCTGGAGTCGGGGTCTGGAGTCGTGGTCAGGAGTCAGTGTCTGGAGGAGTCGGCGTCTGGAGTTAGGGTCTGGAGTCGGGGTCTGGAGGAGTCGGGGTCAGGAGGAGTCGGGGTCTGGTGTTAGGGTCTGGAGTCGGTGTCTGGAGTCGGTGTCTTGAGTCGGGGTATGGAGTCGGGGTATGGAGTCGGGGTCTGGAGTCGGGGTCTGGAGTCAGGGTCTGCAGGTGTCAGGGTCTGGATTCGGGGTCTGGAAGAGTCAGGATCTGGTGTCATGGTCTTGAATCGGAGGCTGGAATCGGGGTCTGGAGTCGGGCTATGGAGTCGGGGTTTGGAGTAGTCGAGGTCTCGTATCAGGGTCTGGAGTCGGGGCCTGGAGGAGCCGAGGTCTGGTGTCGGGGTCTGGACTCGGGGTCTGGAGTCGAGGTCTGGAGTCAGGGTCTGGAGTCGGAGTCTGGAGTAGGGGTCTGCAGTCGGGCAATGGAGTCGGGGTCTGGAGGATTCGGGGTCGGAGTGTGGAGTCGGAGTCTGGAGGAGTCGGGGTCTGGTGTTGGGCTATCGAGTCGGGGTCTGGGTCGGAGTCTGGATTTGGAGTCTGGAGTCGTCGGGTTCTGGAGTCAGGTCTAGAGTCGGGGTCTGCAGTCGATAACTGCAGTCGGCGTCTGGAGTTGGGGTCTGGAGTCGGGGCCTGGGGGAGTCGAGATCTTGTGTCGGGGTCTGGATTCGCGGTCTGGAGTCAGCGTCTGGAGTGGGGGTCTAGAGTCAGGGACGGGAGTCGGTGACTGGAGTCGTTGTCTGCTGTCGGGGTCTAGAGTCGGTGCCTGGTGGAGTCGAGATCTTGTGTCGGGGTCTGGATTCAGGGTCTGGAGTCGGTGCCTGGCAGAGTCGGGGTCCACTGTCAGTGTCTGGAGTCTGGGTCGGGAATCGGGGACTGGAGTTGGGGTCTGGTGTCGGTGTCTGGAGTCGGGCTCTGGAGCCGGGGTCTGGAGTATTCAAGGTCTGGTGTCGGGATCTGGAGTCTGGTACTGGAGTCGGGGTTTGGAGTCGGTTTATGGACGAGTCGGGGTCGGGTGTCAGTGTCTGGTGTCAGTGTCTGGAGTCAGGGTCTCGAATCGGGGTCTGGAGTCGGGGTCTGTAGTCAGGGTCTGGAGGAGTCAGGGTCTGGAGGAGTCGGGGTCTGGAGTCGGGGTCTAGAGTCAGAGTCTCGAGTCGGGGTCTGGTGGAGTCGGGGTCTGGAGGAGGCGGGATCTGGTGTCAGGCTCTGGAATCGGAGGCTGGAATCGGTGTCTGTAGTCGGGGTCTGGAGTCGGGCTACTGAGTCGGGATCTGGAAGTGTCGAGGTCTGGTGTTGGAGCCCGGAGCCGGGGTCTGCTGTCGGGGTCTGGAGACGGGGCCTGGAGGAGTCGAGGTCTGGAGTCCGGGTCTGGAGAAGTCGGGGTCTGGTATCAGCGTCTGGAATCGGAGGCTGGAATCGGTGTCTGGAGTCGGGGTCTGGAGTCGGGGTATGGAGTCAGGGTCTGGAGGAGTGGAGGTCTAGATTCCTGGTCTGGAGGAGTCGGGGTCTGGAGTCGGGGTCTGGGTCGGAGTCTGGAGTCAGAGTCTGGAGTCGTCGGGGTCTGCAGACGGGTGTGGAGTCGGGGTCTGGAGTCGATGACTGCAGTCGGGGTCTGGTGTTGGGGCATGGAGTCGGGGCCTGGGGGAGTCTAGATCTTGTGTCGGGGTCTGGATTCGCGATCTGGATTGGGGGTCTGGAGTCGGTGAGTGGAGTCGATTTCTAGAGTCAAGGTCTGGTGTCGGAGCCTGGGGGAGTCGAGATCTTGTGTCGGGGTCTGGATTTGGGGTCTGGAGTCGGTGCCTGGTGGAGTCGGGGTCCATTGTCAGTGTCTGGAGTCTGGGTCAGGAATCGGGGACTGGAGTCGGGGTCTGGTGTCGGTGTGTGGAGTCGGGGTCTGGAGTATTCGAGGTCTGGTGTTGGGATCTGGAGTCGGGGACTGGAGTCTGGTACTGGAGTCGGTTTATGGACGAGTCGGGGTCTGGTGTCAGTGTCTGGAGTCGGGGACTGGAGGAGTCGAGGTCTGGTGTCGGGGTGTGGACTCGGGGTCTGGTGCCGGGGTCTGGAGTCGGGATCTGGAGTCGGTGTCTGGAGTAGGGGTATTGAGTCGGGGACTGGAGGAGTCAGGGTCTGGAGTCGGGGTCTGCTGTCGGGGTCTGGAGGCGGGGTCTGGAGTTGGGGTCTGGAGGAGTCGAGTTCTTCTGTCGGGGTCTGGATTCGGGATCTGGTGTCGGGGACTGGAGTCGGGGTCTGGTGTCGGTGTCTGGAGTCGGGGTCTGGAGCCGGGGTCCGGAGTATTCGAGGTCTGGTGTCGGGATCTGGAGTCGGGGACTGGAGTCTGGTACTGGAGTCAGGGTTTGGAATCGGTTTATTGACGAGTCTGGGTCTCGTGTCAGTGTCTGGAGTCAGGGTCTCAAATTGGGGTCTCGAGTCGTGGTCTGGAGTCGGGGTCTGAAGGAGCAGGGGTCTGGAGTCGGGCTCTAGAATCGGAGTCTCGAGGTGTTGGGATCTTGTGTCAAGGTCTGGAGCCGGGGTCTTGAGTCCGGGTCTGGAGTCGGGGCCTGCAGTCGGGGTCTGGAGTCGGGGTCTGGAGGATTCGGGGTCTGGTGTCGGGGTCTGGAGGAGTTGGGGTCTGGTGTCAGCGTCTGGAATCGGAGGCTAGAATCGGTTTCTGGAGTCGGGGTCTGGAAGAGTCGAGGTCTGGTGTCGGGCTATGGAGTCAGGGTCTGGAGTAGTCGAGTTCTGATGTCGGGGTCTGGAGTCGGGTCTGGAGTCGGGGTCTGGAGTCGATGACTGCAGTCGGGGTCTGGAGTTGGGGCCTGGATTCGGGGCGTGGGGGAGTCGAGATCTTGTGTCGGGGTCTGGATTCGATGACTGGAGTCAGCTTCTGGAGTGGAGGTCTGGAGTTGGGGACTGGAGTCGGTGAGTGGAGTCATTTTCTGGAGTCGGGGTCTGGAGTCGGGGCCTGGGGGAGTCGAGATCTTGTGTCGGGGTCTGGATTCGGGGTCTGGAGTCGGGGTCTGTAGTAGTCGAGTTCTGATGTCGAGGTCTGGAGTCGGGGTCTGGGTCAGAGTCTGGAGTCGTCGGGGTCTGGAGTCAGGTCTGGAGTCAGGGTCTGGAGTCGATGACTGCAGTCGGGGTCTGGAGTTGGGGCCTGGAGTCGGGGCGTGGGGGAGTCGAGATCTTGTGTCGGGGTCTGGATTCGGGGTCTGGAGTCGGGGTCTGCTGTCAGTGTCTGGAGTCTGGGTCTGGAATAGGGGACTGGAGTCGGGGTCTGGTGTCAGTGTCTGGAGTCGGGGTCTGGAGTTGGGGTCTGTAGCCGGGGTCTGGAGTATTCGAGGTCTGGTGTCGGGATCTGGAGTCGGGGACTGGAGTCTGGTACTGGAGTCGGGGTTGAGAGTCGGTTTATGGACGTGTCGGGGTCTGGTGTCAGTGTCTGCAGTCGGGGCCTGGAGCAGTCGAGGTCTGGTGTCGGGGTCTGGACTCGGGGTCTGGACTCGGGGTCTGGAGTCGAGGTCTGGAGTCAGGATCTGGAGTCGGGTTATGGAGTCGGGGTCTGGAGTCGGGGTCTGGAGTCGGGGTCTGGAGGAGTTGGGGTCTGGAGTCGGGGTCTAGAGGAGTCGGGGTCTGGTGTCAGGGTCTGGAATCGGAGGCTGCAATCGGTGTCTGGAGTTGGGGTCTGGAGTCGGGGTATGGAGTCGGGGTCGGAAATGGTTGGTGTCGGGAGTCGGGGTCTGGATGTGTCCGGGTCTGGAGGAGTCGGGATCTTGAGGAGTCGGGGTCTGGAGTCGGGGTCTCAAGTCGGGGTCTTGAGTCGGGGTCTGGAGGAGTCGGGATCTGGAGTCAGGGTCTGCTGTCGGGGTCTGGAGTCAGGGTCGGGAGTCGGTGTCTAGAGTATTTGAGGTCTGGTGTCGGGTTCTGGACTCGTGGTCTGGACTCGAGGTCTGGAGTCGGGGTCTGGAATCGGGGTCTGGAGTCAGTGTCTGGAGTCAGGGTCTGGAGGAGTTGTGATCTGTTGCCAGGGTCCTGAGTCGGAAGCTGGAATCGGTGTCTGGAGTCGGGGTATTGAGTCGGGATATGGAGTCGGGGTATGGAGTCAGGGTATTGAGTTGGGGACTGGAGGAATCGGGGACTGGAGGAATCGGGGTCTGGAGTCAGATTCTGGAGCTGGGGACTGGAGTAGGGGTATTGAGTCGTGGACTGGAGGAGTCGGGGTCTGGACTCGTGGACAGGAGTCAGGGTCTGGAGTTGGGGTTTTGAGTCGAGGTCTGGAAGAGTCGGGGTCTGGAGTTGGGGTCTGTAGTCGGGGCCTGGAGTCAAGGTCTGGAGTCGGGGTCTGAAGTCGGGGTCTGGAGTCGGGGTCTGGCGTAGTCGAGGTCTTGTGTCGGGGTCTGGAGTCGCGGTCTGGAGTCAGAGTCTGGAGGAGTTGGGGTCTGGTGCCAGGGTCTGGAGTCGAGGCTTGGTGGAGTCCAGTTCTGGTGTCGGGGTCTGGACTCGGGGTCTGGAGTCGGGGTCTGGAGTCAGTGTCTCGAGTCTGGGTCTGCAGTCGGGGGCTGGAGTCATGGTCTGGAGGATTCGGGGTCTGGTGTCGGGGTCTGGAGGAGTCCGGTTCTGGTGTCCGGGTCTGGAGTCGGGGTATGGAGTCGGGGTCTGGAAGAATCGAGGTCTGGTGTCTGGGTCTGGAGGAGTCGAGGTCTTGTGTCGGGGTCTGGACTCGGGGTCTGGAGTCGAGGTCTGGAGGTGGGGTCTGGAGTCGGGGTCTGGAGTAGGGTTATAAAGTTGGGGCCTGGAGGAGTCGAGGTCTGGTGTCGGGGTCTGGACTCGGGGTCTGTTGTCGAGGTCTGGAGTAGGGTTATTGAGTCGGGGACTGGAGGAGTCGGGGTCTGCTGTTAGGGTCTGGAGGTGGGGTCTGGAGTCGTGGTCTGGAGGAGTCCAAGTCTGGTATCGGGGTCTGGTCTTGGGGTCTGGACTCGAGGTCTGGAGTTGGGGTCTGGAGTCAGGGTCTGGAGTCATGGTCTGGAGTCAGTGTCTGGAGGAGTCGGGGTCTGGAGTTAGGGTCTGGAGTCGGGGTCGGGAGGAGTCGGGGTCTGGAGGAGTCAGGGTCTGGTGTCAGGGTCTGGAGACGGAAGCTGGAATCGGTGTCTGGAGTCGGTGTCTTTAGTCGGGGTATGGAGTCGGGGTATGGAGTCGGGGTATGGAGTCGGTGTATGGAGTCGTGGAATTGAGTTGTCGACCGGAGGAATCGGGGTCTGGAGTCAGGATCGGGAGTTGGGATCTGGAGTTGGGGTCTGGGGTCGGGGCCTGGAGTCAGGGGCTGGAGAGTCGGGGTCTGGAGTCGGGGTCTGGAGTCGAGGTCCGGAGTCGGGGCCTGGAGTCAAGGTCTGGAGTCGGGGTCTGGAGTCGGGGTCTGGAGTCAGGGTCTGGAGGTGTCAGGGTCTGGATTCGGGATCTGGAAGAGTCGGGATCTGGTGTCATCGTCTTGAATCGGAGGCTGGAATCGGTGTCTGGAATCGGGGTCTGGAGTCGGGCTATGGAGTCGGGGTTTGGAGTAGTCGAGGTCTTGTGTCGGGGTCTGGAGTCGGGGCCTTGAGGAGCCGAGGTCTGGTGTCGAGGTCTGGACTCAGGGTCTGGAGTTGAGGTCTGGAGTCAGGGTCTGGAGTCGGGGTCTGGAGTATGGGTCTGCAGTCGGGCACTGGAGTCGGGGTCTGGAGGATTCGGGGTCTGGGTCGGAGTCTGGAGTTGGAGTCTGGTGTCGGGCTATCGAGTCGGGGTCTGGGTCGGAGTCTGGATTTGGAGTCTGGATCGTCGGGTTCTGGAGTCAGGTCGGGTGTCGGGGTCTGCAGTCGATGACTGCAGTCGGGGTCTGGAGTTGGGGCCTGGAGTCGGGGCCTGGGGGAGTCGAGATCTTGTGTCGGGATCTGGATTCGCGGTCTGGAGTCAGCGTCTGGAGTGGGTGTCTGGAGTCGGGGACTGGAGTCGGTGAGTGGAGTCAATTGCTAGAGTCAAGGTCTGGAGTCGGTGCCTGGCGGAGTTGGGGTCCATTGTCAGTGTCTGGAGTCTGGGTCAGGAATCAGGGACTGGAGTCGGGATCCGGTGTCGGTGTGTGGAGTCCGGGTCTGGAGAATTCGAGGTCTGGTGTTGGGATCTGGAGTCGGGGTTTGGAGTCGATTTATGGATGAGTCGGGGTCTGGTGTCAGTGTCTGGAGTCGGGGCCTGGAGGAGTCGAGGTCTGGTGTCGGGGTGTGGACTCGGGGTCTGGTGTCGGGGTCTGGAGTCGGGTTCTGGAGTCGGTGTCTGGAGGAGTCGGGGTCTAGAGCAGTCGGGGTTTGGTGTCAGGGTCTGGAATGGGAGGCCAGAATCAGTGTCGGGAGTCGGGGTCTGGAGTCGGTATATGGATTCGGGGTCTGGAGTCGGTGTCGGAATGGGTCGGTGTCGGGAGTTGAGGTCTGGACATCTCCGGGTCTGGAGGGGTCGGTTTCTTGAGGAGTCGGGGTCTGGAGTCGGTGTCTGAAGTCGGGGTCTGGAGGAGTCGGAGTCTGCTTTCGGGGTCTGGAGTTGGGGTCGGGAGTCGGGGTCAAGCGTATTTGAGGTCTGGTGTCAGGGTCTGGACTCGTGGTCCGGACTCGAGGTCCAGATTCGGGGTCTGGATTCGGTGTCTGGAGTCGGTGTCTGGAGTCAGGGTCTGGAGTCAGGGTCTGGAGGAGTCGTGGTCTGGTGTCAGGGTCTGGAGTCGGAAGCTGGAATCGGTGTCTGGAGTCAGTGTCTGGAGTCGGGGTATGGGCTTGGGAAATGAAGTTGGGGTATGGTGTCGGGGTATTGAGTCAGAGACTGGGGGAATCGGGGTCTGGAGTCAGGATCTGGAGTCGGGGTCTGGAGTAGGGGTATTGAGTCGGGGACTGGAGGAGTCGGGGTCTGGAGTCGATGACTGCAGTTGGGGTCTGGAGTTGGGGCCTGGAGTCGGGGCGTGGGGGAGTCGAGATCTTGTGTCAGGGTCTGGATTCACGGTCTGGAGTCAGCTTCTGGAGTGGAGGTCTGGAGTCGGGGACTGGAGTCGGTGAGTGGAGTCGTTGTCTGGAGTCGGGGCCTGGGGGAGTCGAGATCTTGTGTCGGGGTCTGGATTCGGGGTCTGGAGTCGAGGTCTGGAGTCGAGGTCTGGAGTCGGGGTCTGGAGTCGGTGCCTGGCGGAGTCGGGGTCTGCTGTCAGTGTCTGGAGTCTGGGTCTGGAATCAGGGACTGGAGTTGGGGTCTCGTTACGGAGTCTGGAGTCAGGGTCTGGAGCTGGGGCATGGAGTCGTGGTCTGGAAGAGTCGAGGTCTGGTGTCGGGGTATGGAGTCTGGTTCTGGAGTAGTCGGGTTCTGGTGTCGGGGTCTGGAGTCGGGGTCTGGGTCAGAGTCTGGAGTCGGAATCTGGAGGAGTTGGGGTCTGGTGTCGGGGTCTGGAGTCGGGGTCTGGGTCGGAATATGGAGTCGGAGTCTGGAGTCGTCGGGGTCTGGAGACGGGTCTGGAGTCGGGGTCTGGAGTCGATGACTGCAGTCGGGGTCTGGTGTTGGGGCATGGGGTCGGGGCCTGGGGGAGTCTAGATCTTGTGTCGGGGTCTGGATTTGCGGTCTGGAGTCAGCGTCTGGAGTGGGGGTCTGGAGTCGGGGACTGGAGTCAGTGAGTGGAGTCGGTTTCTAGAGTCAGGATCTGGTGTTGGAGCCTGGGGGAGTCGAGATCTTGTGTCGGGGTCCTGATTCGGGGTCTGGAGTCGGGGTCTGGAGTCAGTGCCTGGCGGATTCGGGGTCCGTTGTCAGTGTCTGGAGTCTGGGTCAGGATTCAGGGACTGGAGTCGGGGTCTGGTGTCGGTGTGTGGAGTCGGGGTCTGGAGTATTCGAGGTCTGGTGTAGGGATCTGGAGTCGGGGACTGGCGTCTGGTACTGGAGTCGGGGTTTGGAGTCGGTTTATGGACGAGTCGGGGTCTGGTGTCAGTGTCTGGAGTTGGGGCCTGGAGGATTCGTGGTCTGGTGTCGGGGTGTGGACTCGGGGTCTGGTGCCGGGGTGTGGAATTGGAGTCTGGAGTTGGGGTCTGGAGGAGTCGGGGTCTAGAGGAGTCGGGGTCTGGTGTCAGGGTCTGGAATGGGCGGCCGGAATCGGTGTCGGGAGTCGGTGTCAGGAGTCAGGATATGGATTCGGGGTCTGGAGTCGGTTTCGGAAGGAGTCGGTGTCGGGAGTTGGGGTCTGGACATGTCTGGGTCTGGAGGGGTCGGGGTCTTGAGGAGTCGGGGTCTGGAGTCGGGGTCTCGAGTCATGTCTGAAGGAGTTGGGGTCTGGAGACGGTGTCTGCTTTCGGGGTGTGGAGTCGGGGTCAGGAGTCGGGGTCAAGAGTATTCAGGGTCTGGTGTCAGGGTCTGGAGTCGTGGTCCGGACTCAAGGTCTGGATTCGGTGTCTGGAGTCGGTGTCTGGAGTCAGGGTCTGGTGGAGTCATGGTCTGGTGTCAGGGTCTGGAGTTGGAAGCTGGAATCGGTGTCTGGAGTCAGTGTGTGGAGTCGGGGTATGGACTCGGGAAATGGAGTCGGGGTATGGTGTCGGGGTATTGAGTCAGAGACTGGGGGAATCGGGGTCTGGAGTCAGGATCTGGAGTCGGGGTCTGGAGTAGGGGTGTTGAGTCGGGGACAGGAGTCATCGGGGTATGGAGTCGGGGTCTGCTGTCGGGGTCTGGAGGCGGGGTCTGGAGTCGGGGTCTGGAGGAGTCGAGATCTTGTGTTGGGGTCTGGATTCGGGATCTGGAGTCGGGGTCTGGTGTCGGGGACTGGAGTCGGGGTCTGGTGTTGGTGTCTGGAGTCGGGGTCCGGAGTATTCGAGGTCTGGTGTCGGGATCTGGAGTCGGGGACTGGAGTCTGGTACTGGAGTCGGGGTTTGGAGTCGGTTTATGGACGAGTCGGGGTCGGGTGTCAGTGTCTGGTGTCAGTGTCTGCAGTCAGGGTCTCGAATCGGGGTCTGGAGTCGGGGTCTGGAGTCGGGGTCTGTAGTCAGGGTGTGGAGGAGTCGGGGTCTGGATGAGTCAGCGTCTGGATGAGTCGGGGTCTGGAGACGGGGTCTAGAGTCAGAGTCTCGAGCCGGGGTCTGGTGGAGTCGGGGTCTGGAGGAGGTGGGATCTGGTGTCAGGCTCTGGAATCAGAGGCTGGAATCGGTGTCTGTAGTCGGGGTCTGGAGTCGGGCTATTGAGTCGGGATCTGGAAGAGTCGGGGTCTGGTGTTGGGGCCCGGAGCCGGGGTCTGGTGTCGGGGCCTGGAGGAGTCGAGGTCTGGAGTCCGGGTCTGGAGGAGTCGGGGTCTGGTGTCAGGGTCTGGAATCAGAGGCTGGAATCGGTGTCTGGAGTTGGGGTCTGCACTCGGGGTATGGAGTCAGGGTCTGGAGGACTCGAGGTCTGGTGTCGGGGTCTGGAGTCGGGGCCGGAAGGAGTTCCGGTCTGCTGTCGGGGTCTGGAGGCGGGGTCTCGAGTCGAGGTCTGGAGGAGTCGAGATCTTGTGTCGGGGTCTGGATTCGGGATCTGGAGTCGGGGTCTGGTGTCGCGGACTGGAGTCGGGGTCTGGTGTCGGTGTCTGGAGTCGGGGTCTGGAGCTGGGGTCCGGAGTATTCGAGGTCTGGTGTCGGGATCGGGAGTCGGGGACTGGAGTCGGGGACTGGAGTCAGGGTTTGGAATTGGTTTATTGACGAGTCTGGGTCTCGTGTCAGTGTCTGGAGTCAGGGTCTCGAATTGGGGTCTGGAGTCAGGGTCTGGAGTCGGGGTCTGGAGGAGCAGGGGTCTGGAGTTGGGGACTAGGTTCAGAGTCTCCAGTCGGGGTCTGGAGGTGTCAGGATCTTGTGTCAAGGTCTGGAGTCGGGGTCTGGAGTCGGGGTCTGGAGGATTCGGAGTCTGGTGTCGGGGTCTGGAGGAGTTGGGGTCTGGTGTCAGCATCTGGAATCAGAGGCTAGAATTGGTGTCTGGAGTCGGGGTCTGGAGTCGGGGTATGCAGCCGGGGTATGGAGTCGGGGTCTGGAAGAGTCGACGTCTGGTGTCGGGGTATGGAGTCGGGGTCTGGAGTAGTCAAGTTCTGATGTCGGGGTCTGGAGTCGGGGTCTGGGTCGGAGTCTTGAGTCGGAATCTGGAGGAGTCGGTGTCTGGAGTCAGAGTCTGGAGTCGCCGGGATCTGGAGTCTGGTCTGGAGTCGGGGTCTGGAGTCGATGACTGCAGTCAGGGTCTGGAGTTGGGGCTTGGAGTCGGGGCCTGGGGGAGTCGAGATCTTGTGTCGGGGTCTGGATTCGCGGTCTGGAGTCAGCTTCTGGAGTGGATGTCTGGAGTCGGGAACTGGAGTCGGTGAGTGGAGTCGTTGTCTGGAGTTGGGGTCTGGAGTCAGGGCCTGGGGGAGTCGAGATCTTGTGTCGGGGTCTGGAGTCGGGGTCTGGAGTCGGGGTCTGGTGTCGGTGCCTGGCGGAGTCCGGGTCCGCTGTCAGTGTCTGGAGTCTGGGTGTGGAATCGGGGACTTGAGTCGGGGTCTGGTGTCGGTGTCTGGAGTCGGTGTCTGGAGACGGGGTCTGGAGTATTCGAGGTCTGGTGTCGGGATCTGGAGTTGGGGACTGGAGTCTGGTACTGGAGTCGGGGTTGAGAGTTGGTTTATGGACGAGTCGGGGTCTGGTGTCAGTGTCTTTAGTCGGGGCCTGGAGCAGTTGAGGTCTGGTGTCGGGGTCTGGACTCAGGCTCTGGTGTCGAGGTCTGGAGTCGGGGTCTGGAGTCAGAGTCTGGAGTCGGAGTCTGGAGTCGGAGTCTGGAGTCGGAGTCTGGAGTCGGAGTCTGGAGTCGGAGTCTGGAGTCTGGAGTCTGGAGGAGTCGGGGTCTGGAGTCGGGGTCTAGAGTAGTCGGGGTCTGGTGTCAGTGTCTGGAATCGGAGGTTGTAATTGGTGTCTGGAGTTGGGGTCTGGAGTCGGGGTATGGAGTCGGGGTCGGAAGGGGTCGGTGTCGGGAGTCGGGGTCTGGATGAGTCCGGGTCTGGAGGAGTGGGGGTCTTGAGGAGTTGGGGTCTGGAGTTGGGGTCTCGAGTCATGGTCTCGAGTCAGGGTCTGGAGGAGTCAGGGTCTGGAGTCAGGGTTGGGAGTCGGGTTCTAGAGTATTCAAGGTCTGGTGTCAGGGTCTGGACTCGTGGTCCGGACTCGAGGTCTGGAGTCGGGGTCTTGAGTCGGGGTCGGAAGGCGTTGGTGTCGGGAGTTGGGGTCTGGACGTATCCAGGTCTGGAGGAGTCGGGGTCTTGAGGAGTCGGGGTCTGGAGTCGGGGTCTGGAGTCGGGGTCTGGAGTCGGGGTCTGGAGTCGGGGTCTGGAGTCGGGGTCTGGAGTCGGGGTCAGGAGTCGGGGTCAGGAGGAGTCGTGGTCTGGTGTCAGGGTCTGGAGTCGGAAACTGGAATTGGTGCCTGGAGTCGGGGTATGGAGTCGGGATATGGAGTCGGGATATGGAGTCGGGGTATGAAGTCAGGGTATTGAGTCAGGGACTGGAGGAATCGGGGTCTGGATTCAGGATCTGGAGTTGGGGTCTGGAGTAGGGGTATGCTGTCATGGTCTGGAGGCAGGGTCTGGAGTCGGGCTCTGGAGGAGTCGAGGTCTGATGTCGGGGTCTGGTCTCGGGGTCTGGAGTCGTGGTCTGGAGTAAGGGTCTGGAGGAGTCGGGGTCTGGAGTCGGGGTCTGGAGTCGTGCTCTGGAGTAAGGGTCTGGAGGAGTCGGGGTCTGGAGTCAGGGTCTGGAGACGGGGTCTGGAGGAGTTGGGGTGTGGGGTCAGGGTCAGGAGTCGGAAGCTGTAATCGGTGTCTGGAGGCGGTGTCTGTGGTCGGGGTATGGAGTCGGGGTATGGAGTCGGTGAATGGAGGAATCGGGGTCTGGAGTCAGGATCTGGAGTCGGGGTCTGGAGTCAGGGTCTGAGGTCGCGGCCTGGAGTCGGGGTCAGGAAGAGTCGGGGTCTGGAGTCGGGGTCTGGAGTCAGCGTCTGGAGTCAGGGCCTGGAGTCAAGGTCTGGAGTCGGGGTCTGAAGTCGGGGTCTGGAGTCAGGGTCTGGAGTCAGGGTCTGGAGATGTCAGGGTCTGGAGATGTCAGCGTCTGGAGTCGAGGTCTGGAAGAGTCAGGATCTGGTGTCATTGTCTGGAATTGGAGGCTGGAATCAGTGTCTGGAGTCGGGGTCTGCAGTCGGGTTCTGGAGTCAGGGTCTGGAGGATTCGGGGTCTGGTGTCGGGGTCTCGAGGAGTCGGAGTCTGGTGTCAGCGTCTGGAATCGGAGGCTAGAATCGGTGTCTGGAATCGGGGTATGGAGTCGGGTTCTGGAAGAGTCGAAGTCTGGTGTCGGGGTCTGGAGGAGTCGAGGTCTGGTGTCGGGTTCGGGAGTTGGGGGCTGGAGGAGTTGGGGTCTGGATTCGGCGTCTGGAGGTGTCAGGGTCTGGTGTTAGTGTCTGGAATCGGAGGCTGGAATCGGTGTCTGGAGTCGGGGTCTGGAGGAGTCGAGTTCTGGTGCCGGGGTCTGGAGTCGGAGTCTGGAGTCAGAGTCTGGAGGAATCATGGTGTGGTGTCAGGGACTGGAGTCAGGGCCTGGAGGAATCGGGGCCTGGAGGAATCGGGGTCTGGAGTCATCGGGGTCTGGAGTCGGGTCTGGAGTCAGGGTCTGGAGTCGATGACTGCTGTCGGGGTCCGGAGTTGGGGCCTGGAGTCGGGGACTGGGGGAATCAAGATCTGGTGTCGTGGTCAGGCGTCGGGGTCTGGAGTCGGGGACTGGCGTCAGTGTCTGGAGGAGTCGGGCTCTGGTGTCAGTGTCTGGAGTCAGGGTCTGGAGTCAAGGTCTGGAGGAGTCGGGGTCCGGAGTCGGGGTCTTGAGTCGGGGTCTGGAGTCGGAGTCTGGAGTCGGGGACTAGAGTCGCGGTCTCGAGTCGGCATCTAGAGGAGTCGGGGTCTGGTGTTAGGGTCTGGAGTCGGGATCTGGAGTCGGGGTCTGGAGGAGTCGGTGTCTTGATTAGGGGACTGGAGTCGTAGTCTGGAGGAGTCGGGGTCTGGTGTCAGGGTTTGGAGACAGGGTCTGCCGTTGGGGTCTAGAGGAGTCAGGGTCTGGAGTCGTGGTCTGGAGTCGGGCACTGGAGTCGAGGTCTGGAGTCAGAGTCTGGAGGAGTCGGGGTCTGCAGTCAGTGTTTCGAGTGGGGTTCCGAAGTCAGGATCTGGAGTCGGTGACTGGAGTCGGGGTCTGGAGGAGTCGGGGTCTGGTGTCAGGGTCTGAAGTCGGAAGCTGGAATCGTTGTATGGAGTCGGTGCCTGGAGTTGGGGGATGGAGTCGGGATATGGAGTCAGGATATGGAGTTGAGATATGGAGTCGCGGTATGGAGTCGGGGCCTGGGGGAGTCGAGATCTCGTCTCGGGGTCTGGATTCCGGGTCAGGAGTCGGGCTCTGGAGTCAGCGTCTTGAGTTGAAGTCTGGAGTCGTGGTCTGGAGTCATGGTCTGGAGTCGGGATCTGGAGTGGGGGTCTGGAGTCGGGGACTGGAGTCGGTGAGTGGAGTTGGTGTCTGGAGTCGGGGTCTGGAGTCGGGGCCTCGGGGAGTCGAGATCTTGTGTTGGGGTCTGGATTCAGGGTCTGGAGTCGGGGTCTGGAGTCGGGGTCTGGAGTCGGGGTCTGGAGTCGGGGTCTGGAGTCGGGCCCTGGGGGAGTCGACATCTTGTGTTGGAGTCTGGATTCTGGGTCTGGAGTCGGGATCTGGAGTCGGTGCCTGGCGGAGTCGGAGTCCGCTGTCAGTGTCTGAAGTCTGGGTCTGGAATATGGGACTGGAGCCGGGGTCTGGTGTATTGGAGGTCTGGTGTCGGGATCTGGAGTCGGGGACTGGAGTCTCGTACTGGAGTTGGGGTATGGAGTCGGTTTATGGACGAGTCGCGGTCTGGTGTCAGTGTCTGGAGTCGGGGTCGCGAATTGGTGTCTGGAGTCGGGGTCTGGAGTTGAGGTATGGAGTTGGGGTCTGGAAGAGTCAAGGTCTGGAGTTGGGGTCTGTAGTCGGGGTCTGGAGTCGGGGTCTGGAGTCGGAGTCTGGAGTCGGGGGCTGGAGGTGTCGGGGTCTGGCGTCGGGGTCTAGAGGAGTCGCGGTCTGGTGTCAAGGTCTGGAATCGGAGGCTGGAATCGGTGTCTGGTCTCGGGGTCTGGACTCGAGGTCAGGAGTCGGGGTCTGGAGTCGTGGTCTGGACTCAAGGTCAGGAGTCGGGGTCTGGAGTCAGGGTCTGGAGTCGTGGTCTGGAGTCAGTGTCTGGGGGAGTAGGGGTCTGGTGTAAGGGTCTGGAGCTGGAAGCTGGAATCAGTGTCTGGAGTCGGTGTCGGCAGTCGGTGTCGGCAGTCGGGGTATGGAGTCGGGGTATGGAGTCGGGGTATGGAGTCGGGGTATGGAGTCGGGGTATGGACTCATGGTCCGGACTCGAGGTCTGGAGTCGGGGTCTTGAGTCGGGGTCGGAAGGCGTCGGTGTCGGGAGTTGGGGTCTGGACGTATCCAGGTCTGGAGGAGTCGGGGTCTTGAGGAGTCGGGGTCTGGGGTCGGGGTCTGGAGTCGGGGTCTGGAGTCGGGGTCTGGAGTCGGGGTCTGGAGTCGGGGTCAGGAGTCGGGGTCAGGAGGAGTCGTGGTCTGGTGTCAGGGTCTGGAGTCGGAAACTGGAATCGGTGCCTGGAGTCGGGGTATGGAGTCGGGATATGGAGTCGGGATATGGAGTCGGGGTATGAAGTCAGGGTATTGAGTCAGGGACTGGAGGAATCGGGGTCTGGATTCAGGATCTGGAGTTGGGGTCTGGAGTAGGGGTATGCTGTCATGGTCTGGAGGCAGGGTCTGGAGTCGGGCTCTGGAGGAGTCGAGGTCTGATGTCGGGGTCTGGTCTCGGGGTCTGGAGTCGTGGTCTGGAGTAAGGGTCTGGAGGAGTCGGGGTCTGGAGTCGGGGTCTGGAGTCGTGCTCTGGAGTAAGGGTCTGGAGGAGTCGGGGTCTGGAGTCAGGGTCTGGAGACGGGGTCTGGAGGAGTTGGGGTGTGGGGTCAGGGTCAGGAGTCGGAAGCTGTAATCGGTGTCTGGAGGCGGTGTCTGTGGTCGGGGTATGGAGTCGGGGTATGGAGTCGGTGAATGGAGGAATCGGGGTCTGGAGTCAGGATCTGGAGTCGGGGTCTGGAGTCAGGGTCTGAGGTCGCGGCCTGGAGTCGGGGTCAGGAAGAGTCGGGGTCTGGAGTCGGGGTCTGGAGTCAGCGTCTGGAGTCAGGGCCT
Organism: Cetorhinus maximus; assembly: GCF_964194155.1. Lineage (NCBI taxonomy): Eukaryota > Metazoa > Chordata > Chondrichthyes > Lamniformes > Cetorhinidae > Cetorhinus > Cetorhinus maximus. Next base: position 70,470,098 of record NC_135896.1, read on the forward strand.
GGAGTCAAGGTCTGGAGTCGGGGTCTGAAGTCGGGGTCTGGAGTCAGGGTCTGGAGTCAGGGTCTGGAGATGTCAGGGTCTGGAGATGTCAGCGTCTGGAGTCGAGGTCTGGAAGAGTCAGGATCTGGTGTCATTGTCTGGAATTGGAGGCTGGAATCAGTGTCTGGAGTCGGGGTCTGCAGTCGGGTTCTGGAGTCAGGGTCTGGAGGATTCGGGGTCTGGTGTCGGGGTCTCGAGGAGTCGGAGTCTGGTGTCAGCGTCTGGAATCGGAGGCTAGAATCGGTGTCTGGAATCGGGGTATGGAGTCGGGTTCTGGAAGAGTCGAAGTCTGGTGTCGGGGTCTGGAGTCGGGGTCTTGAGTCGGGGTCGGAAGGCGTCGGTGTTGGGAGTTGGGGTCTGGACGTATCCAGGTCTGGAGGAGTCGGGGTCTTGAGGAGTCGTGGTCTGGAGTCGGGGTCTGGAGTCGGGGTCTGAAGGAGTTGGGGTCTGCAGTCGTGGCCTGCTGTCAGGGTCTGGAGTCAGGGTCTGGAGTCGGGGTCTAGAGTATTCGAGGTCTGGTGTCGGGGTCTGGACTCGTGGTCCGGACTCGAGGTCTGGAGTCGGGGTCTGCAGTCAGGTTCTGGAGTTGGTGTCTGGAGTCAGGGTCTGGAGGAGTCGTGGTCTGTTGTCAGGGTCTGGAGTCGGAAGCTGAAGTCAGGATCTGGAGCCGGGGTCTGGAATAGGGGTATTGAGTCGGGGACTGGAGGAGTCAGGGTCTGCTGTCGGGGTCTGGAGTCGGGGTCTGGATGAGTCGAGGTCTGGTGTCGGGGTCTGGTCTCGGGGTCTGAAGTCGGGGTCGGGAGTCGGGGTCTAGAGTATTCGAGGTCTGGTGTCAGGGTCTGGACTCGTGGTCCGGACTCGAGGTCTGGATTCGGGGTCTGGAGTCGGGGTCTGGAGTAGGTGTCTGTAGTCAGGGTCTGGAGGAGTCGTGGTCCGGTGTCAGGGTCTGGAGTTGGAAGCTGGAGTCAGGATCTGGAGTCGGGGTCTGGAGTAGTGGTATTGAGTCAGGGACTGGAGGAGTCGGGGTCCGGAGTCGGGGTCTGGAGGAGTCGAGGTCTGGTGTCTGGGTCTGGTCTCAGGGTCTGGACTCGAGGTCAGGAGTCGGGGTCTGGAGTCGGGGTCTGGAGTCGTGGTCTGGAGTCGGTGTCTGGAGGAGTCGGGGTCTGTAGTCAAGGTCTGTAGTAGGGGTCTGGTGTCAGGGTCTGGAGTCAGAAGCTGGAATCGGTGTCTGGAGTCGGGGTATGGAGTCGGGGTATTGAGTTGTGGACTGGAGGAATCGGGGTCTGGAGTCAGGATCTGGAGTCGGGGTCTGGAGTTGGGGTCTGGGGTCAGGGCCAGGAGTCGGGGTCTGGAAGAGTCGGGGTCTGTAGTCAGGGTCTGGATTCGGGGTCTGGGGTCGGGGCCAGGAGTCAAGGTCTGGAGTCGGGGCCTGAAGTCGGGGTGTGGAGTCAGTGTCTGGAGTCAGAGTCTGGAGGTGTCGGGGTCTGGAAGAGTCAGGATCTGGTGTCATGGTCTGGAATCGGAGGCTGGAATCGGTGTCTGAAGTCGGGGTCTGGAGTAGTCGAGGTCTGGTGTCGGGGACTGGAGTCGCGGTCTGGAGAGGTCGAGGTCTGGTGTCGGGGTCTGGTCTCGGGGTCTGAAGTCGGGGTCGGGAGTCGGGGTCTAGAGTATTCGAGGTCTGGTGTCAGGGTCTGGACTCGTGGTCCGAACTCGAGGTCTGGATTCGGGGTCTGGAGTCGGGGTCTGGAATAGGTGTCTGTAGTCAGGGTCTGGAGGAGTCGTGGTCCGGTGTCAGGGTCTGGAGTCGGAAGCTGGAGTCAGGATCTGGAGTCGGGGTCTGGAGTAGTGGTATTGAGTCGGGGACTGGAGGAGTCGGGGTCAGGAGTCGGGGTCTGGAGTCGGGGTCTGGAGGAGTCGAGGTCTGGTGTCTGGGTCTGGTCTCAGGGTCTGGACTCGAGGTCAGGAGTCGGGGTCTAGAGTCGGGGTCTGGAGTCGTGGTCTGGAGTCGGTGTCTGGAGGAGTCGGGGTCTGTAGTCAAGGTCTGTAGTAGGGGTCTGGTGTCAGGGTCTGGAGTCAGAAGCTGGAATCGGTGTCTGGAGTCGGGGTATGGAGTCGGGGTATGGAGTCGGGGTATTGAGTTGTGGACTGGAGGAATCGGGGTCTGGAGTCAGGATCTGGAGTCGGGGTCTGGAGTTGGGGTCTGGGGTCAGGGCCAGGAGTCGGGGTCTGGAAGAGTCGGGGTCTGTAGTCAGGGTGTGGAGTCAGTGTCTGGAGTCAGAGTCTGGAGGTGTCGGGGTCTGGAAGAGTCAGGATCTGGTGTCATGGTCTGGAATCGGAGGCTGGAATCGGTGTCTGAAGTCGGGGTCTGGAGTAGTCGAGGTCTGGTGTCGGGGACTGGAGTCGCGGTCTGGAGAGGTCGAGGTCTGGTGTCGGGGTCTGGACTTGGGGTATGGAGTCGAGGTCTGGAGTCAGGGTCTGGTGTCGGGGTCTGGAGGTTTCGGGGTCTGGTGTCAGTGTCTGGAATCGGAGGCTAGAATCGGTGTCTGGAGTCGGGGTCTGGAGTCGGAGTCTGGAATCGGGGTCTGGAGGAGTCAGGGTCTGGAGTCGGGGTCTAGATGAGTCGGGGTCTGGTGTCAGGGTCTGGAATCGGAGGCTGGAATCGGTGTCTGGAGTCGGGGTCTGGAGTCGGGGTCGGAAGGCGTCGGCGTCTGGAGTTGGAGTCTGGACTTGTCCGGGTCTGGAGGAGTCGGGGTCTTGAGGAGTCAGGGTCTGGAGTCGCGGTCTCAAGTCGGGGTCTCGAGTCGGGGTCTGGAGGAGTCAGGGTCTGCAGTCGTGGTCTGCTGTCGGGGTCTGGAGTCGGGGTCTAGAGTATTCGAGGTCTGGTGTCAGGGTCTGGACTCGTGGTCCGGACTCGAGGTCTGGAGTCGGGGTCTGGAGTCAGGGTCTGGAGTCGGTGTCTGGAGTCAGGGTCTGGAGGAGTCGTGGTCTGGTGTCAGGGTCTGGAGTCGGAAGCTGGAGTCAGGATCTGGAGTCGGAGTCTGGAATAGGGGTATTGAGTCGGGGACTGGAGGAGTCGGGGTCTGCTGTCGGGGTCTGGAGTCGGGGTCTGGAGGAGTCGAGGTCTGGTGTCGGGGTCTGGTATCGGGGTCTCGACTCGAGGTCAGGAGTCGGGATCTGGAGTCGGGGTCTGGTGTCATGGTCTGCAGTCAGTGTCTGGAGGAGTCAGGGTCTGTAGTCGGTGTCTGGAGGAGTCCGGGTCTGGTGTCAGGGTCTGGAGTCGGATGCTGGAATCGGTGTCAGGAGTTGGTGTCTGGAGTAGGGGTATGGAGTCGGGGTATGGAGTCGGGGTTTGGAGTCGGGGTATGGAGACAGGGTTTGGAGTCGGGGTCTGGAAGAGTCAGGGACTGGAGTCGAGGACTGGAGTCGGGGCCTGGAGAAAGGTCTGGAGTCGGGGTATGAAGTCGGGGTCTGGAGTCAGGGTCTGGAGTCAGGGTCTGGAGGTGTCAGGTTCTGGAGTCGGGGTCTGGAAGAATCGGGATCTGGTGTCATGGTCTGGAATCGGAGGCTGGAATCGGTGCCTGGAGTCGGGGTCTGGAGTCGGGATATGGAGTCGGGTTCTGGAGTCGGGTTCTGGAGTCGGGGTCTGGAGGATTCGGGGTCTTGTGTCGTCGTCTGGAGGAGTCGGGGTCTGGTGTCAGCCTCTGGAATCGGAAGCTAGAATTGGTGTCAGGAGTCGGGGTCTGGAGTCGCGGTATGGAGTCGAAATCTGGAAGAGTCGAACTCTGGTGTCGGGGTCTGGAGGAGTCGAGGTCTGGTGTCGGGGTCTGGTGTCGGGGGCTTGAGTCGGGGTCTGGAGTCAGGGTCTGGAGTCAGGGTCTGGAGGAGTTGGGGTCTGGAATCGGCGTATGGAGGAGCCAGGGTCTGGAATCGGAGGATGGAATCGGTGTCTGGAGTCCGGGTCTGGAGTTGGGGTATGGAGTTGGGGTCTAGAGGAGTCGAGGTCTGGTGTCGGGGTCTGGAGTCGGAGTCTGGAGGAGTTGTGGTCTGGTGTCAGGGACTGGAGTTGGGTTCTGGAGGAATCGGGGCCTGGAGGAATCGGGGCCTGGAGGAGTCGGGGTCTGGAGGAGTCAGAGTCTGGAGTGGTCAGGGTCTGGAGTCAGGTCAGGAGTCAGCATCTGGAGTCGATGACTGCTGTCGGGGTCTGGAGTTGGGGCATGGAGTCGGGGACTGGCATCGGTGTTTGGAGGAGTCGGGCTCTGGTGTCAGTGTCTGGAGGCTGGGTCTGGAGTCGGGGTCTGGAGAAGTCGGGGTCCGGAGTCGGGGTCTTGAGTCGGGGTCTGGAGTCGGAGTCTGGAGTCGTGGTATGGAGTCAAGGTCTGGAGTCGGGGTCTGGAGGAGTCGGGGTCTGGTGTCAGGGTCTGGAGTCGGAAGCTGGAATCGGTGCCTGGAATCGGTGCCTGTAGTTGGTGGATGGAGTCGGGATATGGAGTTGGGATATGGAGTCGGGGTATGGAGTCGGGGTATGGAGTCGGGGTATGGAGTCGGGGTCTGGGGGAGTCGAGATCACGTGTCGGGGTCTGGATTCCGGGTCTGGAGTCGGGCTCTGGAGTCAGCATCTGGAGTTGGAGTCTGGAGTCGGTGTCTGGAGTCATGGTCTGGAGTCGGGGTCTGGAGTGGGGGTCTGGAGTCGGGGACTGGAGTCAGTGAGTGGAGTCGGTGTCTGGAGTTGGGGCCTGAGGGAGTGGAGATCTTGTGTTGGGGTCTGGATTCGGGGCTGGAGTCGATGCCTGGCGGAGTCGGAGTCTGCTGTCAGTGTCTGGAGTCTGGGTCTGGAATATGGGACTGGAGTCGGGGTCTGGTGTCGGTGTCTGGAGCCGGGGTCTGGAGTATTCGAGGTCTGGTGTTGGGATCTGGAGTCGGGGACTGGAGTCTGGTACTGGAGTCGGGGTTTGGAGTCGGTTTATGGATGAGTCTGGGTCTGGTGTCAGTGTCTGGAGTCGGGGTCTCGAATCGGGGCCTGGAGTCAAGGTCTGGAGTTGGGGTCTGAAGTCGGGGTGTGGAGTCAGGGTCTGGAGTCAGGGTCTGGAGGTGTCGGGGTCGGGAGGAGTCAAGATCTGGTGTCATCGTCTGGAATCAAGGCTAGAATCGGCGTCTGGAGTCGGGGTATGGAGTCGGCATCTGGAGTCGGGGTCGGAAGGGGTCGGTGTCGGGAGTTGGGGTCTGGACGTGTCCGGGTCTGGAGGAGTCGGGGTCTTGAGGGGTCGGGGTCTGGAGTCGGGATCTCGAGTCGGGGTCTGGAGGAGTCGTGGTCTGCAGTCGTGGTCTGCTGTCGGGGTCTGAAGTCGGGGTCAGGAGTCGGGGTCCAGAGCATTCGAGGTCTGGTGTCAGGGTCTGGACTCGTGGTCCGGACTCGAGGTCTGGAGTCGGGGTCTGGAGTCGGGGTCTGGAGTCGGTGTCTGGAGTCAGGGTCTAGAGGAGTCATGGTCTGGTGTCAGGGTCTGAAGTCGGAAGCTGGAGTCAGGATCTGGAGTCGGGGTCTGGAGTAGGGGTATTGAGTCGGGGAAAGGAGGAGTCGGGGTCAGGAGTCGGGGTCTGGAGTCGGGGTCTGGAGGAGTTGAGGTCTGGTGTCGGGGTCTTGTCTTGGGGTCTGGACTCGAGGTCAGGAGTCGGGGTCTGGAGTCGGGGTCTGGAGTCGTGGTCTGGAGTCAGTGTCTGGAGGAGTCGGGGTCTGTAGTCAATGTCTGTAGTAGGGGTCTGGTGTCAGGGTCTGGAGACAGAAGCTGGAATCGATGTCTGGAGTCAGGGTATGGAGTCGGGGTATTGAGTTGTGGACTGGAAGAATTGGGGTCTGGAGTCAGGATCTGGAGTCGGGGTCTGGAGTTGGAGTCTGGTGTCAGGGCCATGAGTCGGGGTCTGGAAGAGTCGGGGTCTGTAGTCAGGGTCTGGAGTCGGCGTCTGGAGTCGGGGCCAGGAGTCAAGGTCTGGTGTCGGGGACTGAAGCCGGGGTGTGGAGTCAGTGTCTGGAGTCAGAGTCTGGAGGTGTCGGGGTCTGGAGTCGGGGTCTGGAAGAGTCAGGATCTGGTGCCATGGTCTTAAATCGGAGGTTGGAATCGGTGTCTGAAGTTGGGGTCTGGAGTAGTCGAGGTCTGGTGTCGGGGTCTGGAGTGGCGGTCTGGAGTCAGAGTTGGCAGGAGTCGGGGTCTGGTGTCAGGGTATGGAGCCGGGGACTGGAGAGGTCGAGGTCTGGTGTCGGGGTCTGGACTTGGGGTATGGAGTCGAGGTCTGGAGTCGGGGTCTGGTGTCCGGGTGTGGAGTAGGGGTCTGCAGCCGGGTTCTGGAGTCAGGGTCTGGAGGATTCGGGGTCTGGTGTCGGGGTCTGGAGGAGTCGGGGTCTGGTGTCAGTGTCTGGAATCGGAGGCTAGAATCGGTATCTGGAGTCGGGGTCTGGAGTTGGGGTCTGGAGTCGGGGTCTGGAATCGGGGTCTGGAGGAGTCGGGGTCTGGAATCGGGGTCTAGATGAGTCGGGCTCGGGTGTCAGGGTCCGGAATCGGAGGCTGGATTCGGTGTCTGGAGTCGGGGTCTGGAGTCGGGGTATGGAGTCGGGGTATGGAGTCGGGGTCTGGAGTCGGGGTCGGAAGGCGTCGGTGTCGGGAGTTGGGGTCTGGACTTGTCCGGGTCTGGAGGAGTCGGGGTCTCAAGTCGGGGCCTCGAGTCGGGGTCTGGAGGAGTCGGGGTCTCCAGTCGTGGTCTGCTGTCGGGGTCTGGAGTCGGGGTCTAGAGTATTCGAGGTCTGGTGTCGGGGTCTGGACTCGTGGTCCGGACTCGAGGTCTGGAGTCGGGGTATGGAGTCGGGGTTTGGAGTCAGGGACTGGAGGAATCGGGGTCTGGAGTCAGGATCTGGAGTCGGTGTCTGGAGTCAGGGTCTGGAGGAGTCGTGGTCTGGTGTCAGGGTCTGGAGTAGGAAGCTGGAGTCAGGATCTGGAGTCGGGGTCTGGAATAGGGGTATTGAGTCAGGGACTGAAGGAGTCGGGGTCTGCTGTCGGGGTCTGGTCTCGGGGTCTTGACTCGAGGTCAGGAGTCGGGATCTGGAGTCGGGGTCTGGAGTTGTGGACTGCAGTCAGTGTCTGGAGGAGTCAGGGTCTGTAGTCGGCACCTGGAGGAGTCGGTGTCTGGTGTCAGGGTCTGGAGTCGGATGCTGGAATCAGTGTCTGGAGTCGGTGTCTGGAGTCGGTGTCTGGAGTCGGTGTCTGGAGTCGGGGTATGGAGTCGGGGTATGGAGTCGGGGTATGGAGTCGGGGTATGGAGTCGGGGTATGGAGTCGGGGTATGGAGTCGGGGTATGGAGTCGGGGTATGGAGTCAGGGTTTTGAGTCGGGGACTGGAGGAATCGGGATCTGCAGTCAGGATCTGGAGTCGGGGTCTGGAGTCGGGGTCTGGGATCGGGGCCTGGAGTTGGGGTCTGGAAGAGTCGGGGTCTGGAGTTGGGGTCTGGAGTCAAGGTCTGGAGTCGGGGTATGAAGTCGGGGTCTGGAGTCAGGGTCTGGAGGTGTCAGGTTCTGGAGTCGGGGTCAGGAAGAATCGGGATCTGGTGTCATGGTCTTGAATCGGAGGCTGGAATCGGTGTCTGGAGTCGGGGTCTGGAGTCAGGGTCTGGAGTCGGTGTCTGGAGTCAGGGTCTGGAGAAGTCATGGTCTGGTGTCAGGGTCTGGAGTCGGAAGCTGGAGTCAGGATCTGGAGTCGGGGTCTGGAATAGGGGTATTGAGTCGGAGACTGAAGGAGTCGGGGTCTGCTGCCGGGGTCTGGAGTCGGGGTCTGGAGGAGTCGAGGTCTGGTTTCGGGGTCTGGTCTTGGGGTCTGGACTCGAGGTCAGGAGTCGGGATCTGGAGTCGGGGTCTGGAGTCGTGGTCTGCAGTCAGTGTCTGCAGGAGTCAGGGTCTGTAGTCGGCGCCTGGAGGAGTCGGGGTCTGGTGTCAGGGTCTGTAGTCAGATGCAGGAATTGGTGTCTGGAGTCGGTGTCTGGAGTCGGTGTCTGGAGTCGGTGTCTGGAGTCGGGGTATGGAGTCGGGGTTTGGAGTCGGGGACTGGAGGAATCGGGGTCTGGAGTCGGGATCTGGAGTCGGGCTCTGGAGTCGGGGTCTGGGGTCGGGGCCTGGAGTCGGGGTCTGGAAGAGTCGGGGACTGGAGTCAGGGTCTGGAGTCAAGGTCTGGAGTCGGGGTATGAAGTCAGGGTCTGGAGTCAGGGTCTGGAGTCAGGGTCTGGAGGTGTCAGGTTCTGGAGTCGGGGTCTGGAAGAATCGGGATCTGGTGTCATGGTCTGGAATCAGAGGCTGGAATCGGTGTCTGGAGTCGGGGTATGGAGTTGGGTTCTGGAGTTGGGTTCTGGAGTCGGGTTCTGGAGGATTCGGGGTCTTGTGTCATGGTCTGGAGGAGTCGGGGTCTGGTGTCAGCCTCTGGAATCGGAGGCTAGAATCGGTGTCTGGAGTGGGTGTCTGGAGTCACGGTATGGAGTCGAAATCTGGAAGAGTCGAACTCTGGTGTCGGGGTCTAGAGGAGTCGTGGTCTGGTCTCAGGGTCTGGAGTCGGAAGCTGGAGTCAGGGTCTGGAGTCAGGGTCTGGAGTAGGGGTATTGAGTCGGGGACTGGAGGAGTCGGGATCTGCTGTCGGGGTCTGAAGTCGGTGTCTGGAGGAGTCCAGGTCTGGTGTCAGGGTCTGGTCTCGGTGTCTGGACTCGAGGTCAGGAGTCGGGGTCTGGAGTCATGGTCTGGAGTCACTGTCTGGAGGAGTCGGGGTCTGGAGTCAGGGTCTGGAGTCGGGGTCTGGAGGAGTCGCGGTCTGGTGTCAGGGTCTGGAGTCGTAGGCTGGAATCGGTGTCTGCAGTCTGAGTCTGGAGTTGGCGTATGGAGTCGGGGAATGGAGTCGGGGTCGGAAGGGGTCGGTGTCGGGAGTTGGGGTCTGGACGTGTCCGGGTCTGGAGGAGTCGGTGTCTGGAGTCATGGTATGGGGTCGGGGTATGGAGTCAGGGTATGGAGTCGGGGTATTGAGTTGTGGACTGGAGAAATCGGTATCTGGAGTCGTGGTCTGGAGTTGGGGTCTGGGGTCGGGGCCAGGAGTCGGGGTCTGGAAGAGTTGGGGTCTGTAGTCGGGGTCTGGGGTTGGGGCCTGGAGTCAAGGTCTGGAGTCGTGGTCTGAAGTCGGGATGTGGAGTCAGGGTCTGGAGCCAGGGTCTGGAGGTGTTGGGGTCTGGAGTCGGGGTCTGGAGTCGGGGTCTGGAGTCGGAGTCTGGAATCGGGGTCTGGTGGAGTCGGGGTCTGGAGTCGCGGTCTAGATGAGTTGGGGTCTGGTGTCAGGGTCTGGAATCGGAGGCTGGAATCGGTGTCTGGAGTCGGGGTCTGGAGTCGGGGTATGGAGTCGGGGTCTGGAGTCGGGGTCAGAAGGCGTCGGTTTCGGGAGTTGGGGTCTGGACTTGTCCGGGTCTGGAGGAGTCGGGGTCTTGAGGAGTCGGGGTCTTGAGGAGTCGGGGTCTTGAGGAGTCGGGGTCTGGAGTCGGGGTCTCAAGTCGGGGTCTCGAGTCGGGGTCTGGAGGAGTCAGGGTCTGCAGTCGTGGTCTGCTGTCGGGGTCTGGAGTCGGGGTCTAGAGTATTCGAGGTCTGGTGTCGGGGTCGGGACTCGTGGTCCGGACTCGAGGTCTGGAGTCGGGGTCTGGAGTCAAGGTCTGGAGTCGGTGTCTGTAGTCAGGGTCTGGAGGAGTCGTGGTCTGGTGTCAGGGTCTGGAGTCGGAAGCTGGAGTCAGGATCTGGAGTCGGGGTCTGGAATAGCGGTATTGAGTCGGGGACTGAAGGAGTCGGGGTCTGCTGTCGGGGTCTGGAGTCGGGGTCTGGAGGAGTCGAGGTCTGGTGTCGGGGTCTGGTCTCGGGGTCTCGACTCGAGGTCAGGAGTCGGGATCTGGAGTCGGGGTCTGGAGTCGTGGACTGCAGTCAGTGTCTGGAGGAGTCAGGGTCTGTAGTCGGCACCTGGAGGAGTCGGGGTCTGGTGTCAGGGTCTGGAGTCGGATGCTGGAATCAGTGTCTGGAGTCGGTGTCTGGAGTAGGGGTATGGAGTCGGGGTATGGAGTCGGGGTTTGGAGTCGCGGACTGGAGGAATCGGGGTCTGGAGTCAGCATCTGGAGTCGGTGTCTGGAGTCGGGGTCTGGGGTCGGGGCCTGGAGTAGGGGTATTGAGTCGGGGACTGAAGGAGTCGGGGTCTGCTTTCGGGGTCTGGAGTCGGGGTCTGGAGGAATCGTTGTCTGGAGTCAGGATCTGGAGTCGGGGTCTGGAGTCGGGGTCTGGGGTCGGGGCCTGGAGTCGGGGTCTGGAAGAGTCGGGGACTGGAGTCGGGGTCTGGAAGTGTCGGGGACTGGAGTCAAGGTCTGGAGTCGGGGTATGAAGTCGGGGTCTGGAGTCAGGGTCTGGAGTCAGGGTCTGGAGGTGTCAGGTTCTGGAGTCGGGGTCTGGAAGAATTGGGATCTGGTGTCATGGTCTGGAACCAGAGGCTGGAATCGGTGTCTGGAGTCGGGGTCTGGTGTCAGGTTCTGGAGTCGGAAGCTGGAATCGGTGTCTGGAGTCGGTGCCTGGAGTTGGTGGATGGAGTCGGGATATGGAATCGGGGTATGGAGTCGGGGTATGGAGTCGGGGTCTGGGGGAGTCGAGATCTCGTGTCGGGGTCTGGATTCCGGGTCTGGAGTCGGGCTCTGGAGTCAGCGTCTGGAGTTGGAGTCTGGAGTCGGTGTCTGGAGTCATGGTCTGGAGTCGGGGTCTGGAGTTGGCATCTGGGGGAGTCGAGATCTTGTGTTGGGGTCTGGATTCGGGGCTGGAGTCGGTGCCTGGCGGAGTCGGAGTCCGCTGTCAGTGTCTGGAGTCTGGGTCTGGAATATGGGACTGGAGTCGGGGTCTGGTGTCGGTGTCTGGAGCCAGGGTCTGGAGTATTCGAGGTCCGGTGTTGGGATCTGGAGTCGGGGACTGGAGTCTGGAACTGGAGTCGGGGTTTGGAGTCGGTTTATGGACGAGTCTGGGTCTGGTGTCAGTGTCTGGAGTCGGGGTCTCGAATCGGGGCCTGGAGTCAAGGTCTGGAGTTGGGGTCTGAAGTCGGGGTGTGGAGTCAGGGTCTGGAGTCAGGGTCTGGAGGTGTCGGGGTCGGGAAGAGTCAGGATCTGGTGTCATCGTCTGGAATCGGAGGCTGGAATCGGCGTCTGGAGTCGGGGTATGGAGTCGGCGTCTGGAGTCGGGGTCGGAAGGGGTCAGTGTCGGGAGTTGGGGTCTGGACGTGTCCGGGTCTGGAGGAGTCGGGGTCTTGAGGAGTCAGGGTCTCGAGTCGGGGTCTGCAGTCGTGGTCTGCTGTCGGGGTCTGAAGTCGGGGTCGGGAGTCGGGGTCCAGAGTATTCGAGGTCTGGTGTCAGGGTCTGGACTCGTGGATGGACTCGAGGTCTGGAGTCGGGGTCTGGAGTCGGGGTCTGGAGTCGGGGTCTGGAGTCGGGGTCTAGAGGAGTTGTGGTCTGGTGTCAGGGTCTGGAGTCGGAAGCTGGAGTCAGGATCTGGAGTCGGGGTCTGGAGTAGGGGTATTGAGTCGGGGACTGGAGGAGTCAGGATCTGCTGTCGGGGTCTGAAGTCGGTGTCTGGAGGAGTCCAGGTTTGGTGTCGGGGTCTGGTCTCGGTGTCTGTACTCGAGGTCAGGAGTCGGGGTCTGGAGTTGGGTTATTGAGTCGAGGACTGGAGGAATCGGGGCCTGGTGTCAGGATCTGGAGTCGCGGTCTGGAGTAGGTGTATTGAGTCAGGGACTGGAGGAGTAGGGGTCTGCTGTCGGGGTCTGGAGGCGGGGTCTGGAGGAGTCGAGATCTTGTGTCGGGGTCTGGATTCGGGATCTGGAGTCGGGGTCTGGAGTCGGGGTCTGGAGTCGGGTTATTGAGTCGAGGACTGGAGGAATCGGGGTCTGGTGTCAGGATCTGGAGTCGCGGTCTGGAGTAGGTATATTGAGTCGGGGACTGGAGGAGTAGGAGTCTGCTGTCGGGGTCTGGAGGCGGGGTCTGGAGGAGTCGAGATCTTGTGTCGGGGTCTGGATTCGGGATCTGGAGTCGGGGTCTAGAGTCGGGGTCTGGAGTCGGTGCCTGGCGGAGTCGTGGTCCGCTGTCAGTGTCTGGAGTCTGGGTCTGGAATTGGGGACTGGAGTCGGGGTATGGATCCGGGGTCTGGAGTATTTGAGGTCTGGTGTTGGGATCTGGAGTCGGCGACTGGAGTCTGGTACAGGAGTCGGGGTTTGGAGTCGGTTTATGGACGAGTCAGGGTCTGGTGTTAGTGTCTGGAGTCGGGGTCTGAAGGAGTTGAGGTCTGGAGTCAGGGTCTGAAGTATTCAAAGTCTGGTGTCGGGATTTGGAGTCTGGGACTGGAGTCTGGTACTGGAGTCGGGGTTTGGAGTCGGTTTATGGAGTCAGGGTTTGGAGTCGGGGTATGGAGTCGGGGTCTGGAAGAGTCAAGGTCTGGAGTCGGGGTCTGGAGTCAGGGTCTGGAGTCGGGGTCTGGAGTCGGAGTCTGGAGGAGTTGGGGTCTGGAGGATTCGCGGTCTGGAGTTGGGGTCTAGAGGAGTCGGGGTCTGGTGTCAGGGTCTGGAATCGGAGGCTGGAATCGGTGTCTGGAGTCGGGGTCTGGAGTCGGGGTACGGAGTCGGGGTCTGGAGTTGGGGTCGGAAGGGGTCGGTGCCTGGAGTTGCGGTCTGGAATTGTCCGGGTCTGGAGGAGTCGGGGTCTTGAGGATTTGGGGTCTGGAGTCGGGGTCTCAAGTCGGGGTCTGGAGTCGGGGTCTGGAGGAGTCGGGGTCTGGAGGCGTGGTCTGCTGTCGGGGTCTGGAATCGGGGTCGGGAGTCGGGGTCTAGAGTATTCGAGGTCTGGTGTCGGGGTCTGGACTCGTCGTCTGTACTCGAGGTCTGGAGTCTGGGTCTGGAGTCAGGGTATGGAGTCGGTGACTGGATCAGGGTCTGGAGGAGTCGTGGTCTGGAGTCAGGGTCTGAAGTATTCAAAGTCTGGTGTCGGGATTTGGAGTCTGGGACTGGAGTCTGGTACTGGAGTCGGGGTTTGGAGTCGGTTTATGGAGTCGGGGTTTGGAGTCGGGGTATGGAGTCGGGGTCTGGAAGAGTCAAGGTCTGGAGTCGGGGTCTGGAGTCAGGGTCTGGAGTCGGGGTCTGGAGTCGGAGTCTGGAGGAGTTGGGGTCTGGAGGATTCGCGGTCTGGAGTTGGGGTCTAGAGGAGTCGGGGTCTGGTGTCAGGGTCTGGAATCGGAGGCTGGAATCGGTGTCTGGAGTCGGGGTACGGAGTCGGGGTCTGGAGTTGGGGTCGGAAGGGGTCGGTGCCTGGAGTTGAGGTCTGGAATTGTCCGGGTCTGGAGGAGTCGGGGTCTTGAGGATTTGGGGTCTGGAGTCGGGGTCTCAAGTCGGGGTCTGGAGTCGGGGTCTGGAGGAGTCGGGGTCTGGAGGCGGGGTCTGCTGTCGGGGTCTGGAATCGGGGTCGGGAGTTGGGGTCTAGAGTATTCGAGGTCTGGTGTCGGGGTCTGGACTCGTCGTCTGTACTCGAGGTCTGGAGTCTGGGTCTGGAGTCGGGGTATGGAGTCGGTGACTGGATCATGGTCTGGAGGAGTCGTGGTCTGGTGTCAGGGTCTGGAGTCGGAAGCTGGAATCGGGATCTGGAGTCGGTGTCTGGAGTCATGGTATGGAGTCGGGATATGGAGTCGGGGTATGGAGTTGGGGTATTGAGTCGGGGACCGGAGGAATCGGGGTCTGGAGTCAGGATCTGGAGTCGGGGTCTGGAGTAGGTGTATTGAGTCGGGGACTGGAGGAGTCGTGGTCTGGAGTTGGGGTCTGCTGTCGTGGTCTGGAGGCGGGGTCTGGAATTGGGGTCTGGAGGAGTCGAGATCTTGTGTCGGGGTCTGGAGTCGGGGTCTGGAGTAGGGGTATTGAGTCGGGGACTGGAGGAGTCGATGTCTGCTGTCGGGGTCTGGAGTCGGGGTCTGGTGTTGGGGTCTGGTCTTGGGGTCTGGACTCGAGGTCAGGAGTCGAGGTCAGGTGTCGGGGTCTGGAGTCGTGGTCTGGAGTCAGTGTCGGGGGAGTAGGGGTCTGGTGTCAGGGTCTGGAGTCGGAAGCTGGAGTCGGTGTCTGGAGTCGGTGTCTGGAGTCGGGATATGGTGTCGGGGTATGGAGTCGGGGTATGGAGTTGTGGACTGGAGGAATCGGGGTCTGGAGTCAGGATCTGGAGTCGGGGTCTGGAGTTGGGGTCTGGAGTCGGGGTCTGGATTCGGGGTCTGGAGTCAGGATCTGGAGGAGTCGTGGTCTGGTGTCAGGGTCTGGAGTTGGAAGCGGGAGTCAGTGTCTGGAGTCAGTGTCTGGAGTCGTGGTATGGAGTCGGGATATGGAGTCGGGCTATGGAGTCGGGGTATTGAGTCGGGGACTGGAGGAATTGGTGTCTGGAGTCAGGATCTGGAGTCGGGGTCTGGAGTAGGGGTATTGAGTCGGGGACTGGAGGATTCGAGGTCTGCTGTTGGGGTCTGGAGGCGGGGTCTGAAGTCGGGGTCTGAGAAGTCAAGATCTTCTGTCGGGGTATGGATTCGGGATCTGGAGTTGGGGTCTGAAGTTGGGGTCTGGAGAAGGTGCCTGGTGGAGTCAGGGTCCGCTGTCAGTGTCTGGAGTCTGGGTCTGGAATCGGGGACTGGAGTCGGGGTCTGGAGCCGGGGTCTGGAGTATTCGAGGTCTGGTGTCGGGATCTGGAGTCGGGGACGTGAGTCTGGTATTGGAGACGGGGTTTTTTCGGAGTCGGGGTTTGGAGTCGGGGTCTCAAGTCGGAGTCTGGAGCCGGGGTCTGGAGGAGTCGCGGTCTGGTGGCATGGTCTGCTGTCCGGGTCTGGAATCGGGGTTGGGAGTCGGGGTCTAGAGTATTCGAGGTTTGGTGTCGGGGTCTGGACTCGTGGTCCAGACTCGAGGTCTGGAGTCGGGGTCTGGAGTCGGGGTCTGGAGTCAGTGACTGGAGTCAGGGTCTGGAGCAGTCTTGGTCTGGTGTCAGGGTCTGGAGTTGGAAGCTGGAATCGGGATCTGGAGTCGGTGTCTGGAGTCGTGGTATTGAGTGGGGATATGGAGTCGTGGTATGGAGTCGGGGTATTGAGTCGGGGACTGGAGGAATCGGGGTCTGGAGTCAGGATCTGGAGTCGGGGTCTGGAGTAGGGGTATTGAGTCGGATACTGGAGGAGTCGTGGTCTGGAGTCGGGGTCTGCTGCCGGGGTTTGGAGGCGGGGTCTGGAATCGCGGTCTGGAGGAGTCGAGAAGTTGTGTCGGGGTCTGGATGCGGGATCTGGACTCCCGGTCTGGAGTCGGGCTCTGGAGTCGGTACCTGGCGGTGTCGGGGTCCACTGTCAGTGCCTGGAGTCTGGGTCTGGAATCGGGGACTGGAGTCGGGGTCTGGAGCCAGGGTCTGGAGTATTCGAAGTCTGGTGTCGGGATCTGGAGTCGGGGACTGGAGTCTGGTACTGGAGTCGGGGTTTGGAGTCGGTTTATGGACGAGTCGGGGTCTGGTGTCAGTGTCTGGAGTCGGGCTCGCGAATCGGTGACTGGAGTCGGGGTCTGGAGTCGGGGTCTGGAAGAGTCGATGTCTGGAGTCGGGGTCTGGAGTCGGAGTCTGGAGTCGGTGTCTGGAGTCGGGGTCTGGAGTAGTCGGGGTCTGGAGTCGGGGTGTAGAGGAGTGGGTGTCTGATGTCAGGGTCTGGAATCGGAGGCTGGAATCGGTGTCTGGAGTCGGGGTCTGGAGTCGGGGTATGGAGTCGGGGTATGGAGTCGGGGTCTGGAGTCGAGATCAGAAGGGGTCGGTGTCGGGAGTTGGGGTCTGGACGTGTCCGGGTCTGGAGGAGTCGGGGTCTTGAGGAGTAGTGGTCTGCAGTCATGGTCTGCTGTCAGGGTCTGGTGTCGGAGTCTAGAGTATTTGAGGTCTGGTGTCAGGGTCTGGACTCGTGGTCCGGACTCGAGGTCTGGAGTCGGTGTCTGGAGCCGGGGTCTGGAGTGGGGGTCTGGAGTCGGGGACTGGATTCGGTGAGTGGAGTCGGTGCCTGGAGTCGGGGTCTGGAGTCGGGGCATGGGGGAGTCGAGATCTTGTGTTGGGCCTGGATTCGGGGTCTGGAGTCGGTGTCTGGAGTCGGGGCCTTGGGGAGTCGAGATCTTGTGTTGGGGTCTGCATTCGGGGTCTGAATTCGGGGTCTGGAGTCGGTGCCAGGTGGAGTCGGAGTCTGCTGTCAGTGTCTGGAGTCTGGGTCTGGAATATGGGACTAGAGTCGGGGTCTGGTGTCGGTGGCTGGAGCTGGGGTCTGGAGTATTCGAGGTCTGGTGTCAGGATCTGGAGCCGGGAACTGGAGTAAGGTACTGGAGTCGGGGTTTGGAGTTGGCTTATGGATGAGTCGGGGTCTGGTGTCAGTGTCTGGAGTCGGGGTCACGAATCGGTGTCTGGAGTCGGGGTCTGGAGTCGGGGTCTGGAGTCGGGATCTGGAGTCGGGGTCTAGAGTCGGAGTCTGGAGTCGTGGCTGGAGGAGTCGGGGTCTGGAGTCGGGATCTAGAGGAGTCGGGGTCTGGTGTCAGGGTCTGGAATTGGAGGCTGGAATCGGTGTCTGGAGTCGGGGTCTGGAGTTGGGGCCTGGAGTCAAAGTCTGGAGTTGGGGTCTGAAGTCGGGGTCTGGAGTCGGGGTCTGGAGTCAGGGTCTGGAGTCAGGGTCTGGAGGTGTCGGGGTCTGGAGGTGTCGGGGTCTGGAGGAGTCGGGATCTGGTGTCATGGTCTGGAATCGGAGGCTGGAATCGGTGTCTGGAGTCGGGGTATGGAGTTGGGGTCTGGAGTCAGGGTCTCAACTCGGGCTCTCGAGTCGGGGTCTGGAGGAGTCGGGGTCTGCAGTCGTGGTCTGCAGTCGGGGTCTGGAGTCAGGGTCGGCAGTCGGCATCTAGAGTATTCGATATCTGGTGTCGGGGTCTGGACTCATGGTCCGGACTCGAGGTCTGGAGTCAGGGTCTGGAGTCGGTGTCTGGAGTCAGGGTCTGGAGGAGTCGTGGTCTGGTGTCAGGGTCTGGAGTCAGAAGCTGGAATCGGTGTCTGGAGTCAGTGTCTGGAGGAGTCGTGGTCTGGTGTCAGGGTCTGGAGTCGGAAACTGGAGTCAGATCTGGAGTCGGGATCTGCTGTCGCGGTCTGGAGTCGGGGTCTGGAGTCGGGGTCACGAATCGGTGTCTGGAGTCGGGGTCTGGAGTCGGGGTCTGGAGTCGGGATCTGGAGTCGGGGTCTAGAGTCGGAGTCTGGAGTCGTGGCTGGAGGAGTCGGGGTCTGGAGTCGGGATCTAGAGGAGTCGGGGTCTGGTGTCAGGGTCTGGAATTGGAGGCTGGAATCGGTGTCTGGAGTCGGGGTCTGGAGTTGGGGCCTGGAGTCAAAGTCTGGAGTTGGGGTCTGAAGTCGGGGTCTGGAGTCGGGGTCTGGAGTCAGGGTCTGGAGTCAGGGTCTGGAGGTGTCGGGGTCTGGAGGTGTCGGGGTCTGGAGGAGTCGGGATCTGGTGTCATGGTCTGGAATCGGAGGCTGGAATCGGTGTCTGGAGTCGGGGTATGGAGTTGGGGTCTGGAGTCAGGGTCTCAACTCGGGCTCTCGAGTCGGGGTCTGGAGGAGTCGGGGTCTGGAGTCAGGGTCGGCAGTCGGCATCTAGAGTATTCGATATCTGGTGTCGGGGTCTGGACTCATGGTCCGGACTCGAGGTCTGGAGTCAGGGTCTGGAGTCGGTGTCTGGAGTCAGGGTCTGGAGGAGTCGTGGTCTGGTGTCAGGGTCTGGAGTCAGAAGCTGGAATCGGTGTCTGGAGTCAGTGTCTGGAGGAGTCGTGGTCTGGTGTCAGGGTCTGGAGTCGGAAACTGGAGTCAGATCTGGAGTCGGGATCTGCTGTCGCGGTCTGGAGTCGGGGTCAGGAGTCGGGGTCTGGAGTCGGGGTCTGGAGTCGTGGTGTGGAGTCAGTGTCTGGAGGAGTCGGGGTCTGGAGTCAGGGTCTGGAGTCGGGGTCTGGAGGAGTTGGGGTCTGGTGTCAGGGTCTGGAGTCGGAAGCTGGAATCGGTGTCTGGAGTCGGTGTCTGGAGTCGGGGGATGGAGTCGGGGTATGGAGTCGGGGTATGGAGTCGGGGTATGGAGTCCGGGTATGGAGTCGGGGTATGGAGTCGGGGTATGGAGTCGGGGTATGGAGTCGGGGTATGGAGTTGTGGACTGGAGGAATCGGGGTCTGGAGTCAGGATCTGGAGTTGGGGTCTGGAGTCACGGTCTGGAGTCGGGGTCTGGAGGAGTCGGGGTCTGGTGTCAGGGTCTGGAGTCGGAAGCTGGGATCGGTGTATGGAGTCGGTGTCTGCAGTTGGGGTATGGAGTCATGGTATGGAGTCGGGGTATGGAGTTGGGGACTGGAGGAATCGGGGTCTGGAGTCAGGATCTGGAGTCGGGGTCTGGAGTTGGGGTCTGGGGTCGGGGCCTGGAGTCGGGGTCTGGAAGAGTCGGGGTCTGGAAGAGTCGGGGTCTTGAGTGGGGGACTGGAGTCGGTGAGTGGAGTCGGGGTCTGGAGTCGGGGTCTGGAGTCAGGATCTGGAGTCGGGGTCTGGAGTTGGGGTCTGGGGTCGGGGCCTGGAGTCGGGGTCTGGAAGAGTCGGGGTCTGGAAGAGTCGGGGTCTTGAGTGGGGGACTGGAGTCGGTGAGTGGAGTCGGGGTCTGGAGTCGGGGTCTGGAGTCGGGGCATGGGGGAGTCGAGATCTTGTGTTGGGGCCTGGATTCGGGGTCTGGAGTCGGGATCTGGAGTCGGGGTCTGGAGTCGGGGCCTGGGGGAGTCGAGATCTTGTGTTGGGGTCTGGATTCGGGGTCTGAATTCGGGGTCTGGCGTCGGTGCCTGGCGGAGTCGGAGTCTGCTGTCAGTGTCTGGAGTCTGGGTCTGGAATATGGGACTAGAGTCGGGGTCTGGTGTCGGTGTCTGGAGCTGGGGTCTGGAGTATTCGGGGTCTGGTGTCGGAATCTGGAGTCGGGAACTGGAGTCTGGTACTGGAGTCGGGGTTTGGAATCGGCTTATGGATGAGTCGGGGTCTGGTGTCAGTGTCTGGAGTCGGGGTCTGGACTCGGGGTCTGGAGTCGAGGTCTGGAGTCGGGGTCTGGAATCGGGGTCTGGAGTAGCGGTCTGCAACCGGGTTCTGGAGTCAGGGTCTGGAGGATTCGGGGTCCGGAGGAGACTGGGTCTGGTGTCAGTGTCTGGAATCGGAGGCTAGAATCGGTGATTGGAGTCGGGGTCTGGAGTTGGGGTATGGAGTCGGAGTCTGGAAGAGTCGAGGTCTACTGTCGGGGTCTGGAGGAGTCGAGGACTGGTGTCGTGGTCTGGAGTCGGGGTCTGGAGTCAGGGTCTGGAGTCAGGGTCCGGAGGATTCGGGGTATGCTGTCGGGGTCTGGAGGAGTCGGGGTCTGGTGTCAGCGTCTGGAATCGGAGGCTAGAATCGGAGTCTGGAGTCGGGGTCTGGAAGAGTCAAGGTCTGGTGTCGGGGCCTGAAGGAATTGGGGTCTGGAGGAGTCGGAGTCTGGAGTCGTTGGGCTCTGGAGTCGGTTCTGGAGTCGATGACTGCAGTCGGGGTCTGGAGTGGGGGCCTGGAGTCGGTGACTGGCGGAGTCGAGATCTGGTGTCGGGGTCTGGCGTCGGGGTCTGGAGTCAGAGACTGGCGTCGGTGTCTGGAGGAGTCGGGCTCTGGTGTCAGTGTCTGGAGTCAGGGTCTGGAGGCATTGGGGTCTGGAGTCGGGGTCTCGAGTCGGCATCTAGAGGAGTCGGGTTCTGGTGTTAGGGTCTGGAGTCGGGGTCTGGAGTCAGGGTCTGGAGGAGTCGGTGTCTGGATTAGGGGACTGGAGTCGTAGTCTGGAGGAGTCGGAGTCTGGTGTCAGGGTTTGGCGACCGGGTCTGCAGTTGGGGTCTAGAGGAGTTGGGGTCTGGAGTCATGGTCTGGAGTCGGGCACTGGAGTCGGGGTCTGGAGTCGGAGTCTGGAGGAGTCGGGGTCGGGAATCGGTGTCTGGAGTGGGGTTCCGAAGTCAGGATCTGGAGACAGGGTCTGGAGTCATGGTCTGGAGTCGGTGTCTGGAGTGGGAGTCTGGAGTCGGGGCCTGGAGTCGGTGAGTGGAGTCGTTGTCTGGAGTCGGGGTCTGGAGTCGGGGCCGGGGGGAGTCGAGATCTTGTGTTGGGGTCTGGATTCGGGGTCTGGAGTCGGGGTCTGTAGTCGGTGCCTGGTGGAGTCGGGGTCCGCTGTCAGTGTCTGGAGTCTGCGTCTGGAATCGGGGACTGGAGTCGGGGTCTGGTGTCAGTGTCTGGAGTCGGCGTCTAGAGCCGGGGTCTGGAGTATTCAAGGTCTGGTGTCGGCATCTGGAGTTGGGGACTGGTGTCAGTGTCTGGAGTCGGGGTCTCGAATCGGGGTCTGGAGTTGGGGTCTGGAATCGGAGGCTAGAATCGGTGATTGGAGTCGGGGTCTGGAGTTGGGGTATGGAGTCGGAGTCTGGAAGAGTCGAGGTCTACTGTCGGGGTCTGGAGGAGTCGAGGACTGGTGTCGTGGTCTGGAGTCGGGGTCTGGAGTCAGGGTCTGGAGTCAGGGTCCGGCGGATTCGGGGTATGCTGTCGGGGTCTGAAGGAGTCGGGGTCTGTTGTCAGCGTCTGGAATCGGAGGCTAGAATCGGAGTCTGGAGTCGGGGTCTGGAGTCGCAGTCTGGAAGAGTCAAGGTCTGGTGTCGGGGCCTGGAGGAATTGGGGTCTGGAGGAGTCAGAGTCTGGAGTCGTTGGGCTCTGGAGTCTGGTCTGGAGTCGGTTCTGGAGTTGATGACTGCAGTCGGGGTCTGGAGTGGGGGCCTGGAGTCGGTGACTGGCGGAGTCGAGATCTGGTGTCGGGGTCTGGGGTCAGGGTCTGGAGTCAGAGACTGGCGTCAGAGACTGGCGTCGGTGTCTGGAGGAGTCGGGCTCTGGTGTCAGTGTCTGGAGTCAGGGTCTGGAGGCATTGGGGTCTGGAGTCGGGGTCTCGAGTCGGCATCTAGAGGAGTCGGGTTCTGGTGTTAGGGTCTGGAGTCGGGGTCTGGAGTCAGGGTCTGGAGGAGTCGGTGTCTGGATTAGGGGACTGGAGTCGTAGTCTGGAGGAGTCGGAGTCTGGTGTCAGGGTTTGGCGACCGGGTCTGCAGTTGGGGTCTAGAGGAGTTGGGGTCTGGAGTCATGGTCTGGAGTCGGGCACTGGAGTCGGGGTCTGGAGTCAGAGTCTGGAGGAGTCGGGGTCGGGAATCGGTGTCTGGAGTGGGGTTACGAAGTCAGGATCTGGAGACAGGGTCTGGAGTCATGGTCTGGAGTCGGTGTCTGGAGTGGGAGTCTGGAGTCGGGGCCTGGAGTCGGTGAGTGGAGTCGTTGTCTGGAGTCGGGGTCTGGAGTCGGGGCCGGGGGGGAGTCGAGATCTTGTGTTGGGGTCTGGATTCGGGGTCTGGAGTCGGGGTCTGGAGTCGGGGTCTGGAGTCGGTGCCTGGCGGAGTCGGGGTCCGCTGTCAGTGTCTGGAGTCGGCGTCTGGAGCCGGGGTCTGGAGTATTCAAGGTCTGGTGTCGGCATCTGGAGTTGGGGACTGGTGTCAGTGTCTGGAGTCGGGGTCTCGAATCGGGGTCTGGAGTTGGGGTCTGGAATCGGGGACTGGAATCAGGGTCTGGAGGAGTTGGGCTCTGGAGGAGTCGGGATCTGGTGTCATGGTCTGGAATCGGAGGGTGGAATCGCTGTCTGTAGTCAGGGTCTGGAGTCGCGGTATGGAGTCACGGTCTGGAGTAGTCGAGTTCTGGTGTCAGGGTCTGGAGTCGGGGTCTGGGTCGGAGTCTGGAGTCGGAGTCAGGAGGAGTCGTGGTCTAGTGTCGGGGTCTGGAGTCGGGGTCTGGGTCGGAGTCTGGAGTCGGAGTCTGGAGTCGTCGGGGTCTGGAGTCGAGTCTGGAGTCGGGGACTGGGTGAGTCGAGATCTTGTGATGGGGTCTGGATTCACGGTCTGGAGTCAGCATCTGGACTGGGGGTCTGGAGTCGGGGACTGGAGTCAGTGAGTGGAGTCGGTGTCTGCAGTCGGGGTCCGGAGTCGGGGTCTAGAGCCAGGGTCTGGAGTATTCGAGGTCTGGTGTCGGGACCTGGAGTCGGGGACTGGAGTCTGGTACTGGAGTCGGGGATTGGAGTCGGTTTATGGAGGAGTCAGGGTCTGTTGACAGTGTCTGGAGTCGGGGGTCTCGAATCGGGGTCTAGAGTCAGAGTGTCGAGTCGGGGTCTGGAGGAGTCAGGGTCTGGAGCCGGGGTATGGAGGAGTCGGGATCTGGTGTCAGGGTCTGGAATCGGAGGCTGGAATAGGTGTCTGTAGTCGGGGTCTGGGCTCGGGGTATTGAGTCGGGATCTGGAAGAGTCGAGGTCTGGTGTCGGGTTCCGGATTCGGGTTCTGGTGTCGGTGTCTGTAGTCGGTGTCTGGAGCCGGGGTCTGGAGTATTCGAGGTCTGGTGTCGGGACCTGGAGTCGGGGACTGGAGTCTCGTACTGGAGTCGGGGTTTGGAGTCGGTTTATGGACGAGTCGGGGTCTGGTGTCTGTGACTGGAGTCGGGGTCTCGAATCGGGGTCTGGAGTCGGGGTCTGGAGTCGGAGTCTGGTGGAGTCGGGATCTGGTGTCAGGGTCTGGAATCGGAGGCAGGAATCGGTGTCTGTAGTCGGGGTCTGGAGTCGGGGTATAGAGTCGGGGTCTGGAAGAGTCGAGGTCTGGTGTCGGGGTCCGGAGTCGGGGTCTGGTGTCGGGGTCTGGAGTCGGAACCTGGAGGAGTGGAGGTCTGGAGTCCAGGTCTGGAGGAATCGGGGTCTGGTGTCAGGGTCTGGAATCGGAGGCTGGAATCGGTATCTGGAGTCGGCGTCTGGAGTCGGGGTATGGAGTCGGGGTCTGAAAGAGTCGAGGTTTGGTGTCGGGGTCTGGAGTCGGGGTCTGGAGTCGGGGCCTGGAGGAGTCGCGGTCTGGTGTCGGGATCTGGACGCGGGGTCTGGAGTCAAGGCCTGGATTCGGGGTCTGGTCGGGGTCTGGAGTCGGGGTCTGGAGGAGTCGGGGTCTGGTGTCAGGGTCTGGAGTCAGAAACTGGAATCGGTGTCTGGAGTCGGTGTCTGGAGTCGGGGTATGAAGTCAGGGTATTAAGTCGGTGACTGGAGGAATCAGGGTCTGGAGTCAGGATCTGGAGTCGGGGTCTGCAGGCGGGGTCTGGAGTCAGTGCCTGGCGGAGTCGGGGTCCGCTGTCAGTGTCTGGTGTCAGGGTCTGGAATCGGAGGCTGGAATCGGGGTCTGGAGTCGGGGTCTGGAGTCGGGGTATGGAGTCGGGGTCTGGAAGTGTCGAGGTCTGGTGTCGGGGTCTGGAGTTGGGGTCTGGAGTCATGGCCTGGAGGAGTCACGGTCTGGTGTCTGGGTCTGGACTCGGGGTCTGGAGTCAAGGTCTGGATTCGAGGTCTAGTCGGGGTCTGGAGTCGGGGTCTGGAGGAGTCGGGGTCTGGAGGAGTCGGGGTCTGGAGGAGTCGGGGTCTGGAGTCAGGGTCTGGAGTCGGGGTCTGGAGGAGTCGTGGTCTGGTGTCAGGGTCTGGAGTCGGAAGCTGATATCGGTGTCTGGAGTCGCTGTCTGGAGTTGGGGTATGGAGTCGTGGTATGGAGTCGTGGCATGGAGTCGGGGTATGGAGTCGGGATATGGAGTCGGGGACTGGAGGTTTCAGAATCTGGTGTCAGGGTCTGGAATCGGAGGCTGGAATTGGTGTCTGTAGTCGGGGTCTGGAGTCGGGGTATTGAGTCGGAGTTTGGAAGAGTCGAGGTCCGGTGTCGGGGTCTGGAGTCGGAGTCTGGAGTTGGGGCCTGGAGGAGTCGCGGTCTAGTGTCGGGGTCCGGACTCGCGGTCTGGAGTCAAGGTCTGGATTCGGGGTCTGGTCGGGGTCTGGAGTCGGGGTATGGGGTCAGGGTCTGGAGTCGGGGTCTGGAGTCGGGATATGGAGTCGGGATATGGAGTCGGGGTCTGGAGTCAGAGTCTGGAGGAGTCAGGGTCTGGTGTCAGGGTCTGGAGTCGGGGCCTGGAGGAGTCGAGGTCTGGTGTCGGTGTCTGGACTCGGGGCCTGCAGTCTGGGTCTGGAGTCGGGGTCTGGGGGATTCGGGGTCTGGAGGAGTTGGGGTCTGGTGTCAGCGTCTGGAATCGGAGGCTAGAATCGATGTCTGGAGTTGGGGTCTGTAGTCAGGGTCTGGGTCGGAGTCTGGAGTCGGAGTCTGGAGGAGTCGGGGTCTGTAAGAGTCGAGGTCTGGTGTCGGGGTCTGGAGGAGTCAAGGTCTGGTGTCGGGGTCTGGAGTCGGTGTCTGGAGTCGGGGTCTGGAGTCAGGGTCTGGAGGAGTTGTAGTCTGGAATCGGCATCGGCAGGAGTCGGCGTCTGGTGTCAGGGTCTGGAATCGGAAGATGGAATCGGTGTCTGGAGTCAGGGTCTGGAGTTGGGGTCTGGAGGAGTCGAGGTCTGGTGTCGGGTTCTAGAGTCGGAGTCTGGAGTGGGAGTCTGGAGGAGTCGTGGTCTGGTGTCAGGGACTGGAGTCGGGGCCTGGAGGAATCGGGGCCTGGAGGCATCGGGGTCTGGAGGGGTCAGAGTACGGAATCATTGGGGTCTGGAGTCAGGTCTGGAGTCGATGACTGCAGTCGGGGTCTGGAGTTGGGGCCTGGGGGAGTCGAGATCTTGTGTCGGGTTCTGGATTTGCGGTCTGGAGTCAGCGTCTGGAGTAGGGGTCTTGAGTCGGGGACTGGAATCGGTGAGTGGAGTTGGTGTCTGTAGTCGGGGTCTGGAGTCGGGGCCTGGGGGAGTCAAGATCTTGTGTCGGGGTCTGGATTCGGGGTCTGGAGTCAGGGTCTGGAGGCGGGTTCTGGAGTCGGTGCCAGGCGGAGTCGGGGTCCGCTGTCAGTGTCTGGTGTCTGGGTCTGGAATCGGAGGCTGGAATCGGTGTCTGGAGTCGGGGTCTGGAGTCGGGGTATGGAGTCGGGGTCTGGAAGTGTCGAGGTCTGGTGTCGGGGTCTGGAGTTGGGGTCTGGAGTCGTGGCCTGGAGGAGTCGCGGTCTGGTGTCTGGGTCTGGACTCGGGGTCTGGAGTCAAGGTCTGGATTCGAGGTCTAGTCGAGGTCTGGAGTCAGGGTCTGGAGTCAGGGTCTGGAGTCGGGGTCTGGAGGAGTCGTGGTCTGATGTCAGGTTCTGGAGTCGGAAGCTGGAATCGGTGTCTGCAGTCGCTGTCTGGAGTCGGGGTATGGAGTCAGGGTCTGGAGTCGGGGTCTGGAGTCAGAGTCTGGAGGAGTTGGGGTCTGGCATCGGCGTCGGGAGAAGTCGGCGTCTGGTGTCAGGGTCTGGACTCGGGGTCTGGAGTCGAGGTCTGGAGTCGGGGTCTGGAATCAGGGTCTGGAGTAGCGGTCTGCAGCCGGGTTCTGGAGTCAGGGTCTGGAGGATTCGGGGTCTGGTGTCGGGGTCCGGAGGAGTCTGGGTCTGGTGTCAGTGTCTGGAATTGGAGGCTAGAATCGGTGATTGGAGTCGGGGTCTGGAGTTGGGGTATGGAGTCGGGGTCTGGAAGAGTCGAGGTCTACTGTCGGGGTCTGGAGGAGTCGAGGACTGGTGTCGTGGTCTGGAGTCGGGGGCTGGAGTCAGGGTCTGGAGTCAGGGTCCGGAGGATTCGGGGTATGCTGTCGGGGTCTGGAGGAGTCGGGGTCTGGTGTCAGCGTCTGGAATCAGAGACTAGAATCGGAGTCTGGAGTCGGGGTCTGGAGTCGGGGTCTGGAAGAGTCGAGGTCTGGTGTCAGGGTCTGGAGGAGTTGAGGTCTGGTGTCGGGGTCTGGAGTCGGGGTATGGAATCGGGGACCGGAGTCGGGGTCTGGAGGAATCGGGTTCTGGTGTCAGGGTCTGGAGTCGGAAGCTGGAATCGGTGTCTGGAGTCGGTGCCTGGAGTCGGGATATGGAGTCGGGTTATGGAATCGGGGCCTGGCGGAGTCAAGATCGTGTGTCGGGGTCTGGAGTTGGGGTCTGGAGTCACCTTATGGAGTTGGAGTCTGGAGTCGGGGTCTTGAGTCATGGTCTGTAGTCGGCATCTGGAGTGGTGGTCTGGAGTCGGGGCCTGGAGTCGGTAAGTGGAGTCGGTGTCTGGAGTCAGGGTATGGAGTCAGGGTCTGGAGTCGGGGTCTGCAGTCGTGGTCTGCTGTCGGGCCATGAGTCGGGTTTGGGAGTCGGGGTCTAGAGTATTCGCGGTCTGGTGTCGGGGTCTGGACTCATGGTCCGGACTCGAGGTCTGGAGTCGGTGTCCATAGTCATGGTCTGGAGCAGTCATGGTCTGGTGTCAGGGTCTGGAGTCGGAAGCTGGAGTCAGGATCTGGAGTCGGGGTCTGGAGTAGGGGTATTGAGTCGGGGACTGGAGGAGTCGGGGTCTGCTGTCGGGGTCTGGAGTCGGGGTCTGGAGGAGTCGGGGTCTGGAGGAGTCGAGGTCTGGTGTCGGGGTCTGATCTCGGGGTCTGGACTCGAGATCAGGAGTCGGGATCTGGAGTCGGGGTCTGGAGTCAGAGTCTGCAGGAGTCAGAGTCTGGTGTCAGGGTCTGGAGTCGGGTCCTGGAGGAGTCGAGGTCTGGTGTCGGGGTCTGGACTCGGGGTCTGGAGTCGAGGTCTGGAGTCGGGGTCTGGAATCGGGGTCTGGAGTAGCGGTCTGCAGCCGGGTTCTGGAGTCAGGGTCTGGAGGATTCGGGGTCCGGAGGAGACTGGGTCTGGTGTCAGTGTCTGGAATCGGAGGCTAGAATCGGTGATTGGAGTCGGGGTCTGGAGTTGGGGTATGGAGTCGGAGTCTGGAAGAGTCGAGGTCTACTGTCGGGGTCTGGAGGAGTCGAGGACTGGTGTCGTGGTCTGGAGTCGGGGTCTGGAGTCAGGGTCTGGAGTCAGGGTCCGGAGGATTCGGGGTATGCTGTCGGGGTCTGGAGGAGTCGGGGTCTGGTGTCAGCGTCTGGAATCGGAGGCTAGAATCGGAGTCTGGAGTCGGGGTCTGGAGTCGCAGTCTGGAAGAGTCAAGGTCTGGAGTCGGGGTCTGGAGGAGTCGGGGTCTGGAGGAGTCGGGGTCTGGAGTCAGGGTCTGGAGTCGGGGTCTGGAGGAGTCGTGGTCTGGTGTCAGGGTCTGGAGTCGGAAGCTGATATCGGTGTCTGGAGTCGCTGTCTGGAGTCGGGGTATGGAGTAGTGGTATGGAGTCGTGGCATGGAGTCGGGGTATGGAGTCGGGATATGGAGTCGGGGACTGGAGGTTTCAGAATCTGGTGTCAGGGTCTGGAATCGGAGGCTGGAATCGGTGTCTGTAGTCGGGGTCTGGAGTCGGGGTATTGAGTCGGAGTTTGGAAGAGTCGAGGTCCGGTGTCGGGGTCTGGAGTCGGAGTCTGGAGTTGGGGCCTGGAGGAGTCGCGGTCTAGTGTCGGGGTCCGGACTCGCGGTCTGGAGTCAAGGTCTGGATTCGGGGTCTGGTCGGGGTCTGGAGTCGGGGTCTGGGGTCAGGGTCTGGAGTCGGGGTCTGGAGTCGGGATATGGAGTCGGGATATGGAGTCGGGGTCTGGAGTCAGAGTCTGGAGGAGTCAGGGTCTGGTGTCAGGGTCTGGACTCAGGGTCTGCAGTCTGGGTCTGGAGTCGGGGTCTGGGGGATTCGGGGTCTGGAGGAGTTGGGGTCTGGTGTCAGCGTCTGGAATCGGAGGCTAGAATCGATGTCTGGAGTTGGGGTCTGTAGTCAGGGTCTGGGTCGGAGTCTGGAGTCGGAGTCTGGAGGAGTCGGGGTCTGTAAGAGTCAAGGTCTGGTGTCGGGGTCTGGAGGAGTCAAGGTCTGGTGTCGGGGTCTGGAGTCGGTGTCTGGAGTCGGGGTCTGGAGTCAGGGTCTGGAGGAGTTGTAGTCTGGAATCGGCATCGGCAGGAGTCGGCGTCTGGTGTCAGGGTCTGGAATCGGAAGATGGAATCGGTGTCTGGAGTCGGGGTCTGGAGTTGGGGTCTGGAGGAGTCGAGGTCTGGTGTCGGGTTCTAGAGTCGGAGTCTGGAGTGGGAGTCTGGAGGAGTCGTGGTCTGGTGTCAGGGACTGGAGTCGGGGCCTGGAGGAATCGGGGCCTGGAGGCGTCGGGGTCTGGAGGTGTCGGAGTACGGAATCATTGGGGTCTGGAGTCGGGTCTGGAGTCGATGACTGCAGTCGGGGTCTGGAGTTGGGGCCTGGAGTTGGGGCCTGGGGGAGTCGAGATCTTGTGTCGGGTTCTGGATTTGCGGTCTGGAGTCAGCGTCTGGAGTAGGGGTCTTGAGTCGGGGACTGGAATTGGTGAGTGGAGTCGGTGTCTGGAGTCGGGGTATGATGTCAGGGTATTAAGTCGGTGACTGGAGGAATCAGGGTCTGGAGTCAGGATCTGGAGTCGGGGTCTGGAGTCGGGGCCTGGAGTCGGGGCCTGGAGTCGGGGCCTGGAGTCGGGGCCTGGAGTCGGGGCCTGGAGTCGGGGCCTGGAGTCGGGGCCTGGAGTCGGGGCCTGGAGTCGGGGCCTGGAGTCGGGGCCTGGAGTCGGGGTATGAAGTCGTGGTCTGGTGTCGGAGTCAGGAGTCAGGGTCTGGAGTCAGGGTCTGGAAGTGTCGGGGTCTGGAGTCGGGGTCTGGAAGAGTCGGGATCTGATGTCATGGTATGGAATCAGAGGCTGGAATCAGTGTCTGGAGTTGGGGTCTGGAGTCAGGGTCTGGTGTCAGAGTTGGGAGGAGTCGGGGTCTGGTGTCAGGATCGGGAGTCGGGGCCTGGAGGAGTCGAAGTCTGGTGTCGGGGTCTGGTCTCGGGGTCTGGAGTCGAGTTCTGGAGACGGGGTCTGGAGTCCGGGTCTGGAGTCGGGGTCTGCAGTCGGGGTCTGGAGTCGGGGTCCGGAGGATTCGGGATCTGGTGTCAGGGTCATGAGGAGTTGGGGTCTGGTGTCAGCATCAGGAATTGGAGGCTAGAATCGGTGTCTGGTGTCGGGGTATGGAGTCGGGGCCTGGAGTAGTCGAGTTCTGGTGTCGGGGTCTGGAGTCGGAGTTTGGAGGAGTCGGGATCTGGTGTCAGGGTCTGGGGTCGGAGTCTGGAGTCGGAGTCTGGAGTCGGAGTCTGGAGTCAGAGTCCGGAGTCGTCGGGGTCTGGAGTCAGGGTCTGGAGATGGGGCCTGGAGTTGGGGCCTGGAGTTGGGGCCTGGAGTTGGGGCCTGGAGTTGGGGCCTGGAGTTGGGGCCTGGGGGAGTCGAGATCTTGTGTTGGGGTCTGGATTTGCGATCTGGAGTCAGCGTCTGGAGTGGGGGTCTTGAGTCGGGGACTGGAGTCGGTGTCTGGAGTTGGCATCTGGAGTCGGGGCCTGGGGGAGTCGAGATCTTGTGTCGGGGTCTGGATTCGGGGTCTGGAGTCGGGGTCTGGAGGCGGGGACTGGAGTCGGTGCCTGGCGGAGTCGGGGTCCGCTGTCAGTGTCTGGTGTCAGGGTCTGGAATCGGAGGCTGGAATTGGGGTCTGGAGTCGGAGTCTGGAGTCGTCGGGGTCTGGAGTCGGAGTTTGGAGGAGTCGGGATCTGGTGTCAGGGTCTGGGGTCGGAGTCTGGAGTCGGAGTCTGGAGTCGGAGTCTGGAGTCGGAGTCCGGAGTCGGAGTCCGGAGTCGTCGGGGTCTGGAGTCAGGTCTGGAGTCGGGGTCTGGAGATGGGGCCTGGAGTTGGGGCCTGGAGTTGGGGCCTGGAGTTGGGGCCTGGAGTTGGGGCCTGGAGTTGGGGCCTGGAGTTGGGGCCTGGGGGAGTCGAGATCTTGTGTTGGGGTATGGAGTCAGGTTCTGGAGTACTCGAGTTCTGGTTTCGGGGTCTGGAGTCGGGGTCTGGAGTCGGAGTCTGGAGGAGTCGGGGTCTGGTGTCAGTGTCTGGAGTCGGGGCCTGGAGGAGTCGAGGTCTGGTGTCGGAGTCTGGACTCGGGGTCTGGAGGAGTCGGGGTCTAGATGAGTCGGGGTCTGGTGTCAGGGTCTGGAATCGGAGGCTGGAATCGGTGTCTGGACTCAGGGTCTGGAGTCGGGGTATGGAGTCGGGGTTGATAGGGGTCGGTGTCAGGAGTTGGAGTCTGGACGTCTCCGGGTCTGGAGGAGTCGGGGTCTTTAGGAGTCGGGGTCTGGTGTCTGAATCTCGAGTAGGGGTCTGGAGGAGTCGGGGTCTGGAGTTGGAGTCTGGAGTCGGGCACTGGAGTCGGGGTCTGGAGTCGGATTCAGGAGGAGTCGGGGTCTGGAGTCGGTGTCTGGAGTGGGGTTCCGAGTCAGGATCTGGAGTCGGGGTCTGGAGTCGGGGTCTGGAAGAGTCGGGGTCTGGTGTCAGGGTCTGGAGTCGGAAGCTGGAATCGGTGTCTGGAGTCGGTGCCTGGAGTCGGGGGATGGATTCGGGATATGGATTCGGGGTATGGAGTCGGGGCCTGGGGGAGTCGAGATCTTGTGTCGGGGTCTCAATTCGGGGTCTGGATTCGGGGTCTGGAGTCGGGGTCTGGAGTCGGGGTCTGGAGTCGGGGTCTGCAGTCGGGGTCTGCAGTCGGGGTCTGCAGTCGGGGTCTGGAGTCGGGGTCTGGAGTCGGGGTCTGGAGTCGGGGTCTGCAGTCGGGGTCTGGAGTCGGGGTCTGGAGTCGGGGTCTGGAGTCGGGGTCTGGAGTCGGGGTCTGGAGTCGGGGTCTGGAGTCGGGGTCTGGAGTCGGGGTCTGGAGTCGGGGTCTGGAGTCGGGGTCTGGAGTCGGGGTCTGGAGTCAGCGTCTGGAGTCATGGTCTGGAGTCGGGGTCTGGAGTGGGGGTCTGGAGTCGGGGACTGGAGTCGGTGAGTTGAGTCGGTGTCTGGAGTCGGGGTCTGGAGTCAAGGTCTGGACTCGGGGTCTGATGTCGGGGTCTGGAGTCAGGGTCTGGAGTCAG
Source organism: Cetorhinus maximus (assembly GCF_964194155.1). Classification (NCBI taxonomy): domain Eukaryota; kingdom Metazoa; phylum Chordata; class Chondrichthyes; order Lamniformes; family Cetorhinidae; genus Cetorhinus; species Cetorhinus maximus. Next base: position 70,501,128 of record NC_135896.1, read on the forward strand.
GGTCTGGAGGTGTCGGGGTCTGGAGTCGGGATCTGGAAGAGTTGGGATCTGGCGTCATGGTCTGGAATCAGAGGCTGGAATCGGTGTCTGGAGTCAGGGTCTGGAGTCGGGGTCTGGAGTCGGGGTCTGGAGTCGGGGTCTGGAGTAGTCAAGGACTTGTGTCGGGGTCTGGAGTCGTGGTCTGGAGTCAGAGTCTGGAGGAGTCGGGGTCTGGTGTCAGGGTCTGGAGTAGGGGCCTGGAGTAGTCGAGGTCTGGTGTCAGGATTTGGACTCGGGGTCTGGAGACGTGGTCTGGAGTCGCGGTCTGTAGTCGGGGTCTGGAGTCGGTGTCTGGAGTCAGGGTCTGGAGTCAGGGTCTGGAGGTGTTGGGGTCTGGAGTCAGGGTCTGGGTCGGAGTCTGGAGTCGGAATCTGGAGGAGTCGGGGTCTGGTGTCAGCGTCTGGAGTGGGGGACGGGAGGAGTCGAGGTCTGGTGTCGGGGTCTGGACTCAGGGTCTGGAGCTGGGGTCTGGAGTCGGAGTCTAGAGTCGGCGTCTGGAGGAGTCGGGGTCTGGAGTCGGGGTCTAGAGGAGTCGGGGTCTGGTGTCAGGGTCTGGAATCAGAGGCTGGACTCGGGGTCTGGAGTCGGGGTCTGGAGTCGGGGTATGGAGTCTGGGTCGGAAGTGGTCGGTGTCGGGAGTTGGGGTCTGGACGTGTCCGGGTCTGGAAGAGTCGGGGCCTTGAGGAGTCGGGGTCTGGTGTCGGGGTCTCAAGTCGGGGTCTCGAGTTGGGGTCTGGAGGAGTCGGGGTCTGCTGTCGGGGTCTGGAGTCGGGGTTGGGAGTCGGGGTCTAGAGTATTCAAGGTCTGGTGTCGGGGTCTGGACTCGTGGTCCGGACTCGAGGTCTTGAGTCGGGGTCTGGAGTCGGGGTCTGGAGTCGGTGTCTGGAGTCAGGGTCCGGAGGAGTCATGGTCTGGTGTCAGGGTCTGGAGTCGGAAGCTGGAATCGGTGTCTGGAGTCGGTCTCCGGAGTCGGGGTATGGAGTCGGGGTTGGAGTCGGGGACTGGAGGAATCGGGGTCTGGAGTCAGGATCTGGAGTCGGTGTCTGGAGTAGGGGTATTGAGTCAGGGACTGGAGGAGTCGGGGTCTGGAGTTGGGGTCTGCTGTCGGGGTCTGGAAGCGGGGTCTGGAGGTGGCGTCTGGAGTCGGTGTCTGGAGAAGTCGAGGTCTGATGTAGGGGTCTGGTCTCGGGGTCTGGACTCGAGGTCAGGAGTCGGGTTCTGGAGGCGGGGACTGGCGTCCGGGTCTGGAGGCAGGGACTGGCGGCGGTGTCTGGAGGAGTCGGGGTCTGGTGTCAGTGTCTGGAGTCGGGGTCTGGAGTCGGGGTCTGGAGTCGGGGTCTGGAGTCGGGGTCTGAAGTCGGGGTCTGGAGTCGCGGTCTGGAGTCGGGGTCTGGAGTCGGGGTCTGGAGTCGGGGTCTGGAGTCGGGGTCTGGAGTCGGGGCCTGGCGGAGTGGGGGTCCGCTGTCAGTGTCTGGAGTCTGTGTCTGGAATCGGGGACTGGAGTCGGTGTCTGGAGCCGGGGTCTGGAGTATTCGAGGTCTGGTGTCGGGATCTGGAGTTGGGGACTGGAGTCTGGTACTGGAGTCGGGGTTTGGAGTCGGGGTCTGGAGGAGTCGGGATCTGGTGTCAGGGTCTGGAATTGGAGGCTGGAATCGGTGTCTGGAGTCGGGGCCTGGTGTCAGTGTCTGTAGTCGGGGTCTCGAATCGGGGTCTGGAGTCGGGGTCTGGAGTCGGGGTCTGGAGGAGTCGGGATCTGGTGTCAGGGTCTGGAATTGGAGGCTGGAATCGGTGTCTGGAGTCAGGGTCTGGATTCGGGGTCTGGAGTCGGGGTCTGGAGTTGGGGTCTGGAGTAGTCAAGTTCTCATGTCGGGGTCTGGAGTCGGGATCTGTAGTCAGAGTCTGGAGGAGTCGGGGTCTGGAGTCGGGGTCTGGAGTCAGGGTCTGGAGTCAGGGTCTGGAGTCGGGGTCTGGAGTCGGGGTCTGGAGTCGGGGTCTGGAGTCGGAGTCCGGAGTCGGAGTCTGGAGTCGTCGGGGTCTGGAGTCAGGTCTGGAGTCGGGGTCGGGAGATGGGGCCTGGAGTTGGGGCCTGGAGTTGGGGCCTGGAGTTGGGGCCTGGAGTTGGGGCCTGGAGTTGGGGCCTGGAGTTGGGGCCTGGGGGAGTCGAGATCTTGTGTTGGGGTATGGAGTCAGGTTCTGGAGTACTCGAGTTCTGGTTTCGGGGTCTGGAGTCGGGGTCTGGAGTCGGAGTCTGGAGGAGTCGGGGTCTGGTGTCAGTGTCTGGAGTCGGGGCCTGGAGGAGTCGAGGTCTGGTGTCGGGGTCTGGACTCGGGGTCTGGAGGAGTCGGGGTCTAGATGAGTCGGGGTCTGGTGTCAGGGTCTGGAATCGGAGGCTGGAATCGGTGTCTGGACTCAGGGTCTGGAGTCGGGGTATGGAGTCGGGGTTGATAGGGGTCGGTGTCAGGAGTTGGAGTCTGGACGTCTCCGGGTCTGGAGGAGTCGGGGTCTTTAGGAGTCGGGGTCTGGTGTCTGAATCTCGAGTAGGGGTCTGGAGGAGTCGGGGTCTGGAGTTGGAGTCTGGAGTCGGGCACTGGAGTCGGGGTCTGGAGTCGGATTCAGGAGGAGTCGGGGTCTGGAGTCGGTGTCTGGAGTGGGGTTCCGAGTCAGGATCTGGAGTCGGGGTCTGGAGTCGGGGTCTGGAAGAGTCGGGGTCTGGTGTCAGGGTCTGGAGTCGGAAGCTGGAATCGGTGTCTGGAGTCGGTGCCTGGAGTCGGGGGATGGATTCGGGATATGGATTCGGGGTATGGAGTCGGGGCCTGGGGGAGTCGAGATCTTGTGTCGGGGTCTCAATTCGGGGTCTGGATTCGGGGTCTGGAGTCGGGGTCTGGAGTCGGGGTCTGCAGTCGGGGTCTGCAGTCGGGGTCTGCAGTCGGGGTCTGGAGTCGGGGTCTGGAGTCGGGGTCTGGAGTCGGGGTCTGGAGTCGGGGTCTGCAGTCGGGGTCTGGAGTCGGGGTCTGGAGTCGGGGTCTGGAGTCGGGGTCTGGAGTCGGGGTCTGGAGTCGGGGTCTGGAGTCGGGGTCTGGAGTCGGGGTCTGGAGTCGGGGTCTGGAGTCAGCGTCTGGAGTCATGGTCTGGAGTCGGGGTCTGGAGTGGGGGTCTGGAGTCGGGGACTGGAGTCGGTGAGTTGAGTCGGTGTCTGGAGTCGGGGTCTGGAGTCAAGGTCTGGACTCGGGGTCTGATGTCGGGGTCTGGAGTCAGGGTCTGGAGTCAGGGTCTGGAGGTGTCGGGGTCTGGAGTCGGGATCTGGAAGAGTTGGGATCTGGCGTCATGGTCTGGAATCAGAGGCTGGAATCGGTGTCTGGAGTCAGGGTCTGGAGTCGGGGTCTGGAGTCGGGGTCTGGAGTCGGGGTCTGGAGTAGTCAAGGACTTGTGTCGGGGTCTGGAGTCGTGGTCTGGAGTCAGAGTCTGGAGGAGTCGGGGTCTGGTGTCAGGGTCTGGAGTAGGGGCCTGGAGTAGTCGAGGTCTGGTGTCAGGATTTGGACTCGGGGTCTGGAGACGTGGTCTGGAGTCGCGGTCTGTAGTCGGGGTCTGGAGTCGGTGTCTGGAGTCAGGGTCTGGAGTCAGGGTCTGGAGGTGTTGGGGTCTGGAGTCAGGGTCTGGGTCGGAGTCTGGAGTCGGAATCTGGAGGAGTCGGGGTCTGGTGTCAGCGTCTGGAGTGGGGGACGGGAGGAGTCGAGGTCTGGTGTCGGGGTCTGGACTCGGGGTCTGGAGCTGGGGTCTGGAGTCGGAGTCTAGAGTCGGCGTCTGGAGGAGTCGGGGTCTGGAGTCGGGGTCTAGAGGAGTCGGGGTCTGGTGTCAGGGTCTGGAATCAGAGGCTGGACTCGGGGTCTGGAGTCGGGGTCTGGTGTCGGGGTCTCAAGTCGGGGTCTCGAGTTGGGGTCTGGAGGAGTCGGGGTCTGCTGTCGGGGTCTGGAGTCGGGGTTGGGAGTCGGGGTCTAGAGTATTCAAGGTCTGGTGTCGGGGTCTGGACTCGTGGTCCGGACTCGAGGTCTTGAGTCGGGGTCTGGAGTCGGGGTCTGGAGTCGGTGTCTGGAGTCAGGGTCCGGAGGAGTCATGGTCTGGTGTCAGGGTCTGGAGTCGGAAGCTGGAATCGGTGTCTGGAGTCGGTCTCCGGAGTCGGGGTATGGAGTCGGGGTTGGAGTCGGGGACTGGAGGAATCGGGGTCTGGAGTCAGGATCTGGAGTCGGTGTCTGGAGTAGGGGTATTGAGTCAGGGACTGGAGGAGTCGGGGTCTGGAGTTGGGGTCTGCTGTCGGGGTCTGGAAGCGGGGTCTGGAGGTGGCGTCTGGAGTCGGTGTCTGGAGAAGTCGAGGTCTGATGTAGGGGTCTGGTCTCGGGGTCTGGACTCGAGGTCAGGAGTCGGGTTCTGGAGGCGGGGACTGGCGTCCGGGTCTGGAGGCAGGGACTGGCGGCAGTGTCTGGAGGAGTCGGGGTCTGGTGTCAGTGTCTGGAGTCGGGGTCTGGAGTCGGGGTCTGGAGTCGGGGTCTGAAGTCGGGGTCTGGAGTCGCGGTCTGGAGTCGGGGTCTGGAGTCGGGGTCTGGAGTCGGGGTCTGGAGTCGGGGCCTGGCGGAGTGGGGGTCCGCTGTCAGTGTCTGGAGTCTGTGTCTGGAATCGGGGACTGGAGTCGGTGTCTGGAGCCGGGGTCTGGAGTATTCGAGGTCTGGTGTCGGGATCTGGAGTTGGGGACTGGAGTCTGGTACTGGAGTCGGGGTTTGGAGTCGGGGTCTGGAGGAGTCGGGATCTGGTGTCAGGGTCTGGAATTGGAGGCTGGAATCGGTGTCTGGAGTCGGGGCCTGGTGTCAGTGTCTGTAGTCGGGGTCTCGAATCGGGGTCTGGAGTCGGGGTCTGGAGTCGGGGTCTGGAGGAGTCGGGATCTGGTGTCAGGGTCTGGAATTGGAGGCTGGAATCGGTGTCTGGAGTCAGGGTCTGGAGTCGGGGTCTGGAGTCGGGGTCTGGAGTTGGGGTCTGGAGTAGTCAAGTTCTCATGTCGGGGTCTGGAGTCGGGATCTGTAGTCAGAGTCTGGAGGAGTCAGGGTCTGGAGTCGGGGTCTGGAGTCGGGGTCTGGAGTCAGGGTCTGGAGTCAGGGTCTGGAGTCGGGGTCTGGAGTCGGGGTCTGGAGTCGGGGTCTGGAGTCGGAGTCTGGAGTCGGGGTCTGGAGTCGGGGTCTGGAGTCGGGGTCTGGAGTCGGGGTCTGCAGTCGGGGTCTGCAGTCGGGGTCTGCAGTCGGGGTCTGGTGTCGGGGTCTGGAGGAGTTGGGGTCTGGAGGAGTTGGGGTCTGGTGTCAGCGTCTGGAGTCGGGGTCTGGAGGAGTCGTGGTCTGGTGTCAGGGTCTGGAGTCGGAAGCTGGAATCGGTGTCTGGAGTCGGTGTCTGGAGTCGGGGTATGGAGACGGGGTATGGAGTCGGGGTATGGAGTCGGGGTATGGAGTCGGGGTATGGAGTCGGGGTATGGAGGAGCTGTGGTCTGGTGTCAGGGTCTGAAGTCGGAAGCTGGAATCGGTGTCTGGAGTCGGTGTCTGGAGTCGGGGGATGGAGACGGGGTATGGAGTCGGGGTATGGAGTCGGGGTATGGAGTCGGGGTATGGAGTCGGGGTATGGAGTCGGGGTATGGAGTCGGGGTATGGAGTCGGGGTCTGGAGTCGGGGTCTGGAGTCGGGGTCTGGAGTCAGCGTCTGGAGTCAGCGTCTGGAGTCAGCGTCTGGAGTCGGGGTCTGGAGTGGGGGTCTGGAGTCGGGGACTGGAGTCGGTGAGTTGAGTCGGTGTCTGGAGTCGGGGTCTGGAGTCAAGGTCTGGACTCGGGGTCTGATGTCGGGGTCTGGAGTCAGGGTCTGGAGTCAGGGTCTGGGGGTGTCGGGGTCTGGAGTCGGGATCTGGAAGAGTTGGGATCTGGTGTCATGGTCTGGAATCGGAGGCTGGAATCGGTGTCTGGAGTCAGGGTCTGGAGTCGGGGTCTGGAGTCGGGGTCTGGAGTCGGGGTCTGGAGTCGGGGTCTGGAGTAGTCAAGGACTTGTGTCGGGGTCTGGAGTCATGGTCTGGAGTCAGAGTCTGGAGGAGTCAGGGTCTGGTGTCAGGGTCTGGAGTAGGGGCCTGGAGTAGTCGAGGTCTGGTGTCAGGATTTGGACTCGGGGTCTGGAGACGTGGTCTGGAGTCGTGGTCTGTAGTCGGGGTCTGGAGTCGGTGTCTGGAATCAGGGTCTGGAGTCAGGGTCTGGAGGTGTCGGGGTCTGGAGTCAGAGTCTGGGTCGGAGTCTGGAGTCGGAATCTGGAGGAGTCGGGGTCTGGTGTCAGCGTCTGGAGTGGGGGCCGGGAGGAGTCGAGGTCTGGTGTCGGGGTCTGGACTCGGGGTCTGGAGCTGGGGTCTGGAGTCGGAGTCTGGAGTCGGCGTCTGGAGGAGTCGGCGTCTGGAGTCGGGGTCTAGAGGAGTCGGGGTCTGGTGTCAGGGTCTGGAATCAGAGGCTGGACTCGGGGTCTGGAGTCGGGGTCTGGAGTCGGGGTATGGAGTCTGGGTCGGAAGTGGTCGGTGTCGGGAGTTGGGGTCTGGACGTGTCTGGGTCTGGAAAAGTCGAGGCCTTGAGGAGTCGGGGTCTGGTGTCGGGGTCTGGACTCGTGGTCCGGACTCGAGGTCTTGAGTCGGGGTCTGGAGTCGGGGTCTGGAGTCGGGGTCTGGAGTCAGGGTCCGGAGGAGTCATGGTCTGGTGTCAGGGTCTGGAGTCGGAAGCTGGAATCGGTGTCTGGAGTCGGTCTCCGGAGTCGGGGTATGGAGTCGGGGTTGGAGTCGGGGACTGGAGGAATCGGGGTCTGGAGTCAGGATCTGGAGTCGGTGTCTGGAGTAGGGGTATTGAGTCAGGGACTGGAGGAGTCGGGGTCTGGAGTTGGGGTCTGCTGTCGGGGTCTGGAAGCGGGGTCTGGAGGTGGCGTCTGGAGTCGGCGTCTGGAGAAGTCGAGGTCTGGTGTAGGGGTCTGGTCTCGGGGTCTGGACTCGAGGTCAGGAGTCGGGTTCTGGAGGTGGGGACTGGCGTCGGGGTCTGGAGGCGGGGACTGGCGGCGGTGTCTGGAGGAGTCGGGGTCTGGTGTCAGTGTCTGGAGTTGGGGTCTGGAGTCGGGGTCTGGAGTCGGGGTCTGAAGTCGGGGTCTGGAGTCGCGGTCTGGAGTCGGGGTCTGGAGTCGGGGTCTGGAGTCGGGGTCTGGAGTCGGGGTCTGGAGTCGGGGCCTGGCGGAGTGGGGGTACGCTGTCAGTGTCTGGAGTCTGTGTCTGGAATCGGGGACTAGAGTCGGTATCTGGAGCCGGGGTCTGGAGTATTCGAGGTCTGGTGTCGGGATCTGGAGTTGGGGACTGGAGTCTGGTACTGGAGTCGGGGTTTGGAGTCGGTTTATGCACGAGTCGGGGCCTGGTGTCAGTGTCTGTAGTCGGGGTCTTGAATCGGGGTCTGGAGTCGGGGTCTGGAGGAGTCGGGATCTGGTGTCAGGGTCTGGAATCGGAGGCTGGAATTGGTGTCTGGAGTCAGGGTCTGGAGTCGGGGTCTGGAGTCGGGGTCTGGAGTAGTCAAGTTCTCGTGTCGGGGTCTGGAGTCGGGATCTGTAGTCAGAGTCTGGAGGAGTCGGGGTCTGGAGTCGGGGTCTGGAGTCGGGGTCTGGCGTCGGGGTCTGGAGTCGGGGTCTGGAGTCGAAGTCGGGGTCAGGAGAAGTCGGGGTCTGGAGTCGGGGTCTGGAGGAGTCGGGATCTGGTGTCAGGGTCTGGAATCGGAGGCTGGAATTGGTGTCTGGAGTCAGGGTCTGGAGTCGGGGTCTGGAGTCGGGGTCTGGAGTAGTCAAGTTCTCGTGTCGGGGTCTGGAGTCGGGATCTGTAGTCAGAGTCTGGAGGAGTCGGGGTCTGGAGTCGGGGTCTGGAGTCGGGGTCTGGAGTCGGGGTCTGGAGTCGGGGTGTGGAGTCGGGGTCTGGAGTCGGGGTCTGGAGTCGGGGTCTGGAGTCGGGGTCTGGAGTCGGGGTCTGGAGTCGGGGTCTGCAGTCGGGGTCTGCAGTCGGGGTCTGCAGTCGGGGTCTGCAGTCGGGGTCTGGTGTCGGGGTCTGGAGGAGTTGGGGTCTGGAGGAGTTGGGGTCTGGTGTCAGCGTCTGGAGTCGGGGTCTGGAGGAGTCGTGGTCTGGTGTCAGGGTCTGGAGTCGGAAGCTGGAATCGGTGTCTGGAGTCGGTGTCTGGAGTCGGGGTATGGAGTCGGGGTATGGAGTCGGGGTATGGAGTCGGGGTCTCGAATCGGGGTCTGGAGTCGGGGTCTGGAGTCGGGGTCTGGAGGAGTCGGGATCTGGTGTCAGGGTCTGGAATTGGAGGCTGGAATCGGTGTCTGGAGTCAGGGTCTGGAGTCGGGGTCTGGAGTCGGGGTCTGGAGTTGGGGTCTGGAGTAGTCAAGTTCTCATGTCGGGGTCTGGAGTCGGGATCTGTAGTCAGAGTCTGGAGGAGTCAGGGTCTGGAGTCGGGGTCTGGAGTCGGGGTCTGGAGTCAGGGTCTGGAGTCAGGGTCTGGAGTCGGGGTCTGGAGTCGGGGTCTGGAGTCGGGGTCTGGAGTCGGAGTCTGGAGTCGGGGTCTGGAGCCGGGGTCTGGAGTCGGGGTCTGGAGTCGGGGTCTGCAGTCGGGGTCTGCAGTCGGGGTCTGCAGTCGGGGTCTGGTGTCGGGGTCTGGAGGAGTTGGGGTCTGGAGGAGTTGGGGTCTGGTGTCAGCGTCTGGAGTCGGGGTCTGGAGGAGTCGTGGTCTGGTGTCAGGGTCTGGAGTCAGAAGCTGGAATCGGTGTCTGGAGTCGGTGTCTGGAGTCGGGGTATGGAGACGGGGTATGGAGTCGGGGTATGGAGTCGGGGTATGGAGTCGGGGTATGGAGTCGGGGTATGGAGGAGCTGTGGTCTGGTGTCAGGGTCTGAAGTCGGAAGCTGGAATCGGTGTCTGGAGTCGGTGTCTGGAGTCGGGGGATGGAGACGGGGTATGGAGTCGGGGTATGGAGTCGGGGTATGGAGTCGGGGTATGGAGTCGGGGTATGGAGTCGGGGTATGGAGTCGGGGTATGGAGTCGGGGTATGGAGTCGGGGTCTGGAGTCGGGGTCTGGAGTCGGGGTCTGGAGTCAGCGTCTGGAGTCAGCGTCTGGAGTCGGGGTCTGGAGTGGGGGTCTGGAGTCGGGGACTGGAGTCGGTGAGTTGAGTCGGTGTCTGGAGTCGGGGTCTGGAGTCAAGGTCTGGACTCGGGGTCTGATGTCGGGGTCTGGAGTCAGGGTCTGGAGTCAGGGTCTGGGGGTGTCGGGGTCTGGAGTCGGGATCTGGAAGAGTTGGGATCTGGTGTCATGGTCTGGAATCGGAGGCTGGAATCGGTGTCTGGAGTCAGGGTCTGGAGTCGGGGTCTGGAGTCGGGGTCTGGAGTCGGGGTCTGGAGTCGGGGTCTGGAGTCGGGGTCTGGAGTCGGGGTCTGGAGTCGGGGTCTGGAGTAGTCAAGGACTTGTGTCGGGGTCTGGAGTCATGGTCTGGAGTCAGAGTCTGGAGGAGTCAGGGTCTGGTGTCAGGGTCTGGAGTAGGGGCCTGGAGTAGTCGAGGTCTGGTGTCAGGATTTGGACTCGGGGTCTGGAGACGTGGTCTGGAGTCGTGGTCTGTAGTCGGGGTCTGGAGTCGGTGTCTGGAATCAGGGTCTGGAGTCAGGGTCTGGAGGTGTCGGGGTCTGGAGTCAGAGTCTGGGTCGGAGTCTGGAGTCGGAATCTGGAGGAGTCGGGGTCTGGTGTCAGCGTCTGGAGTGGGGGCCGGGAGGAGTCGAGGTCTGGTGTCGGGGTCTGGACTCGGGGTCTGGAGCTGGGGTCTGGAGTCGGAGTCTGGAGTCGGCGTCTGGAGGAGTCGGCGTCTGGAGTCGGGGTCTAGAGGAGTCGGGGTCTGGTGTCAGGGTCTGGAATCAGAGGCTGGACTCGGGGTCTGGAGTCGGGGTCTGGAGTCGGGGTATGGAGTCTGGGTCGGAAGTGGTCGGTGTCGGGAGTTGGGGTCTGGACGTGTCCGGGTCTGGAAAAGTCGAGGCCTTGAGGAGTCGGGGTCTGGTGTCGGGGTCTGGACTCGTGGTCCGGACTCGAGGTCTTGAGTCGGGGTCTGGAGTCGGGGTCTGGAGTCGGGGTCTGGAGTCAGGGTCCGGAGGAGTCATGGTCTGGTGTCAGGGTCTGGAGTCGGAAGCTGGAATCGGTGTCTGGAGTCGGTCTCCGGAGTCGGGGTATGGAGTCGGGGTTGGAGTCGGGGACTGGAGGAATCGGGGTCTGGAGTCAGGATCTGGAGTCGGTGTCTGGAGTAGGGGTATTTAGTCAGGGACTGGAGGAGTCGGGGTCTGGAGTTGGGGTCTGCTGTCGGGGTCTGGAAGCGGGGTCTGGAGGTGGCGTCTGGAGTCGGCGTCTGGAGAAGTCGAGGTCTGGTGTAGGGGTCTGGTCTCGGGGTCTGGACTCGAGGTCAGGAGTCGGGTTCTGGAGGTGGGGACTGGCGTCGGGGTCTGGAGGCGGGGACTGGCGGCGGTGTCTGGAGGAGTCGGGGTCTGGTGTCAGTGTCTGGAGTTGGGGTCTGGAGTCGGGGTCTGGAGTCGGGGTCTGAAGTCGGGGTCTGGAGTCGCGGTCTGGAGTCGGGGTCTGGAGTCGGGGTCTGGAGTCGGGGTCTGGAGTCGGGGTCTGGAGTCGGGGCCTGGCGGAGTGGGGGTACGCTGTCAGTGTCTGGAGTCTGTGTCTGGAATCGGGGACTAGAGTCGGTATCTGGAGCCGGGGTCTGGAGTATTCGAGGTCTGGTGTCGGGATCTGGAGTTGGGGACTGGAGTCTGGTACTGGAGTCGGGGTTTGGAGTCGGTTTATGCACGAGTCGGGGCCTGGTGTCAGTGTCTGTAGTCGGGGTCTTGAATCGGGGTCTGGAGTCGGGGTCTGGAGGAGTCGGGATCTGGTGTCAGGGTCTGGAATCGGAGGCTGGAATTGGTGTCTGGAGTCAGGGTCTGGAGTCGGGGTCTGGAGTCGGGGTCTGGAGTAGTCAAGTTCTCGTGTCGGGGTCTGGAGTCGGGATCTGTAGTCAGAGTCTGGAGGAGTCGGGGTCTGGAGTCGGGGTCTGGAGTCGGGGTCTGGAGTCGGGGTCTGGAGTCGGGGTGTGGAGTCGGGGTCTGGAGTCGGGGTCTGGAGTCGGGGTCTGGAGTCGGGGTCTGGAGTCGGGGTCTGGAGTCGGGGTCTGCAGTCGGGGTCTGCAGTCGGGGTCTGCAGTCGGGGTCTGCAGTCGGGGTCTGGTGTCGGGGTCTGGAGGAGTTGGGGTCTGGAGGAGTTGGGGTCTGGTGTCAGCGTCTGGAGTCGGGGTCTGGAGGAGTCGTGGTCTGGTGTCAGGGTCTGGAGTCGGAAGCTGGAATCGGTGTCTGGAGTCGGGGTATGGAGTCGGGGTATGGAGTCGGGGTATGGAGTCGGGGTATGGAGTCGGGGTATGGAGTCGGGGTATGGAGTCGGGGTATGGAGTCGGGGTATGGAGTCGGGGTATGGAGTCGGTGTATGGAGTCGGGGTATGGAGTCGGGGTATGGAGTCGGGGACTGGAGGAATCGGGGTCTGGAGTGAGGATCTGGGGTGATGATCTGGGGTCGGGGCCTGGAGTCGGGTTCTGGAAGAGTCGGGGTCTGGTGTCGGGGTCTGGAGTCGGGGCCTGGAGACAAGGTCTGGTGTCGGGGTCTGAAGATGGGGTCTGGAGTCAGGGTCTGGTAGAGTCGGGATCTGGTGTCATGGTCTGGAATCGGAGGCTGGAATCTGTGTCTGGAGTCGGGGTCTGGTGTCAGGGTCTGGAGTCGGGGCCTGGAGGATTCGAGGTCTGGTGTTGGGTTCTGGACTCGGGGTCTGGAGTCGAGGTCTGGAGTAGGGGTCTGCAGTCGGGTTCTGGAGTCGGGGTCTGGAGGATTCGGGGTCTGGTGTCGGGGTCTGGAGGAGTCGAGGACTGGTGTCAGGTTCTGGAATCGGAGGCTGGAATCGGTGTCTGGAGTCGGGGTCTGGAATCGGGGTATGGAGTCGGGGTCGGAAGGGGTAGGTGTCGGGAGGTGGGGTCTGGACATGTCCGGGTCTGTAGGAGTCAGGGTCTTGAGGAACCGTGGTCTGGAGTCGGGGTCTCAAGTCGTGGTCTCGAGTCGGGGTCTGGAGGAGTCGGGGTCTGATGTCGGGTTCTGGAGACGGGGTCGGGAGTCGGGGTCTAGGTTATTCGAGGTCTGGTGTCGGTGTCTGGAATCGTGGTCCGGACTCGAGGTCAGGAGTCAGGGTCTGGAGGAGTCGGGATCTGGAGTCATGGTCTGGAGTCGGGGTCTGGTGTCAGGGTCTGGAGTCGGAAGCTGGAATCGGTGTCTGGAGTTGGTGTCTGGAGTCGGGGTCTGGAGTCGGTGTCTGGTGTCGGGGTCTGGAGTCGGGGCCTGGAGTCAAGGTCTGGTGTCGGGGTCTGAAGATGGGGTCTGGAGTCAGGGTCTGGAGTCAGGGTCTGGTAGAGTCGGGATCTGGTGTCATGGTCTGGAATCGGAGGCTGGAATCTGTGTCTGGAGTCGGGGTCTGGTGTCAGGGTCTGGAGTCGGGGCCTGGAGGATTCGAGGTCTGGTGTCAGGATCTGGACTCGGGGTCTGGAGTCGAGGTCTGGATACGGGGTCTGGAGTCGGGGTCTGGAGTAGGGGTCTGCAGTCGGGTTCTGGAGTCAGGGTCCGGAGTCGGGGTCCGGAGTCGGGGTCTCAAGTCGGGGTCTCGATTCGGGATCTGGAGGAGTCGGGGTCTGAATCGGGGTCTGATGTCGGGTTCTGGAGACGGGGTCGGGAGTCGGGGTCTAGAGTATTCGAGGTCTGGTGTCGGGGTCTGGAATCGTGGTCCGGACTCGAGGTCAGGAGTCAGGGTCTGGAGGAGTCGGGATCTGGAGTCATGGTCTGGAGTCGGGGTCTGGTGTCAGGGTCTGGAGTCGGAAGCTGGAATCGGTGTCTGGAGTTGGTGTCTGGAGTCGGGGTATGGAGTCGGGGTATGGAGTCGGGGTGTGGAGTCAGAGACTGGAGGAATTGGGGTCTGGAGTCAGGATCTGGAGTCGGGGTATGGAGTCGGGTTCTGGGGTCGGGGCCTGGAGTCGGGGTTTGGAAGAGTCGGGGTCTGGAGTCGGGGCCTGGAGTCAAGGTCTGGAGTCGGGGTCTGGTGTCGGGGTCTGGAGTCAGGGTCTGGAGGTGTCGGGGTCTGGAAGAGTCGGGATCTGGAAGAGTCGGGATCTGGTGTCAAGGTCTGGAATTGGAGGCTGGAATCGGTGTGTGGAGTCGGAGTCAGGAGTCGGGGTCTGGAGTCGGGGTCCGGAGTCGGGGTCCGGAGTCGGGGTCCGGAGTCGGGGTCCGGAGTCGGGGTCCGGAGTCGGGGTCCGGAGTCGGGGTCCGGAGTCGGGGTCCGGAGTCGGGGTCCGGAGTCGGGGTCCGGAGTCGGGGTCCGGAGTCGGGGTCCGGAGTCGGGGTCCGGAGTCGGGGTCCGGAGTCGGGGTCCGGAGTCGGGGTCTGGAGGAGTCGGGGTCTGGAGGAGTCGGGGTCTGGAGGAGTCGGGGTCTGGAGGAGTTGGGGTCTGGAATCGGCATCTGGAGGAGTCGGGGTCTGGTGTCAGGGTCTGGAATCGAAGGATGGAATCAGTGTCTGGAGTCGGGGTCAGGAGTCGGGTTATGGAGTTGGGGTCTGGAGGAGTCGAGGTCTGGTGTCGGGGTCTTGAGTCGGGGTCTGGAGTCGGGGTCTGGAGTCGGGGTCTGGAGTCGGGGTCTGGAGGAGTTGGGGTCTGGAATCGGCATCTGGAGGAGTCGGGGTCTGGTGTCAGGGTCTGGAATCGAAGGATGGAATCGGTGTCTGGAGTCGGGGTCAGGAGTCGGGTTATGGAGTTAGGGTCTGGAGGAGTCGAGGTCTGGTGTCGGGGTCTGGAGTCGGAGTCCGGAGTCGTCAGGGTCTGGAGTCGGGTCAGGAGTAGGGGTCTGGAGTTGATGACTGCAGTCAGGGTCTGGAGTTGGGGCCTGGAGTCGGGGCCTGGGGGAGTCAAGATCTTGTGTCAGGGTCTGGATTCACTGTCTGGAGTCAACGTCTGGAGTGGGGGTCTGGAGTCGGGGACTGGAGTCGGTGAGGGGAGTCGGTGTCTGGAGTCGGGTCTGTAGTCAGGGCCTGGGGGAGTCGAGATCTTGTGTTGGGGTCTGGAGTCGGGGTCTGCTGTCGGGGTCTGGAAGCGGGGTCTGGAGGTGGCGTCTGGAGTCGGCGTCTGGAGAAGTCGAGGTCTGGTGTAGGGGTCTGGTCTCGGGGTCTGGACTCGAGGTCAGGAGTCGGGTTCTGGAGGTGGGGACTGGCGTCGGGGTCTGGAGGCGGGGACTGGCGGCGGTGTCTGGAGGAGTCGGGGTCTGGTGTCAGTGTCTGGAGTTGGGGTCTGGAGTCGGGGTCTGGAGTCGGGGTCTGAAGTCGGGGTCTGGAGTCGCGGTCTGGAGTCGGGGTCTGGAGTCGGGGTCTGGAGTCGGGGTCTGGAGTCGGGGTCTGGAGTCGGGGCCTGGCGGAGTGGGGGTACGCTGTCAGTGTCTGGAGTCTGTGTCTGGAATCGGGGACTAGAGTCGGTATCTGGAGCCGGGGTCTGGAGTATTCGAGGTCTGGTGTCGGGATCTGGAGTTGGGGACTGGAGTCTGGTACTGGAGTCGGGGTTTGGAGTCGGTTTATGCACGAGTCGGGGCCTGGTGTCAGTGTCTGTAGTCGGGGTCTTGAATCGGGGTCTGGAGTCGGGGTCTGGAGGAGTCGGGATCTGGTGTCAGGGTCTGGAATCGGAGGCTGGAATTGGTGTCTGGAGTCAGGGTCTGGAGTCGGGGTCTGGAGTCGGGGTCTGGAGTAGTCAAGTTCTCGTGTCGGGGTCTGGAGTCGGGATCTGTAGTCAGAGTCTGGAGGAGTCGGGGTCTGGAGTCGGGGTCTGGAGTCGGGGTCTGGAGTCGGGGTCTGGAGTCGGGGTCTGGAGTCGGGGTCTGGAGTCGGGGTCTGGAGTCGGGGTCTGGAGTCGGGGTCTGGAGTCGGGGTCTGCAGTCGGGGTCTGCAGTCGGGGTCTGCAGTCGGGGTCTGCAGTCGGGGTCTGCAGTCGGGGTCTGGTGTCGGGGTCTGGAGGAGTTGGGGTCTGGAGGAGTTGGGGTCTGGTGTCAGCGTCTGGAGTCGGGGTCTGGAGGAGTCGTGGTCTGGTGTCAGGGTCTGGAGTCGGAAGCTGGAATCGGTGTCTGGAGTCGGTGTCTGGAGTCGGGGTATGGAGTCGGGGTATGGAGTCGGGGTATGGAGTCGGGGTATGGAGTCGGGGTATGGAGTCGGGGTATGGAGTCGGGGTATGGAGTCGGGGTATGGAGTCGGTGTATGGAGTCGGGGTATGGAGTCGGGGTATGGAGTCGGGGACTGGAGGAATCGGGGTCTGGAGTGAGGATCTGGGGTGATGATCTGGGGTCGGGGCCTGGAGTCGGGTTCTGGAAGAGTCGGGGTCTGGTGTCGGGGTCTGGAGTCGGGGTCTGGAATCGGGGTATGGAGTCGGGGTCGGAAGGGGTAGGTGTCGGGAGGTGGGGTCTGGACATGTCCGGGTCTGTAGGAGTCAGGGTCTTGAGGAACCGTGGTCTGGAGTCGGGGTCTCAAGTCGTGGTCTCGAGTCGGGGTCTGGAGGAGTCGGGGTCTGATGTCGGGTTCTGGAGACGGGGTCGGGAGTCGGGGTCTAGGTTATTCGAGGTCTGGTGTCGGTGTCTGGAATCGTGGTCCGGACTCGAGGTCAGGAGTCAGGGTCTGGAGGAGTCGGGATCTGGAGTCATGGTCTGGAGTCGGGGTCTGGTGTCAGGGTCTGGAGTCGGAAGCTGGAATCGGTGTCTGGAGTTGGTGTCTGGAGTCGGGGTCTGGAGTCGGTGTCTGGTGTCGGGGTCTGGAGTCGGGGCCTGGAGTCAAGGTCTGGTGTCGGGGTCTGAAGATGGGGTCTGGAGTCAGGGTCTGGAGTCAGGGTCTGGTAGAGTCGGGATCTGGTGTCATGGTCTGGAATCGGAGGCTGGAATCTGTGTCTGGAGTCGGGGTCTGGTGTCAGGGTCTGGAGTCGGGGCCTGGAGGATTCGAGGTCTGGTGTCAGGATCTGGACTCGGGGTCTGGAGTCGAGGTCTGGATACGGGGTCTGGAGTCGGGGTCTGGAGTAGGGGTCTGCAGTCGGGTTCTGGAGTCAGGGTCCGGAGTCGGGGTCCGGAGTCGGGGTCTCAAGTCGGGGTCTCGATTCGGGATCTGGAGGAGTCGGGGTCTGAATCGGGGTCTGATGTCGGGTTCTGGAGACGGGGTCGGGAGTCGGGGTCTAGAGTATTCGAGGTCTGGTGTCGGGGTCTGGAATCGTGGTCCGGACTCGAGGTCAGGAGTCAGGGTCTGGAGGAGTCGGGATCTGGAGTCATGGTCTGGAGTCGGGGTCTGGTGTCAGGGTCTGGAGTCGGAAGCTGGAATCGGTGTCTGGAGTTGGTGTCTGGAGTCGGGGTATGGAGTCGGGGTATGGAGTCGGGGTATGGAGTCGGGGTATGGAGTCGGGGTATGGAGTCGGGGTATGGAGTCGGGGTATGGAGTCGGGGTCTGGAGTCGGGGTCTGGAGTCGGGGTCTGGAGTCGGGGTCTGGAGTCGGGGTCTGGAGTCGGGGTCTGGAGTCGGGGTCTGGAGTCGGGGTCTGGAGTCGGGGTCTGGAGTCGGGGTCTGGAGTCGGGGTCTGGAGTCGGGGTCTGGAGTCAGCGTCTGGAGTCATGGTCTGGAGTCGGGGTCTGGAGTGGGGGTCTGGAGTCGGGGACTGGAGTCGGTGAGTTGAGTCGGTGTCTGGAGTCGGGGTCTGGAGTCAAGGTCTGGACTCGGGGTCTGATGTCGGGGTCTGGAGTCAGGGTCTGGAGTCAGGGTCTGGAGGTGTCGGGGTCTGGAGTCGGGATCTGGAAGAGTTGGGATCTGGCGTCATGGTCTGGAATCAGAGGCTGGAATCGGTGTCTGGAGTCAGGGTCTGGAGTCGGGGTCTGGAGTCGGGGTCTGGAGTCGGGGTCTGGAGTAGTCAAGGACTTGTGTCGGGGTCTGGAGTCGTGGTCTGGAGTCAGAGTCTGGAGGAGTCGGGGTCTGGTGTCAGGGTCTGGAGTAGGGGCCTGGAGTAGTCGAGGTCTGGTGTCAGGATTTGGACTCGGGGTCTGGAGACGTGGTCTGGAGTCGCGGTCTGTAGTCGGGGTCTGGAGACGGTGTCTGGAGTCAGGGTCTGGAGTCAGGGTCTGGAGGTGTTGGGGTCTGGAGTCAGGGTCTGGGTCGGAGTCTGGAGTCGGAATCTGGAGGAGTCGGGGTCTGGTGTCAGCGTCTGGAGTGGGGGACGGGAGGAGTCGAGGTCTGGTGTCGGGGTCTGGACTCGGGGTCTGGAGCTGGGGTCTGGAGTCGGAGTCTAGAGTCGGCGTCTGGAGGAGTCGGGGTCTGGAGTCGGGGTCTAGAGGAGTCGGGGTCTGGTGTCAGGGTCTGGAATCAGAGGCTGGACTCGGGGTCTGGAGTCGGGGTCTGGAGTCGGGGTATGGAGTCTGGGTCGGAAGTGGTCGGTGTCGGGAGTTGGGGTCTGGACGTGTCCGGGTCTGGAAGAGTCGGGGCCTTGAGGAGTCGGGGTCTGGTGTCGGGGTCTCAAGTCGGGGTCTCGAGTTGGGGTCTGGAGGAGTCGGGGTCTGCTGTCGGGGTCTGGAGTCGGGGTTGGGAGTCGGGGTCTAGAGTATTCAAGGTCTGGTGTCGGGGTCTGGACTCGTGGTCCGGACTCGAGGTCTTGAGTCGGGGTCTGGAGTCGGGGTCTGGAGTCGGTGTCTGGAGTCAGGGTCCGGAGGAGTCATGGTCTGGTGTCAGGGTCTGGAGTCGGAAGCTGGAATCGGTGTCTGGAGTCGGTCTCCGGAGTCGGGGTATGGAGTCGGGGTTGGAGTCGGGGACTGGAGGAATCGGGGTCTGGAGTCAGGATCTGGAGTCGGTGTCTGGAGTAGGGGTATTGAGTCAGGGACTGGAGGAGTCGGGGTCTGGAGTTGGGGTCTGCTGTCGGGGTCTGGAAGCGGGGTCTGGAGGTGGCGTCTGGAGTCGGTGTCTGGAGAAGTCGAGGTCTGATGTAGGGGTCTGGTCTCGGGGTCTGGACTCGAGGTCAGGAGTCGGGTTCTGGAGGCGGGGACTGGCGTCCGGGTCTGGAGGCAGGGACTGGCGGCAGTGTCTGGAGGAGTCGGGGTCTGGTGTCAGTGTCTGGAGTCGGGGTCTGGAGTCGGGGTCTGGAGTCGGGGTCTGAAGTCGGGGTCTGGAGTCGCGGTCTGGAGTCGGGGTCTGGAGTCGGGGTCTGGAGTCGGGGTCTGGAGTCGGGGCCTGGCGGAGTGGGGGTCCGCTGTCAGTGTCTGGAGTCTGTGTCTGGAATCGGGGACTGGAGTCGGTGTCTGGAGCCGGGGTCTGGAGTATTCGAGGTCTGGTGTCGGGATCTGGAGTTGGGGACTGGAGTCTGGTACTGGAGTCGGGGTTTGGAGTCGGGGTCTGGAGGAGTCGGGATCTGGTGTCAGGGTCTGGAATTGGAGGCTGGAATCGGTGTCTGGAGTCGGGGCCTGGTGTCAGTGTCTGTAGTCGGGGTCTCGAATCGGGGTCTGGAGTCGGGGTCTGGAGTCGGGGTCTGGAGGAGTCGGGATCTGGTGTCAGGGTCTGGAATTGGAGGCTGGAATCGGTGTCTGGAGTCAGGGTCTGGAGTCGGGGTCTGGAGTCGGGGTCTGGAGTTGGGGTCTGGAGTAGTCAAGTTCTCATGTCGGGGTCTGGAGTCGGGATCTGTAGTCAGAGTCTGGAGGAGTCAGGGTCTGGAGTCAGGGTCTGGAGTCGGGGTCTGGAGTCAGGGTCTGGAGTCAGGGTCTGGAGTCGGGGTCTGGAGTCGGGGTCTGGAGTCGGGGTCTGGAGTCGGAGTCTGGAGTCGGGGTCTGGAGTCGGGGTCTGGAGTCGGGGTCTGGAGTCGGGGTCTGCAGTCGGGGTCTGCAGTCGGGGTCTGCAGTCGGGGTCTGGTGTCGGGGTCTGGAGGAGTTGGGGTCTGGAGGAGTTGGGGTCTGGTGTCAGCGTCTGGAGTCGGGGTCTGGAGGAGTCGTGGTCTGGTGTCAGGGTCTGGAGTCGGAAGCTGGAATCGGTGTCTGGAGTCGGTGTCTGGAGTCGGGGTATGGAGACGGGGTATGGAGTCGGGGTATGGAGTCGGGGTATGGAGTCGGGGTATGGAGTCGGGGTATGGAGGAGCTGTGGTCTGGTGTCAGGGTCTGAAGTCGGAAGCTGGAATCGGTGTCTGGAGTCGGTGTCTGGAGTCGGGGGATGGAGACGGGGTATGGAGTCGGGGTATGGAGTCGGGGTATGGAGTCGGGGTATGGAGTCGGGGTATGGAGTCGGGGTATGGAGTCGGGGTATGGAGTCGGGGTCTGGAGTCGGGGTCTGGAGTCAGCGTCTGGAGTCAGCGTCTGGAGTCAGCGTCTGGAGTCGGGGTCTGGAGTGGGGGTCTGGAGTCGGGGACTGGAGTCGGTGAGTTGAGTCGGTGTCTGGAGTCGGGGTCTGGAGTCAAGGTCTGGACTCGGGGTCTGATGTCGGGGTCTGGAGTCAGGGTCTGGAGTCAGGGTCTGGGGGTGTCGGGGTCTGGAGTCGGGATCTGGAAGAGTTGGGATCTGGTGTCATGGTCTGGAATCGGAGGCTGGAATCGGTGTCTGGAGTCAGGGTCTGGAGTCGGGGTCTGGAGTCGGGGTCTGGAGTCGGGGTCTGGAGTCGGGGTCTGGAGTCGGGGTCTGGAGTAGTCAAGGACTTGTGTCGGGGTCTGGAGTCATGGTCTGGAGTCAGAGTCTGGAGGAGTCAGGGTCTGGTGTCAGGGTCTGGAGTAGGGGCCTGGAGTAGTCGAGGTCTGGTGTCAGGATTTGGACTCGGGGTCTGGAGACGTGGTCTGGAGTCGTGGTCTGTAGTCGGGGTCTGGAGTCGGTGTCTGGAATCAGGGTCTGGAGTCAGGGTCTGGAGGTGTCGGGGTCTGGAGTCAGAGTCTGGGTCGGAGTCTGGAGTCGGAATCTGGAGGAGTCGGGGTCTGGTGTCAGCGTCTGGAGTGGGGGCCGGGAGGAGTCGAGGTCTGGTGTCGGGGTCTGGACTCGGGGTCTGGAGCTGGGGTCTGGAGTCGGAGTCTGGAGTCGGCGTCTGGAGGAGTCGGCGTCTGGAGTCGGGGTCTAGAGGAGTCGGGGTCTGGTGTCAGGGTCTGGAATCAGAGGCTGGACTCGGGGTCTGGAGTCGGGGTCTGGAGTCGGGGTATGGAGTCTGGGTCGGAAGTGGTCGGTGTCGGGAGTTGGGGTCTGGACGTGTCCGGGTCTGGAAAAGTCGAGGCCTTGAGGAGTCGGGGTCTGGTGTCGGGGTCTGGACTCGTGGTCCGGACTCGAGGTCTTGAGTCGGGGTCTGGAGTCGGGGTCTGGAGTCGGGGTCTGGAGTCAGGGTCCGGAGGAGTCATGGTCTGGTGTCAGGGTCTGGAGTCGGAAGCTGGAATCGGTGTCTGGAGTCGGTCTCCGGAGTCGGGGTATGGAGTCGGGGTTGGAGTCGGGGACTGGAGGAATCGGGGTCTGGAGTCAGGATCTGGAGTCGGTGTCTGGAGTAGGGGTATTGAGTCAGGGACTGGAGGAGTCGGGGTCTGGAGTTGGGGTCTGCTGTCGGGGTCTGGAAGCGGGGTCTGGAGGTGGCGTCTGGAGTCGGCGTCTGGAGAAGTCGAGGTCTGGTGTAGGGGTCTGGTCTCGGGGTCTGGACTCGAGGTCAGGAGTCGGGTTCTGGAGGTGGGGACTGGCGTCGGGGTCTGGAGGCGGGGACTGGCGGCGGTGTCTGGAGGAGTCGGGGTCTGGTGTCAGTGTCTGGAGTTGGGGTCTGGAGTCGGGGTCTGGAGTCGGGGTCTGAAGTCGGGGTCTGGAGTCGCGGTCTGGAGTCGGGGTCTGGAGTCGGGGTCTGGAGTCGGGGTCTGGAGTCGGGGTCTGGAGTCGGGGCCTGGCGGAGTGGGGGTACGCTGTCAGTGTCTGGAGTCTGTGTCTGGAATCGGGGACTAGAGTCGGTATCTGGAGCCGGGGTCTGGAGTATTCGAGGTCTGGTGTCGGGATCTGGAGTTGGGGACTGGAGTCTGGTACTGGAGTCGGGGTTTGGAGTCGGTTTATGCACGAGTCGGGGCCTGGTGTCAGTGTCTGTAGTCGGGGTCTTGAATCGGGGTCTGGAGTCGGGGTCTGGAGGAGTCGGGATCTGGTGTCAGGGTCTGGAATCGGAGGCTGGAATTGGTGTCTGGAGTCAGGGTCTGGAGTCGGGGTCTGGAGTCGGGGTCTGGAGTAGTCAAGTTCTCGTGTCGGGGTCTGGAGTCGGGATCTGTAGTCAGAGTCTGGAGGAGTCGGGGTCTGGAGTCGGGGTCTGGAGTCGGGGTCTGGCGTCGGGGTCTGGAGTCGGGGTCTGGAGTCGAAGTCGGGGTCAGGAGAAGTCGGGGTCTGGAGTCGGGGTCTGGAGGAGTCGGGATCTGGTGTCAGGGTCTGGAATCGGAGGCTGGAATTGGTGTCTGGAGTCAGGGTCTGGAGTCGGGGTCTGGAGTCGGGGTCTGGAGTAGTCAAGTTCTCGTGTCGGGGTCTGGAGTCGGGATCTGTAGTCAGAGTCTGGAGGAGTCGGGGTCTGGAGTCGGGGTCTGGAGTCGGGGTCTGGAGTCGGGGTCTGGAGTCGGGGTGTGGAGTCGGGGTCTGGAGTCGGGGTCTGGAGTCGGGGTCTGGAGTCGGGGTCTGGAGTCGGGGTCTGGAGTCGGGGTCTGCAGTCGGGGTCTGCAGTCGGGGTCTGCAGTCGGGGTCTGCAGTCGGGGTCTGGTGTCGGGGTCTGGAGGAGTTGGGGTCTGGAGGAGTTGGGGTCTGGTGTCAGCGTCTGGAGTCGGGGTCTGGAGGAGTCGTGGTCTGGTGTCAGGGTCTGGAGTCGGAAGCTGGAATCGGTGTCTGGAGTCGGTGTCTGGAGTCGGGGTATGGAGTCGGGGTATGGAGTCGGGGTCTCGAATCGGGGTCTGGAGTCGGGGTCTGGAGTCGGGGTCTGGAGGAGTCGGGATCTGGTGTCAGGGTCTGGAATTGGAGGCTGGAATCGGTGTCTGGAGTCAGGGTCTGGAGTCGGGGTCTGGAGTCGGGGTCTGGAGTTGGGGTCTGGAGTAGTCAAGTTCTCATGTCGGGGTCTGGAGTCGGGATCTGTAGTCAGAGTCTGGAGGAGTCAGGGTCTGGAGTCGGGGTCTGGAGTCGGGGTCTGGAGTCAGGGTCTGGAGTCAGGGTCTGGAGTCGGGGTCTGGAGTCGGGGTCTGGAGTCGGGGTCTGGAGTCGGAGTCTGGAGTCGGGGTCTGGAGCCGGGGTCTGGAGTCGGGGTCTGGAGTCGGGGTCTGCAGTCGGGGTCTGCAGTCGGGGTCTGCAGTCGGGGTCTGGTGTCGGGGTCTGGAGGAGTTGGGGTCTGGAGGAGTTGGGGTCTGGTGTCAGCGTCTGGAGTCGGGGTCTGGAGGAGTCGTGGTCTGGTGTCAGGGTCTGGAGTCAGAAGCTGGAATCGGTGTCTGGAGTCGGTGTCTGGAGTCGGGGTATGGAGACGGGGTATGGAGTCGGGGTATGGAGTCGGGGTATGGAGTCGGGGTATGGAGTCGGGGTATGGAGGAGCTGTGGTCTGGTGTCAGGGTCTGAAGTCGGAAGCTGGAATCGGTGTCTGGAGTCGGTGTCTGGAGTCGGGGGATGGAGACGGGGTATGGAGTCGGGGTATGGAGTCGGGGTATGGAGTCGGGGTATGGAGTCGGGGTATGGAGTCGGGGTATGGAGTCGGGGTATGGAGTCGGGGTATGGAGTCGGGGTCTGGAGTCGGGGTCTGGAGTCGGGGTCTGGAGTCAGCGTCTGGAGTCAGCGTCTGGAGTCGGGGTCTGGAGTGGGGGTCTGGAGTCGGGGACTGGAGTCGGTGAGTTGAGTCGGTGTCTGGAGTCGGGGTCTGGAGTCAAGGTCTGGACTCGGGGTCTGATGTCGGGGTCTGGAGTCAGGGTCTGGAGTCAGGGTCTGGGGGTGTCGGGGTCTGGAGTCGGGATCTGGAAGAGTTGGGATCTGGTGTCATGGTCTGGAATCGGAGGCTGGAATCGGTGTCTGGAGTCAGGGTCTGGAGTCGGGGTCTGGAGTCGGGGTCTGGAGTCGGGGTCTGGAGTCGGGGTCTGGAGTCGGGGTCTGGAGTCGGGGTCTGGAGTCGGGGTCTGGAGTAGTCAAGGACTTGTGTCGGGGTCTGGAGTCATGGTCTGGAGTCAGAGTCTGGAGGAGTCAGGGTCTGGTGTCAGGGTCTGGAGTAGGGGCCTGGAGTAGTCGAGGTCTGGTGTCAGGATTTGGACTCGGGGTCTGGAGACGTGGTCTGGAGTCGTGGTCTGTAGTCGGGGTCTGGAGTCGGTGTCTGGAATCAGGGTCTGGAGTCAGGGTCTGGAGGTGTCGGGGTCTGGAGTCAGAGTCTGGGTCGGAGTCTGGAGTCGGAATCTGGAGGAGTCGGGGTCTGGTGTCAGCGTCTGGAGTGGGGGCCGGGAGGAGTCGAGGTCTGGTGTCGGGGTCTGGACTCGGGGTCTGGAGCTGGGGTCTGGAGTCGGAGTCTGGAGTCGGCGTCTGGAGGAGTCGGCGTCTGGAGTCGGGGTCTAGAGGAGTCGGGGTCTGGTGTCAGGGTCTGGAATCAGAGGCTGGACTCGGGGTCTGGAGTCGGGGTCTGGAGTCGGGGTATGGAGTCTGGGTCGGAAGTGGTCGGTGTCGGGAGTTGGGGTCTGGACGTGTCCGGGTCTGGAAAAGTCGAGGCCTTGAGGAGTCGGGGTCTGGTGTCGGGGTCTGGACTCGTGGTCCGGACTCGAGGTCTTGAGTCGGGGTCTGGAGTCGGGGTCTGGAGTCGGGGTCTGGAGTCAGGGTCCGGAGGAGTCATGGTCTGGTGTCAGGGTCTGGAGTCGGAAGCTGGAATCGGTGTCTGGAGTCGGTCTCCGGAGTCGGGGTATGGAGTCGGGGTTGGAGTCGGGGACTGGAGGAATCGGGGTCTGGAGTCAGGATCTGGAGTCGGTGTCTGGAGTAGGGGTATTGAGTCAGGGACTGGAGGAGTCGGGGTCTGGAGTTGGGGTCTGCTGTCGGGGTCTGGAAGCGGGGTCTGGAGGTGGCGTCTGGAGTCGGCGTCTGGAGAAGTCGAGGTCTGGTGTAGGGGTCTGGTCTCGGGGTCTGGACTCGAGGTCAGGAGTCGGGTTCTGGAGGTGGGGACTGGCGTCGGGGTCTGGAGGCGGGGACTGGCGGCGGTGTCTGGAGGAGTCGGGGTCTGGTGTCAGTGTCTGGAGTTGGGGTCTGGAGTCGGGGTCTGGAGTCGGGGTCTGAAGTCGGGGTCTGGAGTCGCGGTCTGGAGTCGGGGTCTGGAGTCGGGGTCTGGAGTCGGGGTCTGGAGTCGGGGTCTGGAGTCGGGGCCTGGCGGAGTGGGGGTACGCTGTCAGTGTCTGGAGTCTGTGTCTGGAATCGGGGACTAGAGTCGGTATCTGGAGCCGGGGTCTGGAGTATTCGAGGTCTGGTGTCGGGATCTGGAGTTGGGGACTGGAGTCTGGTACTGGAGTCGGGGTTTGGAGTCGGTTTATGCACGAGTCGGGGCCTGGTGTCAGTGTCTGTAGTCGGGGTCTTGAATCGGGGTCTGGAGTCGGGGTCTGGAGGAGTCGGGATCTGGTGTCAGGGTCTGGAATCGGAGGCTGGAATTGGTGTCTGGAGTCAGGGTCTGGAGTCGGGGTCTGGAGTCGGGGTCTGGAGTAGTCAAGTTCTCGTGTCGGGGTCTGGAGTCGGGATCTGTAGTCAGAGTCTGGAGGAGTCGGGGTCTGGAGTCGGGGTCTGGAGTCGGGGTCTGGAGTCGGGGTGTGGAGTCGGGGTGTGGAGTCGGGGTCTGGAGTCGGGGTCTGGAGTCGGGGTCTGGAGTCGGGGTCTGGAGTCGGGGTCTGGAGTCGGGGTCTGCAGTCGGGGTCTGCAGTCGGGGTCTGCAGTCGGGGTCTGCAGTCGGGGTCTGGTGTCGGGGTCTGGAGGAGTTGGGGTCTGGAGGAGTTGGGGTCTGGTGTCAGCGTCTGGAGTCGGGGTCTGGAGGAGTCGTGGTCTGGTGTCAGGGTCTGGAGTCGGAAGCTGGAATCGGTGTCTGGAGTCGGGGTATGGAGTCGGGGTATGGAGTCGGGGTATGGAGTCGGGGTATGGAGTCGGGGTATGGAGTCGGGGTATGGAGTCGGGGTATGGAGTCGGGGTATGGAGTCGGGGTATGGAGTCGGTGTATGGAGTCGGGGTATGGAGTCGGGGTATGGAGTCGGGGACTGGAGGAATCGGGGTCTGGAGTGAGGATCTGGGGTGATGATCTGGGGTCGGGGCCTGGAGTCGGGTTCTGGAAGAGTCGGGGTCTGGTGTCGGGGTCTGGAGTCGGGGCCTGGAGACAAGGTCTGGTGTCGGGGTCTGAAGATGGGGTCTGGAGTCAGGGTCTGGTAGAGTCGGGATCTGGTGTCATGGTCTGGAATCGGAGGCTGGAATCTGTGTCTGGAGTCGGGGTCTGGTGTCAGGGTCTGGAGTCGGGGCCTGGAGGATTCGAGGTCTGGTGTTGGGTTCTGGACTCGGGGTCTGGAGTCGAGGTCTGGAGTAGGGGTCTGCAGTCGGGTTCTGGAGTCGGGGTCTGGAGGATTCGGGGTCTGGTGTCGGGGTCTGGAGGAGTCGAGGACTGGTGTCAGGTTCTGGAATCGGAGGCTGGAATCGGTGTCTGGAGTCGGGGTCTGGAATCGGGGTATGGAGTCGGGGTCGGAAGGGGTAGGTGTCGGGAGGTGGGGTCTGGACATGTCCGGGTCTGTAGGAGTCAGGGTCTTGAGGAACCGTGGTCTGGAGTCGGGGTCTCAAGTCGTGGTCTCGAGTCGGGGTCTGGAGGAGTCGGGGTCTGATGTCAGGTTCTGGAGACGGGGTCGGGAGTCGGGGTCTAGGTTATTCGAGGTCTGGTGTCGGTGTCTGGAATCGTGGTCCGGACTCGAGGTCAGGAGTCAGGGTCTGGAGGAGTCGGGATCTGGAGTCATGGTCTGGAGTCGGGGTCTGGTGTCAGGGTCTGGAGTCGGAAGCTGGAATCGGTGTCTGGAGTTGGTGTCTGGAGTCGGGGTCTGGAGTCGGTGTCTGGTGTCGGGGTCTGGAGTCGGGGCCTGGAGTCAAGGTCTGGTGTCGGGGTCTGAAGATGGGGTCTGGAGTCAGGGTCTGGAGTCAGGGTCTGGTAGAGTCGGGATCTGGTGTCATGGTCTGGAATCGGAGGCTGGAATCTGTGTCTGGAGTCGGGGTCTGGTGTCAGGGTCTGGAGTCGGGGCCTGGAGGATTCGAGGTCTGGTGTCAGGATCTGGACTCGGGGTCTGGAGTCGAGGTCTGGATACGGGGTCTGGAGTCGGGGTCTGGAGTAGGGGTCTGCAGTCGGGTTCTGGAGTCAGGGTCCGGAGTCGGGGTCCGGAGTCGGGGTCTCAAGTCGGGGTCTCGATTCGGGATCTGGAGGAGTCGGGGTCTGAATCGGGGTCTGATGTCGGGTTCTGGAGACGGGGTCGGGAGTCGGGGTCTAGAGTATTCGAGGTCTGGTGTCGGGGTCTGGAATCGTGGTCCGGACTCGAGGTCAGGAGTCAGGGTCTGGAGGAGTCGGGATCTGGAGTCATGGTCTGGAGTCGGGGTCTGGTGTCAGGGTCTGGAGTCGGAAGCTGGAATCGGTGTCTGGAGTTGGTGTCTGGAGTCGGGGTATGGAGTCGGGGTATGGAGTCGGGGTGTGGAGTCAGAGACTGGAGGAATTGGGGTCTGGAGTCAGGATCTGGAGTCGGGGTATGGAGTCGGGTTCTGGGGTCGGGGCCTGGAGTCGGGGTTTGGAAGAGTCGGGGTCTGGAGTCGGGGCCTGGAGTCAAGGTCTGGAGTCGGGGTCTGGTGTCGGGGTCTGGAGTCAGGGTCTGGAGGTGTCGGGGTCTGGAAGAGTCGGGATCTGGAAGAGTCGGGATCTGGTGTCAAGGTCTGGAATTGGAGGCTGGAATCGGTGTGTGGAGTCGGAGTCAGGAGTCGGGGTCTGGAGTCGGGGTCCGGAGTCGGGGTCCGGAGTCGGGGTCCGGAGTCGGGGTCCGGAGTCGGGGTCCGGAGTCGGGGTCCGGAGTCGGGGTCCGGAGTCGGGGTCCGGAGTCGGGGTCCGGAGTCGGGGTCCGGAGTCGGGGTCCGGAGTCGGGGACCGGAGTCGGGGTCTGGAGGAGTCGGGGTCTGGAGGAGTCGGGGTCTGGAGGAGTCGGGGTCTGGAGGAGTCGGGGTCTGGAGGAGTTGGGGTCTGGAATCGGCATCTGGAGGAGTCGGGGTCTGGTGTCAGGGTCTGGAATCGAAGGATGGAATCAGTGTCTGGAGTCGGGGTCAGGAGTCGGGTTATGGAGTTGGGGTCTGGAGGAGTCGAGGTCTGGTGTCGGGGTCTTGAGTCGGGGTCTGGAGTCGGGGTCTGGAGTCGGGGTCTGGAGTCGGGGTCTGGAGGAGTTGGGGTCTGGAATCGGCATCTGGAGGAGTCGGGGTCTGGTGTCAGGGTCTGGAATCGAAGGATGGAATCGGTGTCTGGAGTCGGGGTCAGGAGTCGGGTTATGGAGTTAGGGTCTGGAGGAGTCGAGGTCTGGTGTCGGGGTCTGGAGTCGGAGTCCGGAGTCGTCAGGGTCTGGAGTCGGGTCAGGAGTAGGGGTCTGGAGTTGATGACTGCAGTCAGGGTCTGGAGTTGGGGCCTGGAGTCGGGGCCTGGGGGAGTCAAGATCTTGTGTCAGGGTCTGGATTCACTGTCTGGAGTCAACGTCTGGAGTGGGGGTCTGGAGTCGGGGACTGGAGTCGGTGAGGGGAGTCGGTGTCTGGAGTCGGGTCTGTAGTCAGGGCCTGGGGGAGTCGAGATCTTGTGTTGGGGTCTGGAGTCGGGGTCTGCTGTCGGGGTCTGGAAGCGGGGTCTGGAGGTGGCGTCTGGAGTCGGCGTCTGGAGAAGTCGAGGTCTGGTGTAGGGGTCTGGTCTCGGGGTCTGGACTCGAGGTCAGGAGTCGGGTTCTGGAGGTGGGGACTGGCGTCGGGGTCTGGAGGCGGGGACTGGCGGCGGTGTCTGGAGGAGTCGGGGTCTGGTGTCAGTGTCTGGAGTTGGGGTCTGGAGTCGGGGTCTGGAGTCGGGGTCTGAAGTCGGGGTCTGGAGTCGCGGTCTGGAGTCGGGGTCTGGAGTCGGGGTCTGGAGTCGGGGTCTGGAGTCGGGGTCTGGAGTCGGGGCCTGGCGGAGTGGGGGTACGCTGTCAGTGTCTGGAGTCTGTGTCTGGAATCGGGGACTAGAGTCGGTATCTGGAGCCGGGGTCTGGAGTATTCGAGGTCTGGTGTCGGGATCTGGAGTTGGGGACTGGAGTCTGGTACTGGAGTCGGGGTTTGGAGTCGGTTTATGCACGAGTCGGGGCCTGGTGTCAGTGTCTGTAGTCGGGGTCTTGAATCGGGGTCTGGAGTCGGGGTCTGGAGGAGTCGGGATCTGGTGTCAGGGTCTGGAATCGGAGGCTGGAATTGGTGTCTGGAGTCAGGGTCTGGAGTCGGGGTCTGGAGTCGGGGTCTGGAGTAGTCAAGTTCTCGTGTCGGGGTCTGGAGTCGGGATCTGTAGTCAGAGTCTGGAGGAGTCGGGGTCTGGAGTCGGGGTCTGGAGTCGGGGTCTGGAGTCGGGGTCTGGAGTCGGGGTCTGGAGTCGGGGTCTGGAGTCGGGGTCTGGAGTCGGGGTCTGGAGTCGGGGTCTGGAGTCGGGGTCTGGAGTCGGGGTCTGCAGTCGGGGTCTGCAGTCGGGGTCTGCAGTCGGGGTCTGCAGTCGGGGTCTGCAGTCGGGGTCTGGTGTCGGGGTCTGGAGGAGTTGGGGTCTGGAGGAGTTGGGGTCTGGTGTCAGCGTCTGGAGTCGGGGTCTGGAGGAGTCGTGGTCTGGTGTCAGGGTCTGGAGTCGGAAGCTGGAATCGGTGTCTGGAGTCGGTGTCTGGAGTCGGGGTATGGAGTCGGGGTATGGAGTCGGGGTATGGAGTCGGGGTATGGAGTCGGGGTATGGAGTCGGGGTATGGAGTCGGGGTATGGAGTCGGGGTATGGAGTCGGGGTATGGAGTCGGGGTATGGAGTCGGTGTATGGAGTCGGGGTATGGAGTCGGGGTATGGAGTCGGGGACTGGAGGAATCGGGGTCTGGAGTGAGGATCTGGGGTGATGATCTGGGGTCGGGGCCTGGAGTCGGGTTCTGGAAGAGTCGGGGTCTGGTGTCGGGGTCTGGAGTCGGGGCCTGGAGACAAGGTCTGGTGTCGGGGTCTGAAGATGGGGTCTGGAGTCAGGGTCTGGTAGAGTCGGGATCTGGTGTCATGGTCTGGAATCGGAGGCTGGAATCTGTGTCTGGAGTCGGGGTCTGGTGTCAGGGTCTGGAGTCGGGGCCTGGAGGATTCGAGGTCTGGTGTTGGGTTCTGGACTCGGGGTCTGGAGTCGAGGTCTGGAGTAGGGGTCTGCAGTCGGGTTCTGGAGTCGGGGTCTGGAGGATTCGGGGTCTGGTGTCGGGGTCTGGAGGAGTCGAGGACTGGTGTCAGGTTCTGGAATCGGAGGCTGGAATCGGTGTCTGGAGTCGGGGTCTGGAATCGGGGTATGGAGTCGGGGTCGGAAGGGGTAGGTGTCGGGAGGTGGGGTCTGGACATGTCCGGGTCTGTAGGAGTCAGGGTCTTGAGGAACCGTGGTCTGGAGTCGGGGTCTCAAGTCGTGGTCTCGAGTCGGGGTCTGGAGGAGTCGGGGTCTGATGTCGGGTTCTGGAGACGGGGTCGGGAGTCGGGGTCTAGGTTATTCGAGGTCTGGTGTCGGTGTCTGGAATCGTGGTCCGGACTCGAGGTCAGGAGTCAGGGTCTGGAGGAGTCGGGATCTGGAGTCATGGTCTGGAGTCGGGGTCTGGTGTCAGGGTCTGGAGTCGGAAGCTGGAATCGGTGTCTGGAGTTGGTGTCTGGAGTCGGGGTCTGGAGTCGGTGTCTGGTGTCGGGGTCTGGAGTCGGGGCCTGGAGTCAAGGTCTGGTGTCGGGGTCTGAAGATGGGGTCTGGAGTCAGGGTCTGGAGTCAGGGTCTGGTAGAGTCGGGATCTGGTGTCATGGTCTGGAATCGGAGGCTGGAATCTGTGTCTGGAGTCGGGGTCTGGTGTCAGGGTCTGGAGTCGGGGCCTGGAGGATTCGAGGTCTGGTGTCAGGATCTGGACTCGGGGTCTGGAGTCGAGGTCTGGATACGGGGTCTGGAGTCGGGGTCTGGAGTAGGGGTCTGCAGTCGGGTTCTGGAGTCAGGGTCCGGAGTCGGGGTCCGGAGTCGGGGTCTCAAGTCGGGGTCTCGATTCGGGATCTGGAGGAGTCGGGGTCTGAATCGGGGTCTGATGTCGGGTTCTGGAGACGGGGTCGGGAGTCGGGGTCTAGAGTATTCGAGGTCTGGTGTCGGGGTCTGGAATCGTGGTCCGGACTCGAGGTCAGGAGTCAGGGTCTGGAGGAGTCGGGATCTGGAGTCATGGTCTGGAGTCGGGGTCTGGTGTCAGGGTCTGGAGTCGGAAGCTGGAATCGGTGTCTGGAGTTGGTGTCTGGAGTCGGGGTATGGAGTCGGGGTATGGAGTCGGGGTGTGGAGTCAGAGACTGGAGGAATTGGGGTCTGGAGTCAGGATCTGGAGTCGGGGTATGGAGTCGGGTTCTGGGGTCGGGGCCTGGAGTCGGGGTTTGGAAGAGTCGGGGTCTGGAGTCGGGGCCTGGAGTCAAGGTCTGGAGTCGGGGTCTGGTGTCGGGGTCTGGAGTCAGGGTCTGGAGGTGTCGGGGTCTGGAAGAGTCGGGATCTGGAAGAGTCGGGATCTGGTGTCAAGGTCTGGAATTGGAGGCTGGAATCGGTGTGTGGAGTCGGAGTCAGGAGTCGGGGTCTGGAGTCGGGGTCCGGAGTCGGGGTCCGGAGTCGGGGTCCGGAGTCGGGGTCCGGACTCGGGGTCCGGAGTCGGGGTCCGGAGTCGGGGTCCGGAGTCGGGGTCCGGAGTCGGGGTCCGGAGTCGGGGTCCGGAGTCGAGGTCTGGTGTCGGGGTCTTGAGTCGGGGTCTGGAGTCGGGGTCCGGAGTCGGGGTCTGGAGTCGGGGTCTGGAGGAGTTGGGGTCTGGAATCGGCATCTGGAGGAGTCGGGGTCTGGTGTCAGGGTCTGGAATCGAAGGATGGAATCGGTGTCTGGAGTCGGGGTCAGGAGTCGGGTTATGGAGTTAGGGTCTGGAGGAGTCGAGGTCTGGTGTCGGGGTCTGGAGTCGGACTCCGGAGTCGTCGGGGTCTGGAGTCGGGTCAGGAGTAGGGGTCTGGAGTTGATGACTGCAGTCAGGGTCTGGAGTTGGGGCCTGGAGTCGGGGCCTGGGGGAGTCAAGATCTTGTGTCAGGGTCTGGATTCACTGTCTGGAGTCAACGTCTGGAGTGGGGGTCTGGAGTCGGGGACTGGAGTCGGTGAGGGGAGTCGGTGTCTGGAGTCGGGTCTGTAGTCAGGGCCTGGGGGAGTCGAGATCTTGTGTTGGGGTCTGGAGTCGGGGTCTGGAGTCGGGGCCTGTCGGAGTCGGGGTCCGCTGTCAATGTCTGGAGTCTGGGTCTGGAATCGGGGACTGGAGTCGGTGTCTGGTGTCGATGTCTGGAGTCGGGTTCTGGAGTATTCGAGGTCTGGTGTCGGGATCTGGTGTCGGGGACTGGATTCGGGTTCTGGAAGAGTCGGGGTCTGGAGTCGGGGTCTGGAGTCGGGGCCTGGACACAAGGTCTGGACTCGGGGTCTGATGTCGGGGTCTGGAGTCAGGGTCTGGAGTCAGGGTCTGGAGTCAGGGTCTGGAGTCAGGGTCTGGAGGTGTCGGGGTCTGCATTCGGGGTCTGGAAGAGTCGGGATCTGGTGTCATGGTCTGGAATCGGAGGCTGGAATCGGTGTCTGGAGTCGGGGTCTGGAGTCGGGGTATGGAGTCGGGGTCTGGAGTAGTCAAGGTCTCGTGTCAGGGTCTGGAGTCGTGGTCTGGAGTCGTGGTCTGGAGTCAGAGTCTGGAGGAGTCGGGGTCTGGTGTCAGGGTCTGGAATCGGGGCCTGGAGTAGTCGAGGTCTGGTGTCGGGATCTGGACTCGGGGTCTGGAGACGAGGTCTGGAGACGTGGTCTGGAGTCGGGGTCTGGCGGATTCGGGGTCTGGAGGATTCGGGGTCTGGCGTGGGGGTCTGGCGGAGTTGGGGTCTGGTGCCAGCGTCTGGAATCAGAGGCTAGAATCGGTGTCTGGAGTCGGGGCATGGAGTCGGGGTCTGGAAGAGCCGAGGTCTGGTGTCAGTGTCTGGAGGAGTCAAGGCTTGGTGTCGGGGTCTGGAGTTGGGGTCTGGAGTCGGGGTCTGGAGTCAGGGTCTGGAGGAGTTGGGGTCTGGAATCGACGTCTGGAGGAGTCGGGGTCTGGTGTCAGGGTCTGGAATCGGCGGATGGAATCGGTGTCTGGAGCCAGCGTCAGGAGTCGGGGTATGGAGTTGGGGACTGGAGGAGTCGAGGTCTGGTGTCGGGGTCTGGAGTCGGAGTCTGGAGTCAGAGTCTGGAGGAGTCGTGGTCTGGTGTCAGGGACTGGAGTAGGGGCCAGGAGGAAACTGGGTCTGGAGGAATCGGGGCCTGGAGCAGTCGGGGTCTGGAGGAGTCGGAGTCTGGAGTCGTCAGGGTCTGGAGTCCGGTCTGGAGTCAAGGTCTGGAGTCGGGGTCTGAAGACGGGTTCTGAAGTCGGGGTCTGGAGTCGGGGTATGGAATCAGGGTCTGGAGTCAGGGTCTGGAGGTGTCAGGGTCTGGAAGAGTCGGGATCTGGTGTCATGGTCTGGAATCAGAGGCTGGAATCGGTGTCTGGAATCGGGGTCTGGAGTTGGAGTCTGGAGTTGGAGTCTAGAGTAGTCAAGTTCTCGTGTCGGGGTCTGGAGTCAGGGTCTGGAGTCGGGGTCTGGAGTCAGGCTATGGAGTCGGCGTCTGGAAGAGTCGAGGTCTGGTGTCGGGGTATGGAGTCGGGGTCTGGAGTAGTCGAGTACTGGTGTTGGGGTCTGGAGTCGGGGTCTGGGTCGGAGTCTGGAGGAGTCGGGGTCAGGTGTCGGGGTCCGGAGTCGGGGTCCGGAGTCGGGGTCTGGAGTCGGGGTCTGGAGTCGGGGTCTGGAGCCGGGGTCTGGAGTCGGGGTCTGGAGTCGGGGTCTGGAGACGTGGTCTGGAGTCGGGCTCTCGTGTCAGGGTCTGGAGTCGGGGTCTGCAGTCAGGGTCTGGTGTAGGGTCTGGAGGAGTTCGGGTCTGGTGTCAGCGTCTGGAATCGGAGGCTAGAATCGGTGTCTGGAGTCGGGGTCTGGAGTAAGGCTATGGAGTCGGCGTCTGGAAGAGTCGAGGTCTGGTGTCGGAGTATGGAGTCGGGGTCTGGAGTAGTCGAGTTCTCGTGTCGGGGTCTGGAGTCAGGGTCTGGGTTGGAGTCTGGAGTCGAAATCTGGAGGAGTCGGGGTCTGGTGTCAGCGTCTGGAGTCGGAGCCTGGAGGAGTCGAGGTCTGGTGTCGGGGTCTGGAGTCGAGGTCTGGAGTCGGGGTCTGGAGTCGGTGTCTGGCGGAGTCGGGGTCCGCTGTCAGTGTCTGGAGTCTGGGTCTGGAATCGGGGACTGGAGTCAGTGTGTGGAGCCGGGGTCTGGAGTATTCGAGGTCTGGTGTCGGGATCTGGAGTTGGGGTCTGGAGTCTGGTACTGGAGTCGGGGTTTCGAGTCGGTTTATGGATGAGTCGGGGTCTGGTGTCAGTGTCAGGAGTCAGGGTCTCGAATCGGGGTCTGGAGTCGGGGTCTGCAGTCGGAGTCTCGAGTCGGGGTCTAGAGGAGTCGGGGTCTGGTGTCAGAGTCTGGAATCAGAGGCTGAAATCGGTGTCTGGACTCCGGGTCTGGAGTCGGGGTATGGAGTCGGGGTCGGAAGTGGTCGGTGTCGGGAGGTGGGGTCTGGACGTGTCCGGGTCTGGAAGAGTCGGGGCCTTGAGGAGTCGGGGTCTGGTGTCGGGGTCTCAAGTCGGGGTCTCGAGTCGGGGTCTGGAGGAGTCGGGGTCTGGAGTCGGGGTCTGGAGTCGGGGTCGGGAGTCGGTGTCTAGAGTATTTAACATCTGGTGTCGGGGTCTGGACTCGTGGTCCGGACTCAAGGTCTTGAGTCGGGGTCTGGAGTCGGGGTCTGGAGTCGGGGTCTGGAGTCGGGGTGTGGAGTCAGGGTCTGGAGTCAGGGTCTGGAGGAGTCAGGGTCTGGTGTCAGGGTCTGGAGTCAGAAGCTGGAATCGGTGTCTGGAGTTGGTGTCCGGAGTCGGTGTATGGATTCGGGGTTGGAGTCGGGGACTGGAGGAATCGGGGTCTGGAGTCAGGATCTGGAGTCGGTGTCTGCAGTAGGGTATTGAGTCGGGGAACCGAGGAGTCCGGGGTCTGGAGTTGGGGTCTGCTGTCGGGGTCTGGAGGCGGCTTCTGGAGTCGGGGTCTGGAGAAGTCGAGGTCTGGTGTAGGGGTCTGGTCTCGGGGTCTGGACTCGAGGTCAGGAGTCGGGTTCTGGAGGCGGGGACTGGCGTCAGGGTCTGGAGGCGGGGACTGGCGTCGGTGTCTGGAGGAGTCGGGCTCTGGTGTCAGTGTCTGGAGTCAGGGTCTGGAGTTGGGGGCTGGAGTCGGGGTCTGGAGGAGTCGGGGTTGGAGTCGGGGTCTGAAGTCGGGGTCTGGAGTCGGGGTCTGGAGTCGGGGTCTGGAGTCGGGGTCTGGAGTCGGTACCTGGCGTAGTGGGGTCCACTGTCAGTGTCTGGAGTCTGTGTCTGGAGCCGGTGTCTGGAGTATTTTGAGGTTTGGTGTCGGGATCTGGAGCTGGGGACTGGAGTCTGGTACTGGAGTCGGGGTTTGTAGTCGGTTTATGGACGAGTCGGTGTCTGGTGTCAGTGTCTGGAGTCGGGGTCTGGTGTCGGGGTCTGGAGTCAGGAAATGGAGGTGTTGGGGTCTGGAAGAGTCGGGATCTGGAAGAGTCGGGATCTGGTGTCAAGGTCTGGAATTGGAGGCTGGAATCGGTGTGTGGAGTCGGGGTCTGGAGTCGGGGTCTGGAGTCGGGGTCTGGAGTCGGGGTCTGGAGTCGGGGTCTGGAGTCGGGGTCTGGAGTCGGGGTCTGGAGTCGGCGTCTGGAGGAGTTGGGGTCTGGAATCAGCATCTGGAGGAGTCGGGGTCTGGTGTCAGGGTCTGGAATCGAAGGATGGAATCGGTGTCTGGAGTCGGGGTCAGGAGTCGGGTTATGGAGTTGGGGTCTGGAGGAGTCGAGGTCTGGTGTCGGGGTCTTGAGTCGGGGCCTGTTGGAGTCGGGGTCCGCTGTCAATGTCTGGAGTCTGGGTCTGGAATTGGGGACTGGAGTCGGTGTCTGGTGTCGATGTCTGGAGTCGGGGTCTGGAGTATTCGAGGTCTGGTGTCGGGATCTGGTGTCGGGGACTGGATTCGGGTTCTGGAAGAGTCGGGGTCTGGAGTCGGGGTCTGGAGTCAGGGTCTGGAATCGGGGCCTGGAGTAGTCGAGGTCTGGTGTCGGGATCTGGACTCGGGGTCTGGAGATGAGGTCTGGAGTCGGGGTCTGGCGGATTCGGGGTCTGGTGCCAGCGTCTGGAATCAGAGGCTAGAATCAGTGTCTGGAGTCGGGGTATGGAGTCGGGGTGTGGAAGAGCCGAGGTCTGGTGTCGGTGTCTGGAGGAGTCAAGGCTTGGTGTCGGGGTCTGGAGTTGGGGTCTGGAGTCGGGGTCTGGAGTCGGGGTCTGGAGTCAGGGTCTGGAGGAGTTGGGGTCTGGAATCGACATCTGGAGGAGTCGGGGTCTGGTGTCAGGGTCTGGAATCGGTGGATGGAATCGGAGTCTGGAGCCAGGGTCAGGAGTCGGGGTATGGAGTTGGGGACTGGAGGAGTCGAGGTCTGGTGTCGGGGTCTGGAGTCGGAGTCTGGAGTCGGAGTCTGGAGTCGGAGTCTGGAAGAGTCGTGGTCTGGTGTCAGGGACAGGAGTAGGGGCCTGGAGGAAACTGGGCCTGGAGGAATCGGGGCCTGGAGCAGTCGGGGTCTGGAGGAGTCGGGTCTGGAGTCAAGGTCTGGAGTCGGGGTCTGAAGTCGGGTTCTGAAGTCGAGGTCTGGAGTCGGGGTATGGAATCGGGGTCTGGAGTCAGGGTCTGGAGTCAGGGTCTGGAGGTGTCGGGGTCTGGAAGGGTCAGGATCTGGTGTCATGGTCTGGAATCGGAGGCTGGAATCGGTGTCTGGAATCGGGGACTGGAGTCGGAGTCTGGAGTTGGAGTCTGGAGTAGTCAAGTTCTCGTGTCGGGGTCTGGAGTCAGGGTCTGGAGTCAGAGTCTGGAGGAGTCGGGGTCCTGTGTCAGGGTCTGGAGTCGGGGCCTGGAGGAGTCGAGGTCTGGAGACGGGGTCTGGAGTCGGGGTCTGGAGTCGGGGTCTGGAGTCGGGGTCTGGAGTCGGGGTCTGGAGTCGGGGTCTGGAGTCGGGGTCTGGAGTCGGGGTCTGGAGTCGGGGTCTGGAGTCGGGGTCTGGAGTCGGGGTCTGGAGTCGGGGTCTGGAGTCGGGGTCTGGAGTCGGGGTCTGGAGTCGGGGTCTGGAGTCGGGGTCTGGAGTCGGGGTCTGGAGTCGGGGTCTGGAGTCGGGGTCTGGAGTCAGGGTCTGGGTCGGAGTCTGGAGTCGGAATCTGGAGGATTCGGGGTCTGGTGTCAGCGTCTGGAGTCGGGGCCTGGAGGAGTCGAGGTCTGGTGTCGGGGTCTGGACTCGGGGTCTGGAGTCGAGGTCTGGAGTCGGGGTCTGGAGTCGGGGTCTGGAGTTGGGGTCTGGAGTCGGGGTCTGGAGTCGGGGTCTGGAGTCGGGGTCTGGAGTCGGGGTCTGGAGTCGGGGTCTGGAGTCGGGGTCTGGAGTCGGGGTCTGGAGTCGGGGTCTGGAGTCAGGGTCTGGGTCGGAGTCTGGAGTCGGAATCTGGAGAAGTCGGGGTCTGGTGTCAGCGTCTGGAGTCGGGGTCTGGAGGAGTCGAGGTCTGGTGTCGGGGTCTGGACTCGGGGTCTGGAGTCGAGGTCTGGAGTCGGGGTCTGGAGTCGGGGTGTGGAGTCGAGGTCTGGAGTCGGGGTCTGGAGTCAGGGTCTGGGTCAGAGTCTGGAGTCGGAATCTGGAGTCGGAATCTGGAGGAGTCGGGGTCTGGTGTCAGCGTCTGGAGTCGGGGCCTGGAGGAGTCGAGGTCTGGTGTCGGGGTCTGGACTCGGGGTCTGGAGTCGAGGTCTGGAGTCGGGGTCTGGAGTCGGGGTCTGGAGTCGGGGTCTGGAGTCGGGGTCTGGAGTCGGGGTCTGGAGTCGGGGTCTGGAGTCGGGGTCTGGAGTCGGGGTCTGGAGTCGGGGTCTGGAGTCGGGGTCTGGAGTCGGGGTCTGGAGTCGAGGTCTGGAGTCGGGGTCTGGAGACGGGGTCTGGAGTCGGGGTCTGGAGTCAGGGTCTGGGTCGGAGTCTGGAGTCGGAATCTGGAGGAGTCGGGGTCTGGTGTCAGCGTCTGGAGTCGGGGTCTGGAGGAGTCGAGGTCTGGTGTCGGGGTCTGGACTCGGGGTCTGGAGTCGAGGTCTGGAGTCGGGGTCTGGAGTCGGGGTCTGGAGTCGGTGTCTGGAGTCGGGGTCTGGAGTCGGGGTCTGGAGTCGGGGTCTGGAGTCGGGGTCTGGAGTCGGAGTCTGGAGTCGGGGTCTAGAGGAGTCGGGGTCTGGTGTCAGGGTCTGGAATCAGAGGCTGAAATCGGTGTCTGGACTCCGGGTCTGGAGTCGGGGTATGGAGTCGGGGTCGGAAGTGGTCGGTGTCGGGAGGTGGGGTCTGGACGTGTCCGGGTCTGGAAGAGTCGGGGCCTTGAGGAGTCGGGGTCTGGTGTCGGGGTCTCAAGTCGGGGTCTCGAGTCGGGGTCTGGAGGAGTCGGGGTCTGGAGTCGGGGTCTGCTGTCGGGGTCTGGAGTCGGGGTCGGGAGTCGGGGTCTAGAGTATTCAAGGTCTGGTGTCGGGGTCTGGACTCGTGGTCCGGACTCGAGGTCTTTAGTCGGGGTCTGGAGTCGGGGTCTGGAGTTGCGGTCTGGAGTCGGGGTCTGGAGTCGGGGTCTGGTGTTGGACTCGGCAGGAGTTGGGGTCTGGTGTCAGTGTCTGGAATCGGAGGCTAGAATCGGTGTCTGGAGTCAGGGTCTGGAGTCATGCTATGGAGTCGGCGTCTGGAAGAGTCGAGGTCTGGTGCCGGGGTATGGAGTCGGGGTCAGGAGTAGTCGAGTTCTGGTGTCAGCGTCTGGAGTCGGGGCCCGGAGGAGTCGAGGTCTGGTGTCGGGGTCTGGAGTCAGGGTCTGGAGTCGGGGTCTGGAGTCGGGGTCTGGAGTCGGGGTCTGGAGTCGGGGTCTGGTGCTGGGGTCTGGAGGAGTTGGGGTCTGGTGTCAGCGTCTGGAATCGGAGTCTAGAATCGGTGTCAGGAGTCAGGGTCTGGAGTCAGGCTATGGAGTCGGCATCTGGGAGAGTCGAGGTCTGGTGCCGGGGTATGGAGTCGGGGTCTGCAGTAGTCGAGTTCTGGTGTCGGTGTCTGGAGTCGGGGTCTGGAGTCGGGGTATGGAGTTGGGGTCTGGAGTAGTCCAGTTCTCTTGTCGGGGTCTGGAGTCGGGATCTGGAGTCGGGGTCTGGTGTCGGGATCTGGAGTCGGGGCCTGGAGGAGTCGAGTTCTGGAGTCAGGGTCTGGAGTCAGGGTCTGGAGTCAGGGTCTGGAGTCAGGGTCTGGAGTGAGGGTCTGGAGTCAGGGTCTGGAGTCAGGGTCTGGAGTCAGGGTCTGGAGTCAGGGTCTGGAGTCAGGGTCTGGAGTCAGGGTCTGGAGTCAGGGTCTGCAGCCAGGGTCTGCAGCCAGGGTCTGGAGTCAGGTTCTGGAGTCAGGGTCTGCAGTCAGGGTCTGCAGTCAGGGTCTGCAGCCAGGGTCTGGTGTTGGACTCGGCAGGAGTTGGGGTCTGGTGTCAGCGTCTGGAATCGGAGGCTAGAATCGGTGTCTGGAGTCAGGGTCTGGAGTCAGGCTATGGAGTCGGCGTCTGGAAGAGTCGAGGTCTGGTGCCGGGGTGTGGAGTCGGGGTCAGGAGTAGTCGAGTTCTGGTGTCAGCGTCTGGAGTCTGGGCCTGGAGGAGTCGAGGTCTGGTGTCGGAGTCTGGAGTCAGGGTCTGGAGTCAGGGTCTGGAGTCGGTGTCTGGAGTCGGGGTCAGGAGTCGGGGTCTGGAGTCGGGGTCTGGAGTCGGGGTCTGGAGTCGGGGTCTGGAGTCGGGGTCTGGAGTCGGGGTCTGGAGTCGGGGTCTGGAGTCGGGGTCTGGAGACGGGGTCTGGAGTCGGGGTCTGGAGTCAGGGTCTGGAGTCAGGGTCTGGAGTCAGGGTCTGGAGTCAGGGTCTGGAGTCAGGGTCTGGAGTCAGGGTCTGGAGTCAGGGTCTGGAGTCAGGGTCTGGAG
Organism: Cetorhinus maximus; assembly: GCF_964194155.1. Taxonomy (NCBI): domain Eukaryota; kingdom Metazoa; phylum Chordata; class Chondrichthyes; order Lamniformes; family Cetorhinidae; genus Cetorhinus; species Cetorhinus maximus. The sequence goes on from NC_135896.1 coordinate 70,540,682, forward strand.
TCAGGGTCTGGAGTCAGGGTCTGGAGTCAGGGTCTGGAGTCAGGGTCTGGAGTCAGGGTCTGGAGTCAGGGTCTGCAGCCAGGGTCTGCAGCCAGGGTCTGGAGTCAGGTTCTGGAGTCAGGGTCTGCAGTCAGGGTCTGCAGTCAGGGTCTGCAGCCAGGGTCTGGTGTTGGACTCGGCAGGAGTTGGGGTCTGGTGTCAGCGTCTGGAATCGGAGGCTAGAATCGGTGTCTGGAGTCAGGGTCTGGAGTCAGGCTATGGAGTCGGCGTCTGGAAGAGTCGAGGTCTGGTGCCGGGGTGTGGAGTCGGGGTCAGGAGTAGTCGAGTTCTGGTGTCAGCGTCTGGAGTCTGGGCCTGGAGGAGTCGAGGTCTGGTGTCGGAGTCTGGAGTCAGGGTCTGGAGTCAGGGTCTGGAGTCGGTGTCTGGAGTCGGGGTCAGGAGTCGGGGTCTGGAGTCGGGGTCTGGAGTCGGGGTCTGGAGTCGGGGTCTGGAGTCGGGGTCTGGAGTCGGGGTCTGGAGTCGGGGTCTGGAGTCGGGGTCTGGAGTCGGGGTCTGGAGTCGGGGTCTGGAGACAGGGTCTGGAGTCAGGGTCTGGAGTCAGGGTCTGGAGTCAGGGTCTGGAGTCAGGGTCTGGAGTCAGGGTCTGGAGTCAGGGTCTGGTGTCAGGGTCTGGAGTCAGGGTCTGGAGTCAGGGTCTGGAGTCAGGGTCTGCAGCCAGGGTCTGCAGCCAGGGTCTGGAGTCAGGTTCTGGAGTCAGGGTCTGCAATCAGGGTCTGCAGTCAGGGTCTGCAGCCAGGGTCTGGTGTTGGACTCGGCAGGAGTTGGGGTCTGGTGTCAGCGTCTGGAATCGGAGGCTAGAATCGGTGTCTGGAGTCAGGGTCTGGAGTCAGGCTATGGAGTCGGCGTCTGGAAGAGTCGAGGTCTGGTGCCGGGGTGTGGAGTCGGGGTCAGGAGTAGTCGAGTTCTGGTGTCAGCGTCTGGAGTCTGGGCCTGGAGGAGTCGAGGTCTGGTGTCGGAGTCTGGAGTCAGGGTCTGGAGTCAGGGTCTGGAGTCGGTGTCTGGAGTCGGGGTCAGGAGTCGGGGTCTGGAGTCGGGGTCTGGAGTCGGGGTCTGGAGTCGGGGTCTGGAGTCGGGGTCTGGAGTCGGGGTCTGGAGTCGGGGTCTGGAGTCGGGGTCTGGAGACGGGGTCTGGAGTCGGGGTCTGGAGTCAGGGTCTGGAGTCAGGGTCTGGAGTCAGGGTCTGGAGTCAGGGTCTGGAGTCAGGGTCTGGAGTCAGGGTCTGGAGTCAGGGTCTGGAGTCAGGGTCTGGAGTCAGGGTCTGGAGTCAGGGTCTGGAGTCAGGGTCTGCAGCCAGGGTCTGCAGCCAGGGTCTGGAGTCAGGTTCTGGAGTCAGGGTCTGCAGTCAGGGTCTGCAGTCAGGGTCTGCAGCCAGGGTCTGGTGTTGGACTCGGCAGGAGTTGGGGTCTGGTGTCAGCGTCTGGAATCGGAGGCTAGAATCGGTGTCTGGAGTCAGGCTATGGAGTCGGCGTCTGGAAGAGTCGAGGTCTGGTGCCGGGGTGTGGAGTCGGGGTCAGGAGTAGTCGAGTTCTGGTGTCCGCGTCTGGAGTCTGGGCCTGGAGGAGTCGAGGTCTGGTGTCGGAGTCTGGAGTCAGGGTCTGGAGTCAGGGTCTGGAGTCGGTGTCTGGAGTCGGGGTCAGGAGTCGGGGTCTGGAGTCGGGGTCTGGAGTCGGGGTCTGGTGTCAGGGTCTGGAGTCAGGGTCTGGAGTCAGGGTCTGGAGTCAGGGTCTGGAGTCAGGGTCTGGAGTCAGGGTCTGGAGTCAGGGTCTGGAGTCAGGGTCTGGAGTCAGGGTCTGCAGCCAGGGTCTGCAGCCAGGGTCTGGAGTCAGGTTCTGGAGTCAGGGTCTGCAGTCAGGGTCTGCAGTCAGGGTCTGCAGCCAGGGTCTGGTGTTGGACTCGGCAGGAGTTGGGGTCTGGTGTCAGCGTCTGGAATCGGAGGCTAGAATCGGTGTCTGGAGTCAGGGTCTGGAGTCAGGCTATGGAGTCGGCGTCTGGAAGAGTCGAGGTCTGGTGCCGGGGTGTGGAGTCGGGGTCAGGAGTAGTCGAGTTCTGGTGTCAGCGTCTGGAGTCTGGGCCTGGAGGAGTCGAGGTCTGGTGTCGGAGTCTGGAGTCAGGGTCTGGAGTCAGGGTCTGGAGTCGGTGTCTGGAGTCGGGGTCAGGAGTCGGGGTCTGGAGTCGGGGTCTGGAGTCGGGGTCTGGAGTCGGGGTCTGGAGTCGGGGTCTGGAGTCGGGGTCTGGAGTCGGGGTCTGGAGTCGGGGTCTGGAGACAGGGTCTGGAGTCAGGGTCTGGAGTCAGGGTCTGGAGTCAGGGTCTGGAGTCAGGGTCTGGAGTCAGGGTCTGGAGTCAGGGTCTGGAGTCAGGGTCTGGAGTCAGGGTCTGGAGTCAGGGTCTGGAGTCAGGGTCTGGAGTCAGGGTCTGGAGTCAGGGTCTGCAGCCAGGGTCTGCAGCCAGGGTCTGGAGTCAGGTTCTGGAGTCAGGGTCTGCAGTCAGGGTCTGCAGTCAGGGTCTGCAGCCAGGGTCTGGTGTTGGACTCGGCAGGAGTTGGGGTCTGGTGTCAGCGTCTGGAATCGGAGGCTAGAATCGGTGTCTGGAGTCAGGCTATGGAGTCGGCGTCTGGAAGAGTCGAGGTCTGGTGCCGGGGTGTGGAGTCGGGGTCAGGAGTAGTCGAGTTCTGGTGTCCGCGTCTGGAGTCTGGGCCTGGAGGAGTCGAGGTCTGGTGTCGGAGTCTGGAGTCAGGGTCTGGAGTCAGGGTCTGGAGTCGGTGTCTGGAGTCGGGGTCAGGAGTCGGGGTCTGGAGTCGGGGTCTGGAGTCGGGGTCTGGAGTCGGGGTCTGGAGTCGGGGTCTGGAGTCGGGGTCTGGAGTCGGGGTCTGGAGTCGGGGTCTGGAGTCGGGGTCTGGAGTCGGGGTCTGGAGTCGGGGTCTGGAGACGGGGTCTGGAGTCGGGATCTGGAGTCGGGGTCTGGAGTCGGGGTCTGGAGTCAGGGTCTGGAGTCAGGGTCTGGTGTCAGGGTCTGGAGTCAGGGTCTGGAGTCAGGGTCTGGAGTCAGGGTCTGGAGTCAGGGTCTGGAGTCAGGGTCTGGAGTCAGGGTCTGGAGTCAGGGTCTGGAGTCAGGGTCTGCAGCCAGGGTCTGCAGCCAGGGTCTGGAGTCAGGTTCTGGAGTCAGGGTCTGCAGTCAGGGTCTGCAGTCAGGGTCTGCAGCCAGGGTCTGGTGTTGGACTCGGCAGGAGTTGGGGTCTGGTGTCAGCGTCTGGAATCGGAGGCTAGAATCGGTGTCTGGAGTCAGGGTCTGGAGTCAGGCTATGGAGTCGGCGTCTGGAAGAGTCGAGGTCTGGTGCCGGGGTGTGGAGTCGGGGTCAGGAGTAGTCGAGTTCTGGTGTCAGCGTCTGGAGTCTGGGCCTGGAGGAGTCGAGGTCTGGTGTCGGAGTCTGGAGTCAGGGTCTGGAGTCAGGGTCTGGAGTCGGTGTCTGGAGTCGGGGTCAGGAGTCGGGGTCTGGAGTCGGGGTCTGGAGTCGGGGTCTGGAGTCGGGGTCTGGAGTCGGGGTCTGGAGTCGGGGTCTGGAGTCGGGGTCTGGAGTCGGGGTCTGGAGACAGGGTCTGGAGTCAGGGTCTGGAGTCAGGGTCTGGAGTCAGGGTCTGGAGTCAGGGTCTGGAGTCAGGGTCTGGAGTCAGGGTCTGGAGTCAGGGTCTGGAGTCAGGGTCTGGAGTCAGGGTCTGGAGTCAGGGTCTGGAGTCAGGGTCTGCAGCCAGGGTCTGGAGTCAGGTTCTGGAGTCAGGGTCTGCAGTCAGGGTCTGCAGTCAGGGTCTGCAGCCAGGGTCTGGTGTTGGACTCGGCAGGAGTTGGGGTCTGGTGTCAGCGTCTGGAATCGGAGGCTAGAATCGGTGTCTGGAGTCAGGGTCTGGAGTCAGGCTATGGAGTCGGCGTCTGGAAGAGTCGAGGTCTGGTGCCGGGGTATGGAGTCGGGGTCAGGAGTAGTCGAGTTCTGGTGTCAGCGTCTGGAGTCTGGGCCTGGAGGAGTCGAGGCCTGGTGTCGGAGTCTGGAGTCAGGGTCTGGAGTCAGGGTCTGGAGTCGGTGTCTGGAGTCGGGGTCAGGAGTCGGGGTCTGGAGTCGGGGTCTGGAGTCGGGGTCTGGAGTCGGGGTCTGGAGTCGGGGTCTGGAGTCGGGGTCTGGAGTCGGGGTCTGGAGTCGGGGTCTGGAGTCGGGGTCTGGAGACAGGGGCTGGAGTCAGGGTCTGGAGTCAGGGTCTGGAGTCAGGGTCTGGAGTCAGGGTCTGGAGTCAGGGTCTGGAGTCAGGGTCTGGTGTCAGGGTCTGGAGTCAGGGTCTGGAGTCAGGGTCTGGAGTCAGGGTCTGCAGCCAGGGTCTGCAGCCAGGGTCTGGAGTCAGGTTCTGGAGTCAGGGTCTGCAGTCAGGGTCTGCAGTCAGGGTCTGCAGCCAGGGTCTGGTGTTGGACTCGGCAGGAGTTGGGGTCTGGTGTCAGCGTCTGGAATCGGAGGCTAGAATCGGTGTGTGGAGTCAGGGTATGGAGTCGGCGTCTGGAAGAGTCGAGGTCTGGTGCCGGGGTGTGGAGTCGGGGTCAGGAGTAGTCGAGTTCTGGTGTCAGCGTCTGGAGTCTGGGCCTGGAGGAGTCGAGGTCTGGTGTCGGAGTCTGGAGTCAGGGTCTGGAGTCAGGGTCTGGAGTCGGTGTCTGGAGTCGGGGTCAGGAGTCGGGGTCTGGAGTCGGCGTCTGGAGTCGGGGTCTGGAGTCGGGGTCTGGAGTCGGGGTCTGGAGTCGGGGTCTGGAGTCGGGGTCTGGAGTCGGGGTCTGGAGTCGGGGTCTGGAGACGGGGTCTGGAGTCGGGGTCTGGAGTCGGGGTCTGGAGTCGGGGTCTGGAGTCGGGGTCTGGAGTCGGGGTCTGGAGTCAGGGTCTGGAGTCAGGGTCTGGAGTCAGGGTCTGGAGTCAGGGTCTGGAGTCAGGGTCTGGAGTCAGGGTCTGGAGTCAGGGTCTGGAGTCAGGGTCTGCAGCCAGGGTCTGCAGCCAGGGTCTGGAGTCAGGTTCTGGAGTCAGGGTCTGCAGTCAGGGTCTGCAGTCAGGGTCTGCAGCCAGGGTCTGGTGTTGGACTCGGCAGGAGTTGGGGTCTGGTGTCAGCGTCTGGAATCGGAGGCTAGAATCGGTGTCTGGAGTCAGGGTCTGGAGTCAGGCTATGGAGTCGGCGTCTGGAAGAGTCGAGGTCTGGTGCCGGGGTGTGGAGTCGGGGTCAGGAGTAGTCGAGTTCTGGTGTCAGCGTCTGGAGTCTGGGCCTGGAGGAGTCGAGGCCTGGTGTCGGAGTCTGGAGTCAGGGTCTGGAGTCAGGGTCTGGAGTCGGTGTCTGGAGTCGGGGTCAGGAGTCGGGGTCTGGAGTCGGGGTCTGGAGTCGGGGTCTGGAGTCGGGGTCTGGAGTCGGGGTCTGGAGTCGGGGTCTGGAGTCGGGGTCTGGAGTCGGGGTCTGGAGTCGGGGTCTGGAGTCAGGGTCTGGAGACAGGGTCTGGAGTCAGGGTCTGGAGTCAGGGTCTGGAGTCAGGGTCTGGAGTCAGGGTCTGGAGTCAGGGTCTGGAGTCAGGGTCTGGTGTCAGGGTCTGGAGTCAGGGTCTGGAGTCAGGGTCTGGAGTCAGGGTCTGCAGCCAGGGTCTGCAGCCAGGGTCTGGAGTCAGGTTCTGGAGTCAGGGTCTGCAGTCAGGGTCTGCAGTCAGGGTCTGCAGCCAGGGTCTGGTGTTGGACTCGGCAGGAGTTGGGGTCTGGTGTCAGCGTCTGGAATCGGAGGCTAGAATCGGTGTCTGGAGTCAGGGTATGGAGTCGGCGTCTGGAAGAGTCGAGGTCTGGTGCCGGGGTGTGGAGTCGGGGTCAGGAGTAGTCGAGTTCTGGTGTCAGCGTCTGGAGTCTGGGCCTGGAGGAGTCGAGGTCTGGTGTCGGAGTCTGGAGTCAGGGTCTGGAGTCAGGGTCTGGAGTCGGTGTCTGGAGTCGGGGTCAGGAGTCGGGGTCTGGAGTCGGGGTCTGGAGTCGGGGTCTGGAGTCGGGGTCTGGAGTCGGGGTCTGGAGTCGGGGTCTGGAGTCGGGGTCTGGAGTCGGGGTCTGGAGTCGGGGTCTGGAGACAGGGTCTGGAGTCGGGGTCTGGAGTCAGGGTCTGGAGTCAGGGTCTGGAGTCAGGGTCTGGAGTCAGGGTCTGGAGTCAGGGTCTGCAGCCAGGGTCTGCAGCCAGGGTCTGGAGTCAGGTTCTGGAGTCAGGGTCTGCAGTCAGGGTCTGCAGTCAGGGTCTGCAGCCAGGGTCTGGTGTTGGACTCGGCAGGAGTTGGGGTCTGGTGTCAGCGTCTGGAATCGGAGGCTAGAATCGGTGTCTGGAGTCAGGGTCTGGAGTCAGGCTATGGAGTCGGCGTCTGGAAGAGTCGAGGTCTGGTGCCGGGGTGTGGAGTCGGGGTCAGGAGTAGTCGAGTTCTGGTGTCAGCGTCTGGAGTCTGGGCCTGGAGGAGTCGAGGTCTGGTGTCGGAGTCTGGAGTCAGGGTCTGGAGTCAGGGTCTGGAGTCGGTGTCTGGAGTCGGGGTCAGGAGTCGGGGTCTGGAGTCGGGGTCTGGAGTCGGGGTCTGGAGTCGGGGTCTGGAGTCGGGGTCTGGAGTCGGGGTCTGGAGTCGGGGTCTGGAGTCGGGGTCTGGAGTCGGGGTCTGGAGTCGGGGTCTGGAGACAGGGTCTGGAGTCAGGGTCTGGAGTCAGGGTCTGGAGTCAGGGTCTGGAGTCAGGGTCTGGAGTCAGGGTCTGGAGTCAGGGTCTGGTGTCAGGGTCTGGAGTCAGGGTCTGGAGTCAGGGTCTGGAGTCAGGGTCTGGAGTCAGGGTCTGCAGCCAGGGTCTGGAGTCAGGTTCTGGAGTCAGGGTCTGCAATCAGGGTCTGCAGTCAGGGTCTGCAGCCAGGGTCTGGTGTTGGACTCGGCAGGAGTTGGGGTCTGGTGTCAGCGTCTGGAATCGGAGGCTAGAATCGGTGTCTGGAGTCAGGGTCTGGAGTCAGGCTATGGAGTCGGCGTCTGGAAGAGTCGAGGTCTGGTGCCGGGGTGTGGAGTCGGGGTCAGGAGTAGTCGAGTTCTGGTGTCAGCGTCTGGAGTCTGGGCCTGGAGGAGTCGAGGTCTGGTGTCGGAGTCTGGAGTCAGGGTCTGGAGTCAGGGTCTGGAGTCGGTGTCTGGAGTCGGGGTCAGGAGTCGGGGTCTGGAGTCGGGGTCTGGAGTCGGGGTCTGGAGTCGGGGTCTGGAGTCGGGGTCTGGAGTCGGGGTCTGGAGTCGGGGTCTGGAGACGGGGTCTGGAGACGGGGTCTGGAGTCAGGGTCTGGAGTCAGGGTCTGGAGTCAGGGTCTGGAGTCAGGGTCTGGAGTCAGGGTCTGGAGTCAGGGTCTGGAGTCAGGGTCTGGAGTCAGGGTCTGGAGTCAGGGTCTGGAGTCAGGGTCTGCAGCCAGGGTCTGCAGCCAGGGTCTGGAGTCAGGTTCTGGAGTCAGGGTCTGCAGTCAGGGTCTGCAGTCAGGGTCTGCAGCCAGGGTCTGGTGTTGGACTCGGCAGGAGTTGGGGTCTGGTGTCAGCATCTGGAATCGGAGGCTAGAATCGGTGTCTGGAGTCAGGCTATGGAGTCGGCGTCTGGAAGAGTCGAGGTCTGGTGCCGGGGTGTGGAGTCGGGGTCAGGAGTCGTCGAGTTCTGGTGTCCGCGTCTGGAGTCTGGGCCTGGAGGAGTCGAGGTCTGGTGTCGGAGTCTGGAGTCAGTGTCTGGAGTCAGGGTCTGGAGTCGGTGTCTGGAGTCGGGGTCAGGAGTCGGGGTCTGGAGTCGGGGTCTGGAGTCGGGGTCTGGAGTCGGGGTCTCGAGTCGGGGTCTGGAGTCGGGGTCTGGAGTCGGGGTCTGGAGTCGGGGTCTGGAGTCGGGGTCTGGAGTCGGGGTCTGGAGACGGGGTCTGGAGTCGGGGTCTGGAGTCGGGGTCTGGAGTCGGGGTCTGGAGTCAGGGTCTGGAGTCAGGGTCTGGTGTCAGGGTCTGGAGTCAGGGTCTGGAGTCAGGGTCTGGAGTCAGGGTCTGGAGTCAGGGTCTGGAGTCAGGGTCTGGAGTCAGGGTCTGGAGTCAGGGTCTGGAGTCAGGGTCTGCAGCCAGGGTCTGCAGCCAGGGTCTGGAGTCAGGTTCTGGAGTCAGGGTCTGCAGTCAGGGTCTGCAGTCAGGGTCTGCAGCCAGGGTCTGGTGTTGGACTCGGCAGGAGTTGGGGTCTGGTGTCAGCGTCTGGAATCGGAGGCTAGAATCGGTGTCTGGAGTCAGGGTCTGGAGTCAGGCTATGGAGTCGGCGTCTGGAAGAGTCGAGGTCTGGTGCCGGGGTGTGGAGTCGGGGTCAGGAGTAGTCGAGTTCTGGTGTCAGCGTCTGGAGTCTGGGCCTGGAGGAGTCGAGATCTGGTGTCGGAGTCTGGAGTCAGGGTCTGGAGTCAGGGTCTGGAGTCGGTGTCTGGAGTCGGGGTCAGGAGTCGGGGTCTGGAGTCGGGGTCTGGAGTCGGGGTCTGGAGTCGGGGTCTGGAGTCGGGGTCTGGAGTCGGGGTCTGGAGTCGGGGTCTGGAGTCGGGGTCTGGAGACAGGGTCTGGAGTCAGGGTCTGGAGTCAGGGTCTGGAGTCAGGGTCTGGAGTCAGGGTCTGGAGTCAGGGTCTGGAGTCAGGGTCTGGAGTCAGGGTCTGGAGTCAGGGTCTGGAGTCAGGGTCTGGAGTCAGGGTCTGGAGTCGGTGTCTGGAGTCGGGGTCAGGAGTCGGGGTCTGGAGTCGGGGTCTGGAGTCGGGGTCTGGAGTCGGGGTCTGGAGTCGGGGTCTGGAGTCGGGGTCTGGAGTCGGGGTCTGGAGTCGGGGTCTGGAGACAGGGTCTGGAGTCAGGGTCTGGAGTCAGGGTCTGGAGTCAGGGTCTGGAGTCAGGGTCTGGAGTCAGGGTCTGGAGTCAGGGTCTGGAGTCAGGGTCTGCAGCCAGGGTCTGGTGTTGGACTCGGCAGGAGTTGGGGTCTGGTGTCAGCGTCTGGAATCGGAGGCTAGAATCGGTGTCTGGAGTCAGGCTATGGAGTCGGCGTCTGGAAGCGTCGAGGTCTGGTGCCGGGGTGTGGAGTCGGGGTCAGGAGTAGTCGAGTTTTGGTGTCCGCGTCTGGAGTCTGGGCCTGGAGGAGTCGAGGTCTGGTGTCGGAGTCTGGAGTCAGGGTCTGGAGTCAGGGTCTGGAGTCGGTGTCTGGAGTCGGGGTCAGGAGTCGGGGTCTGGAGTCGGGGTCTGGAGTCGGGGTCTGGAGTCGGGGTCTGGAGTCGGGGTCTGGAGTCGGGGTCTGGAGTCGGGGTCTGGAGTCGGGGTCTGGAGTCGGGGTCTGGAGTCGGGGTCTGGAGTCGGGGTCTGGAGTCGGGGTCTGGAGACGGGGTCTGGAGTCGGGGTCTGGAGTCGGGGTCTGGAGTCGGGGTCTGGAGTCGGGGTCTGGAGTCAGGGTCTGGTGTCAGGGTCTGGAGTGAGGGTCTGGAGTCAGGGTCTGGAGTCAGGGTCTGGAGTCAGGGTCTGGAGTCAGGGTCTGGAGTCAGGGTCTGGAGTCAGCGTCTGGAGTCAGGGTCTGCAGCCAGGGTCTGCAGCCAGGGTCTGGAGTCAGGTTCTGGAGTCAGGGTCTGCAGTCAGGGTCTGCAGTCAGGGTCTGCAGCCAGGGTCTGGTGTTGGACTCGGCAGGAGTTGGGGTCTGGTGTCAGCGTCTGGAATCGGAGGCTAGAATCGGTGTCTGGAGTCAGGGTCTGGAGTCAGGCTATGGAGTCGGCGTCTGGAAGAGTCGAGGTCTGGTGCCGGGGTGTGGAGTCGGGGTCAGGAGTAGTCGAGTTCTGGTGTCAGCGTCTGGAGTCTGGGCCTGGAGGAGTCGAGGTCTGGTGTCGGAGTCTGGAGTCAGGGTCTGGAGTCAGGGTCTGGAGTCGGTGTCTGGAGTCGGGGTCAGGAGTCGGGGTCTGGAGTCGGGGTCTGGAGTCGGGGTCTGGAGTCGGGGTCTGGAGTCGGGGTCTGGAGTCGGGGTCTGGAGTCGGGGTCTGGAGTCGGGGTCTGGAGACGGGGTCTGGAGTCAGGGTCTGGAGTCAGGGTCTGGAGTCAGGGTCTGGAGTCAGGGTCTGGAGTCAGGGTCTGGAGTCAGGGTCTGGAGTCAGGGTCTGGAGTCAGGGTCTGGAGTCAGGGTCTGGAGTCAGGGTCTGGAGTCAGGGTCTGCAGCCAGGGTCTGCAGCCAGGGTCTGGAGTCAGGTTCTGGAGTCAGGGTCTGCAGTCAGGGTCTGCAGTCAGGGTCTGCAGCCAGGGTCTGGTGTTGGACTCGGCAGGAGTTGGGGTCTGGTGTCAGCGTCTGGAATCGGAGGCTAGAATCGGTGTCTGGAGTCAGGGTCTGGAGTCAGGCTATGGAGTCGGCGTCTGGAAGAGTCGAGGTCTGGTGCCGGGGTATGGAGTCGGGGTCAGGAGTAGTCGAGTTCTGGTGTCAGCGTCTGGAGTCTGGGCCTGGAGGAGTCGAGGCCTGGTGTCGGAGTCTGGAGTCAGGGTCTGGAGTCAGGGTCTGGAGTCGGTGTCTGGAGTCGGGGTCAGGAGTCGGGGTCTGGAGTCGGGGTCTGGAGTCGGGGTCTGGAGTCGGGGTCTGGAGTCGGGGTCTGGAGTCGGGGGTCTGGAGTCGGGGTCTGGAGTCGGGGTCTGGAGTCGGGGTCTGGAGTCAGGGTCTGGAGACAGGGTCTGGAGTCAGGGTCTGGAGTCAGGGTCTGGAGTCAGGGTCTGGAGTCAGGGTCTGGAGTCAGGGTCTGGTGTCAGGGTCTGGAGTCAGGGTCTGGAGTCAGGGTCTGGAGTCAGGGTCTGCAGCCAGGGTCTGCAGCCAGGGTCTGGAGTCAGGTTCTGGAGTCAGGGTCTGCAGTCAGGGTCTGCAGTCAGGGTCTGCAGCCAGGGTCTGGTGTTGGACTCGGCAGGAGTTGGGGTCTGGTGTCAGCGTCTGGAATCGGAGGCTAGAATCGGTGTCTGGAGTCAGGGTATGGAGTCGGCGTCTGGAAGAGTCGAGGTCTGGTGCCGGGGTGTGGAGTCGGGGTCAGGAGAGTCGAGTTCTGGTGTCAGCGTCTGGAGTCTGGGCCTGGAGGAGTCGAGGTCTGGTGTCGGAGTCTGGAGTCAGGGTCTGGAGTCAGGGTCTGAAGTCGGTGTCTGGAGTCGGGGTCAGGAGTCGGGGTCTGGAGTCGGGGTCTGGAGTCGGGGTCTGGAGTCGGGGTCTGGAGTCGGGGTCTGGAGTCGGGGTCTGGAGTCGGGGTCTGGAGTCGGGGTCTGGAGTCGGGGTCTGGAGTCGGGGTCTGGAGACGGGGTCTGGAGTCGGGGTCTGGAGTCGGGGTCTGGAGTCAGGGTCTGGAGTCAGGGTCTGGAGTCAGGGTCTGGAGTCAGGGTCTGGAGTCAGGGTCTGGAGTCAGGGTCTGGAGTCAGGGTCTGGAGTCAGGGTCTGGAGTCAGGGTCTGGAGTCAGGGTCTGGAGTCAGGGTCTGGAGTCAGGGTCTGCAGTCAGGGTCTGCAGCCAGGGTCTGCAGCCAGGGTCTGGAGTCAGGTTCTGGAGTCAGGGTCTGCAGTCAGGGTCTGCAGTCCGGGTCTGCAGCCAGGGTCTGGTGTTGGACTCGGCAGGAGTTGGGGTCTGGTGTCAGCGTCTGGAATCGGAGGCTAGAATCGGTGTCTGGAGTCAGGGTCTGGAGTCAGGCTATGGAGTCGGCGTCTGGAAGAGTCGAGGTCTGGTGCCGGGGTATGGAGTCGGGGTCAGGAGTAGTCGAGTTCTGGTGTCAGCGTCTGGAGTCTGGGCCTGGAGGAGTCAAGGTCTGGTGTCGGGGTCTGGACTCAGGGTCAGGAGTCGAGGTCTGGAGTCGGTGTCTGGAGTCGGGGTCTGGAGTCGGGGTCTGGAGTCGGGGTCTGGAGTCGGGGTCTGGAGTCGGGGTCTGGAGTCGGGGTCTGGAGTCGGGGTCTGGAGTCGGGGTCTGGAGTCGGGGTCTGGAGTCGGGTTCTGGAGTGGGGGTCTGGAGTCGGCGTCTGGAGGAGTTGGGGTCTGGTGTCAGGCTATGGAGTCGGCATCTGGGAGAGTCGAGGTCTGGTGCCGGGGTATGGAGTCAGGGTCTGCAGTAGTCGAGTTCTGGTGTCGGTGTCTGGAGTCGGGGTCTGGAGTCGGGGTATGGAGTTGCGGTCTGGAGTAGTCCAGTTCTCTTGTTGGGGTATGGAGTCGGGATCTGGAGTCGGGGTCTGGAGTCGGGGTCTGGAGTCGGGGCCTGGAGTCGGGGTCTGGAGTCGGGGTCTGGAGTCAGGGTCTGGAGTCAGGGTCTGGAGTCAGGGTCTGGAGTCAGGGTCTGGAGTCAGGGTCTGGAGTCAGGGTCTGGAGTCAGGGTCTGGTGTCAGGGTCTGGAGTCAGGGTCTGGAGTCAGGGTCTGGAGTCAGGGTCTGCAGCCAGGGTCTGCAGCCAGGGTCTGGAGTCAGGTTCTGGAGTCAGGGTCTGCAGTCAGGGTCTGCAGTCAGGGTCTGCAGCCAGGGTCTGGTGTTGGACTCGGCAGGAGTTGGGGTCTGGTGTCAGCGTCTGGAATCGGAGGCTGGAATCGGTGTCTGGAGTCAGGGTCTGGAGTCAGGCTATGGAGTCGGCGTCTGGACGAGTCGAGGTCTGGTGCCGGGGTGTGGAGTCGGGGTCAGGAGTAGTCGAGTTCTGGTGTCAGCGTCTGGAGTCTGGGCCTGGAGGAGTCGAGGTCTGGTGTCGGAGTCTGGAGTCAGGGTCTGGAGTCGGGGTCTGGAGTCGGGGTCAGGAGTCGGGGTCTGGAGTCGGGGTCTGGAGTCGGGGTCTGGAGTCGGGGTCTGGAGTCGGGGTCTGGAGTCGGGGTCTGGAGTCGGGGTCTGGAGTCGGGGTCTGGAGTCGGGGTCTGGAGTCGGGGTCTGGAGTCGGGGTCTGGAGTCGGGGTCTGGAGTCGGGGTCTGGAGTCGGGGTCTGGAGTCGGGGTCTGGAGTCCGGGTCTGGAGTCAGGGTCTGGAGTCAGGGTCTGGAGTCAGGGTCTGGAGTCAGGGTCTGGAGTCAGGGTCTGGAGTCAGGGTCTGCAGCCAGGGTCTGCAGCCAGGGTCTGGAGTCAGGTTCTGGAGTCAGGGTCTGCAGTCAGGGTCTGCAGTCAGGGTCTGCAGCCAGGGTCTGGTGTTGGACTCGGCAGGAGTTGGGGTCTGGTGTCAGCGTCTGGAATCGGAGGCTAGAATCGGTGTCTGGAGTCAGGGTCTGGAGTCAGGCTATGGAGTCGGCGTCTGGAAGAGTCGAGGTCTGGTGCCGGGGTGTGGAGTCGTGGTCAGGAGTAGTCGAGTTCTGGTGTCAGCGTCTGGAGTCTGGGCCTGGAGGAGTCGAGGTCTGGTGTCGGAGTCTGGAGTCAGGGTCTGGAGTCAGGGTCTGGAGTCAGGGTCTGGAGTCGGTGTCTGTAGTCGGGGTCAGGAGTCGGGGTCTGGAGTCGGGGTCTGGAGTCGGGGTCTGGAGTCGGGCTCTGGAGTCGGGGTCTGGAGTCGGGGTCTGGAGTCGGGGTCTGGAGTCGGGGTCTGGAGTCGGGGTCTGGAGTCGGGGTCTGGAGTCGGTGTCTGGAGTCGGGGTCTGGAGTCGGGGTCTGGAGTCGGGGTCTGGAGTCGGGGTCTGGAGTCAGGGTCTGGAGTCAGGGTCTGGAGTCAGGGTCTGGAGTCAGGGTCTGGAGTCAGGGTCTGGAGTCAGGGTCTGGAGTCAGGGTCTGGAGTCAGGGTCTGGAGTCAGGGTCTGGAGTCAGGGTCTGCAGCCAGGGTCTGCAGCCAGGGTCTGGAGTCAGGGTCTGGAGTCAGGGTCTGCAGTCAGGGTCTGCAGTCAGGGTCTGCAGCCACGGTCTGGAGTTGGACTCGGCAGGAGTTGGGGTCTGGTGTCAGCGTCTGGAATCGGAGGCTAGAATCGGTGTCTGGAGTCAGGGTCTGGAGTCAGGCTATGGAGTCGGCGTCTGGAAGAGTCGAGGTCTGGTGCCGGGGTGTGGAGTCGGGGTCAGGAGTAGTCGAGTTCTGGTGTCAGCGTCTGGAGTCTGGGCCTGGAGGAGTCAAGGTCTGGTGTCGGGGTCTGGACTCAGGGTCAGGAGTCGAGGTCTGGAGTCGGTGTCTGGAGTCGGGGTCTGGAGTCGGGGTCTGGAGTCGGGGTCTGGAGTCGGGGTCTGGAGTTGGGGTCTGGAGTCGGGGTCTGGAGTCGGGGTCTGGAGTCGGGGTCTGGAGTCGGGGTCTGGAGTCGGGTTCTGGTGTGGGGTTCTGGAGTCGGCGTCTGGAGGAGTTGGGGTCTGGTGTCAGGCTATGGAGTCGGCATCTGGGAGAGTCGAGGTCTGGTGCCGGGGTATGGAGTCGGGGTCTGCAGTAGTCGAGTTCTGGTGTCGGTGTCTGGAGTCGGTGTCTGGAGTCGGGGTATGGAGTTGCGGTCTGGAGTAGTCCAGTGCTCTTGTTGGGTAATGGAGTCGGGATCTGGAGTCGGGGTCTGGTGTCGGGGTCCGGAGTCGGGGCCTGGAGTCGGGGTCTGGAGTCAGGGTCTGGAGTCAGGGTCTGGAGTCAGGGTCTGGAGTCAGGGTCTGGAGTCAGGGTCTGGAGTCAGGGTCTGGAGTCAGGGTCTGGAGTCAGGGTCTGGAGTCAGGGTCTGCAGTCAGGGTCTGCAGTCAGGGTCTGCAGTCAGGGTCTGGTGTTGGACTCGGCAGGAGTTGGGGTCTGGTGTCAGCGTCTGGAATCGGAGGCTAGAATCGGTGTCTGGAGTCAGGGTCTGGAGTCAGGCTATGGAGTCGGCGTCTGGAAGAGTCGAGGTCTGGTGCCGGGGTATGGAGTCGGGGTCAGGAGTAGTCGAGTTCTGGTGTCAGCGTCTGGAGTCTTGGCCTGGAGGAGTCAAGGTCTGGTGTCGGGGTCTGGACTCAGGGTCAGGAGTCGAGGTCTGGAGTCGGTGTCTGGAGTCGGGGTCTGGAGTCGGGGTCTGGAGTCGGGGTCTGGAGTCGGGGTCTGGAGTCGGGGTCTGGAGTCAGGGTCTGGAGTCGGGGTCTGGAGTCGGGGTCTGGAGTCGGGGTCTGGAGTCGGGTTCTGGAGTGGGGGTCTGGAGTCGGCGTCTGGAGGAGTTGGGGTCTGGTGTCAGGCTATGGAGTCGGCATCTGGGAGAGTCGAGGTCTGGTGCCGGGGTATGGAGTCGGGGTCTGCAGTAGTCGAGTTCTGGTGTCGGTGTCTGGAGTCGGGGTCTGGAGTCGGGGTATGGAGTTGCGGTCTGGAGTAGTCCAGTTCTCTTGTTGGGGTATGGAGTCGGGATCTGGAGTCGGGGTCTGGAGTCGGGGTCTGGTGTCAGCGTCTGGAATCGGAGGCTAGAATCGGTGTCTGGAGTCAGGGTCTGGAGTCAGGCTATGGAGTCGGCGTCTGGAAGAGTCGAGGTCTGGTGCCGGGGTGTGGAGTCGGGGTCAGGAGTAGTCGAGTTCTGGTGTCAGCGTCTGGAGTCTGGGCCTGGAGGAGTCGAGGTCTGGTGTCGGAGTCTGGAGTCAGGGTCTGGAGTCAGGGTCTGGAGTCGGGGTCTGGAGTCGGGGTCAGGAGTCGGGGTCTGGAGTCGGGGTCTGGAGTCGGGGTCTGGAGTCGGGGTCTGGAGTCGGGGTCTGGAGTCGGGGTCTGGAGTCGGGGTCTGGAGTCGGGGTCTGGAGTCGGGGTCTGGAGACAGGGTCTGGAGTCAGGGTCTGGAGTCAGGGTCTGGAGTCAGGGTCTGGAGTCAGGGTCTGGAGTCAGGGTCTGGAGTCAGGGTCTGGAGTCAGGGTCTGGAGTCAGGGTCTGGAGTCAGGGTCTGCAGCCAGGGTCTGCAGCCAGGGTCTGGAGTCAGGTTCTGGAGTCAGGGTCTGCAGTCAGGGTCTGCAGTCAGGGTCTGCAGCCAGGGTCTGGTGTTGGACTCGGCAGGAGTTGGGGTCTGGTGTCAGCGTCTGGAATCGGAGGCTAGAATCGGTGTCTGGAGTCAGGGTCTGGAGTCAGGCTATGGAGTCGGCGTCTGGAAGAGTCGAGGTCTGGTGCCGGGGTGTGGAGTCGGGGTCAGGAGTAGTCGAGTTCTGGTGTCAGCGTCTGGAGTCTGGGCCTGGAGGAGTCGAGGTCTGGTGTCGGAGTCTGGAGTCAGGGTCTGGAGTCAGGGTCTGGAGTCGGTGTCTGGAGTCGGGGTCTGGAGTCGGGGTCTGGAGTCGGGGTCTGGAGTCGGGGTCTGGAGTTGGGGTCTGGAGTCGGGGTCTGGAGTCGGGGTCTGGAGTCGGGGTCTGGAGTCGGGGTCTGGAGTCGGGGTCTGGAGTCGGGGTCTGGAGTCGGGGTCTGGAGACGGGGTCTGGAGTCAGGGTCTGGAGTCAGGGTCTGGAGTCAGGGTCTGGAGTCAGGGTCTGGAGTCAGGGTCTGGTGTCAGGGTCTGGAGTCAGGGTCTGGAGTCAGGGTCTGGAGTCAGGGTCTGGAGTCAGGGTCTGGAGTCAGGGTCTGGAGTCAGGGTCTGGAGTCAGGGTCTGCAGTCAGGGTCTGCAGCCAGGGTCTGCAGCCAGGGTCTGGAGTCAGGTTCTGTAGTCAGGGTCTGCAGTCAGGGTCTGCAGTCAGGGTCTGCAGCCAGGGTCTGGTGTTGGACTCGGCAGGAGTTAGGGTCTGGTGTCAGCGTCTGGAATCGGAGGCTAGAATCGGTGTCTGGAGTCAGGGTCTGGAGTCAGGCTATGGAGTCGGCGTCTGGAAGAGTCGAGGTCTGGTGCCGGGGTATGGAGTCGGGGTCAGGAGTAGTCGAGTTCTGGTGTCAGCGTCTGGAGTCTGGGCCTGGAGGAGTCAAGGTCTGGTGTCGGGGTCTGGACTCAGGGTCAGGAGTCGAGGTCTGGAGTCGGTGTCTGGAGTCGGGGTCTGGAGTCGGGGTCTGGAGTCGGGGTCTGGAGTCGGGGTCTGGAGTCGGGGTCTGGAGTCAGGGTCTGGAGTCGGGGTCTGGAGTCGGGGTCTGGAGTCGGGTTCTGGAGTGGGGGTCTGGAGTCGGCGTCTGGAGGAGTTGGGGTCTGGTGTCAGGCTATGGAGTCGGCATCTGGGAGAGTCGAGGTCTGGTGCCGGGGTATGGAGTCGGGGTCTGCAGTAGTCGAGTTCTGGTGTCGGTGTCTGGAGTCGGGGTCTGGAGTCGGGGTATGGAGTTGCGGTCTGGAGTAGTCCAGTTCTCTTGTTGGGGTATGGAGTCGGGATCTGGAGTCGGGGTCTGGAGTCGGGGTCTGGAGTCGGGGCCTGGAGTCGGGGTCTGGAGTCAGGGTCTGGAGTCAGGGTCTGGAGTCAGGGTCTGGAGTCAGGGTCTGGAGTCAGGGTCTGGAGTCAGGGTCTGGAGTCAGGGTCTGGAGTCAGGGTCTGGAGTCAGGGTCTGGAGTCAGGGTCTGGAGTCAGGGTCTGGAGTCAGGGTCTGGAGTCAGGGTCTGGAGTCAGGGTCTGGAGTCAGGGTCTGGAGTCAGGGTCTGGAGTCAGGGTCTGGAGTCAGGGTCTGGAGTCAGGGTCTGGAGTCAGGGTCTGCAGTCAGGGTCTGCAGCCAGGGTCTGCAGCCAGGGTCTGGAGTCAGGTTCTGGAGTCAGGGTCTGCAGTCAGGGTCTGCAGTCCGGGTCTGCAGCCAGGGTCTGGTGTTGGACTCGGCAGGAGTTGGGGTCTGGTGTCAGCGTCTGGAATCGGAGGCTAGAATCGGTGTCTGGAGTCAGGGTCTGGAGTCAGGCTATGGAGTCGGCGTCTGGAAGAGTCGAGGTCTGGTGCCGGGGTATGGAGTCGGGGTCAGGAGTAGTCGAGTTCTGGTGTCAGCGTCTGGAGTCTGGGCCTGGAGGAGTCAAGGTCTGGTGTCGGGGTCTGGACTCAGGGTCAGGAGTCGAGGTCTGGAGTCGGTGTCTGGAGTCGGGGTCTGGAGTCGGGGTCTGGAGTCGGGGTCTGGAGTCGGGGTCTGGAGTCGGGGTCTGGAGTCGGGGTCTGGAGTCGGGGTCTGGAGTCGGGGTCTGGAGTCGGGGTCTGGAGTCGGGTTCTGGAGTGGGGGTCTGGAGTCGGCGTCTGGAGGAGTTGGGGTCTGGTGTCAGGCTATGGAGTCGGCATCTGGGAGAGTCGAGGTCTGGTGCCGGGGTATGGAGTCAGGGTCTGCAGTAGTCGAGTTCTGGTGTCGGTGTCTGGAGTCGGGGTCTGGAGTCGGGGTATGGAGTTGCGGTCTGGAGTAGTCCAGTTCTCTTGTTGGGGTATGGAGTCGGGATCTGGAGTCGGGGTCTGGAGTCGGGGTCTGGAGTCGGGGCCTGGAGTCGGGGTCTGGAGTCGGGGTCTGGAGTCAGGGTCTGGAGTCAGGGTCTGGAGTCAGGGTCTGGAGTCAGGGTCTGGAGTCAGGGTCTGGAGTCAGGGTCTGGAGTCAGGGTCTGGTGTCAGGGTCTGGAGTCAGGGTCTGGAGTCAGGGTCTGGAGTCAGGGTCTGCAGCCAGGGTCTGCAGCCAGGGTCTGGAGTCAGGTTCTGGAGTCAGGGTCTGCAGTCAGGGTCTGCAGTCAGGGTCTGCAGCCAGGGTCTGGTGTTGGACTCGGCAGGAGTTGGGGTCTGGTGTCAGCGTCTGGAATCGGAGGCTGGAATCGGTGTCTGGAGTCAGGGTCTGGAGTCAGGCTATGGAGTCGGCGTCTGGACGAGTCGAGGTCTGGTGCCGGGGTATGGAGTCAGGGTCTGGAGTCAGGGTCTGGAGTCGGGGTCTGGAGTCGGGGTCAGGAGTCGGGGTCTGGAGTCGGGGTCTGGAGTCGGGGTCTGGAGTCGGGGTCTGGAGTCGGGGTCTGGAGTCGGGGTCTGGAGTCGGGGTCTGGAGTCGGGGTCTGGAGTCGGGGTCTGGAGTCGGGGTCTGGAGTCGGGGTCTGGAGTCGGGGTCTGGAGTCGGGGTCTGGAGTCCGGGTCTGGAGTCAGGGTCTGGAGTCAGGGTCTGGAGTCAGGGTCTGGAGTCAGGGTCTGGAGTCAGGGTCTGGAGTCAGGGTCTGCAGCCAGGGTCTGCAGCCAGGGTCTGGAGTCAGGTTCTGGAGTCAGGGTCTGCAGTCAGGGTCTGCAGTCAGGGTCTGCAGCCAGGGTCTGGTGTTGGACTCGGCAGGAGTTGGGGTCTGGTGTCAGCGTCTGGAATCGGAGGCTAGAATCGGTGTCTGGAGTCAGGGTCTGGAGTCAGGCTATGGAGTCGGCGTCTGGAAGAGTCGAGGTCTGGTGCCGGGGTGTGGAGTCGTGGTCAGGAGTAGTCGAGTTCTGGTGTCAGCGTCTGGAGTCTGGGCCTGGAGGAGTCGAGGTCTGGTGTCGGAGTCTGGAGTCAGGGTCTGGAGTCAGGGTCTGGAGTCAGGGTCTGGAGTCGGTGTCTGTAGTCGGGGTCAGGAGTCGGGGTCTGGAGTCGGGGTCTGGAGTCGGGGTCTGGAGTCGGGCTCTGGAGTCGGGGTCTGGAGTCGGGGTCTGGAGTCGGGGTCTGGAGTCGGGGTCTGGAGTCGGGGTCTGGAGTCGGGGTCTGGAGTCGGTGTCTGGAGTCGGGGTCTGGAGTCGGGGTCTGGAGTCGGGGTCTGGAGTCAGGGTCTGGAGTCAGGGTCTGGAGTCAGGGTCTGGAGTCAGGGTCTGGAGTCAGGGTCTGGAGTCAGGGTCTGGAGTCAGGGTCTGGAGTCAGGGTCTGGAGTCAGGGTCTGCAGCCAGGGTCTGCAGCCAGGGTCTGGAGTCAGGGTCTGGAGTCAGGGTCTGCAGTCAGGGTCTGCAGTCAGGGTCTGCAGCCACGGTCTGGAGTTGGACTCGGCAGGAGTTGGGGTCTGGTGTCAGCGTCTGGAATCGGAGGCTAGAATCGGTGTCTGGAGTCAGGGTCTGGAGTCAGGCTATGGAGTCGGCGTCTGGAAGAGTCGAGGTCTGGTGCCGGGGTGTGGAGTCGGGGTCAGGAGTAGTCGAGTTCTGGTGTCAGCGTCTGGAGTCTGGGCCTGGAGGAGTCAAGGTCTGGTGTCGGGGTCTGGACTCAGGGTCAGGAGTCGAGGTCTGGAGTCGGTGTCTGGAGTCGGGGTCTGGAGTCGGGGTCTGGAGTCGGGGTCTGGAGTCGGGGTCTGGAGTTGGGGTCTGGAGTCGGGGTCTGGAGTCGGGGTCTGGAGTCGGGGTCTGGAGTCGGGGTCTGGAGTCGGGTTCTGGTGTGGGGTTCTGGAGTCGGCGTCTGGAGGAGTTGGGGTCTGGTGTCAGGCTATGGAGTCGGCATCTGGGAGAGTCGAGGTCTGGTGCCGGGGTATGGAGTCGGGGTCTGCAGTAGTCGAGTTCTGGTGTCGGTGTCTGGAGTCGGTGTCTGGAGTCGGGGTATGGAGTTGCGGTCTGGAGTAGTCCAGTGCTCTTGTTGGGTAATGGAGTCGGGATCTGGAGTCGGGGTCTGGTGTCGGGGTCCGGAGTCGGGGCCTGGAGTCGGGGTCTGGAGTCAGGGTCTGGAGTCAGGGTCTGGAGTCAGGGTCTGGAGTCAGGGTCTGGAGTCAGGGTCTGGAGTCAGGGTCTGGAGTCAGGGTCTGGAGTCAGGGTCTGGAGTCAGGGTCTGCAGTCAGGGTCTGCAGTCAGGGTCTGCAGTCAGGGTCTGGTGTTGGACTCGGCAGGAGTTGGGGTCTGGTGTCAGCGTCTGGAATCGGAGGCTAGAATCGGTGTCTGGAGTCAGGGTCTGGAGTCAGGCTATGGAGTCGGCGTCTGGAAGAGTCGAGGTCTGGTGCCGGGGTATGGAGTCGGGGTCAGGAGTAGTCGAGTTCTGGTGTCAGCGTCTGGAGTCTTGGCCTGGAGGAGTCAAGGTCTGGTGTCGGGGTCTGGACTCAGGGTCAGGAGTCGAGGTCTGGAGTCGGTGTCTGGAGTCGGGGTCTGGAGTCGGGGTCTGGAGTCGGGGTCTGGAGTCGGGGTCTGGAGTCGGGGTCTGGAGTCAGGGTCTGGAGTCGGGGTCTGGAGTCGGGGTCTGGAGTCGGGGTCTGGAGTCGGGTTCTGGAGTGGGGGTCTGGAGTCGGCGTCTGGAGGAGTTGGGGTCTGGTGTCAGGCTATGGAGTCGGCATCTGGGAGAGTCGAGGTCTGGTGCCGGGGTATGGAGTCGGGGTCTGCAGTAGTCGAGTTCTGGTGTCGGTGTCTGGAGTCGGGGTCTGGAGTCGGGGTATGGAGTTGCGGTCTGGAGTAGTCCAGTTCTCTTGTTGGGGTATGGAGTCGGGATCTGGAGTCGGGGTCTGGAGTCGGGGTCTGGTGTCAGCGTCTGGAATCGGAGGCTAGAATCGGTGTCTGGAGTCAGGGTCTGGAGTCAGGCTATGGAGTCGGCGTCTGGAAGAGTCGAGGTCTGGTGCCGGGGTGTGGAGTCGGGGTCAGGAGTAGTCGAGTTCTGGTGTCAGCGTCTGGAGTCTGGGCCTGGAGGAGTCGAGGTCTGGTGTCGGAGTCTGGAGTCAGGGTCTGGAGTCAGGGTCTGGAGTCGGGGTCTGGAGTCGGGGTCAGGAGTCGGGGTCTGGAGTCGGGGTCTGGAGTCGGGGTCTGGAGTCGGGGTCTGGAGTCGGGGTCTGGAGTCGGGGTCTGGAGTCGGGGTCTGGAGTCGGGGTCTGGAGTCGGGGTCTGGAGACAGGGTCTGGAGTCAGGGTCTGGAGTCAGGGTCTGGAGTCAGGGTCTGGAGTCAGGGTCTGGAGTCAGGGTCTGGAGTCAGGGTCTGGAGTCAGGGTCTGGAGTCAGGGTCTGGAGTCAGGGTCTGCAGCCAGGGTCTGCAGCCAGGGTCTGGAGTCAGGTTCTGGAGTCAGGGTCTGCAGTCAGGGTCTGCAGTCAGGGTCTGCAGCCAGGGTCTGGTGTTGGACTCGGCAGGAGTTGGGGTCTGGTGTCAGCGTCTGGAATCGGAGGCTAGAATCGGTGTCTGGAGTCAGGGTCTGGAGTCAGGCTATGGAGTCGGCGTCTGGAAGAGTCGAGGTCTGGTGCCGGGGTGTGGAGTCGGGGTCAGGAGTAGTCGAGTTCTGGTGTCAGCGTCTGGAGTCTGGGCCTGGAGGAGTCGAGGTCTGGTGTCGGAGTCTGGAGTCAGGGTCTGGAGTCAGGGTCTGGAGTCGGTGTCTGGAGTCGGGGTCTGGAGTCGGGGTCTGGAGTCGGGGTCTGGAGTCGGGGTCTGGAGTTGGGGTCTGGAGTCGGGGTCTGGAGTCGGGGTCTGGAGTCGGGGTCTGGAGTCGGGGTCTGGAGTCGGGGTCTGGAGTCGGGGTCTGGAGTCGGGGTCTGGAGACGGGGTCTGGAGTCAGGGTCTGGAGTCAGGGTCTGGAGTCAGGGTCTGGAGTCAGGGTCTGGAGTCAGGGTCTGGTGTCAGGGTCTGGAGTCAGGGTCTGGAGTCAGGGTCTGGAGTCAGGGTCTGGAGTCAGGGTCTGGAGTCAGGGTCTGGAGTCAGGGTCTGGAGTCAGGGTCTGGAGTCAGGGTCTGGAGTCAGGGTCTGCAGTCAGGGTCTGCAGCCAGGGTCTGCAGCCAGGGTCTGGAGTCAGGTTCTGTAGTCAGGGTCTGCAGTCAGGGTCTGCAGTCAGGGTCTGCAGCCAGGGTCTGGTGTTGGACTCGGCAGGAGTTAGGGTCTGGTGTCAGCGTCTGGAATCGGTGTCTGGAGTCAGGGTCTGGAGTCAGGCTATGGAGTCGGCGTCTGGAAGAGTCGAGGTCTGGTGCCGGGGTATGGAGTCGGGGTCAGGAGTAGTCGAGTTCTGGTGTCAGCGTCTGGAGTCTGGGCCTGGAGGAGTCAAGGTCTGGTGTCGGGGTCTGGACTCAGGGTCAGGAGTCGAGGTCTGGAGTCGGTGTCTGGAGTCGGGGTCTGGAGTCGGGGTCTGGAGTCGGGGTCTGGAGTCGGGGTCTGGAGTCGGGGTCTGGAGTCAGGGTCTGGAGTCGGGGTCTGGAGTCGGGGTCTGGAGTCGGGTTCTGGAGTGGGGGTCTGGAGTCGGCGTCTGGAGGAGTTGGGGTCTGGTGTCAGGCTATGGAGTCGGCATCTGGGAGAGTCGAGGTCTGGTGCCGGGGTATGGAGTCGGGGTCTGCAGTAGTCGAGTTCTGGTGTCGGTGTCTGGAGTCGGGGTCTGGAGTCGGGGTATGGAGTTGCGGTCTGGAGTAGTCCAGTTCTCTTGTTGGGGTATGGAGTCGGGATCTGGAGTCGGGGTCTGGAGTCGGGGTCTGGAGTCGGGGCCTGGAGTCGGGGTCTGGAGTCAGGGTCTGGAGTCAGGGTCTGGAGTCAGGGTCTGGAGTCAGGGTCTGGAGTCAGGGTCTGGAGTCAGGGTCTGGAGTCAGGGTCTGGAGTCAGGGTCTGGAGTCAGGGTCTGGAGTCAGGGTCTGGAGTCAGGGTCTGGAGTCAGGGTCTGGAGTCAGGGTCTGCAGCCAGGGTCTGCAGCCAGGGTCTGGAGTCAGGTTCTGGAGTCAGGGTCTGCAGTCAGGGTCTGCAGTCAGGGTCTGCAGCCAGGGTCTGGTGTTGGACTCGGCAGGAGTTGGGGTCTGGTGTCAGCGTCTGGAATCGGAGGCTAGAATCGGTGTCTGGAGTCAGGGTCTGGAGTCAGGCTATGGAGTCGGCGTCTGGAAGAGTCGAGGTCTGGTGCCGGGGTGTGGAGTCGGGGTCAGGAGTAGTCGAGTTCTGGTGTCAGCGTCTGGAGTCTGGGCCTGGAGGAGTCGAGGTCTGGTGTCGGAGTCTGGAGTCAGGGTCTGGAGTCAGGGTCTGGAGTCGGTGTCTGGAGTCGGGGTCAGGAGTCGGGGTCTGGAGTCGGGGTCTGGAGTCGGGGTCTGGAGTCGGGGTCTGGAGTCGGGGTCTGGAGTCGGGGTCTGGAGTCAGGGTCTGGAGTCGGGGTCTGGAGACGGGGTCTGGAGTCGGGGTCTGGAGTCGGGGTCTGGAGTCAGGGTCTGGAGTCAGGGTCTGGAGTCAGGGTCTGGAGTCAGGGTCTGGAGTCAGGGTCTGGAGTCAGGGTCTGGAGTCAGGGTCTGGAGTCAGGGTCTGGAGTCAGGGTCTGGAGTCAGGGTCTGCAGCCAGGGTCTGCAGCCAGGGTCTGGAGTCAGGTTCTGGAGTCAGGGTCTGCAGTCAGGGTCTGCAGTCAGGGTCTGCAGCCAGGGTCTGGTGTTGGACTCGGCAGGAGTTGGGGTCTGGTGTCAGCGTCTGGAATCGGAGGCTAGAATCGGTGTCTGGAGTCAGGGTCTGGAGTCAGGCTATGGAGTCGGCGTCTGGAAGAGTCGAGGTCTGGTGCCGGGGTGTGGAGTCGGGGTCAGGAGTAGTCGAGTTCTGGTGTCAGCGTCTGGAGTCTGGGCCTGGAGGAGTCGAGGTCTGGTGTCGGAGTCTGGAGTCAGGGTCTGGAGTCAGGGTCTGGAGTCGGTGTCTGGAGTCGGGGTCAGGAGTCGGGGTCTGGAGTCGGGGTCTGGAGTCGGGGTCTGGAGTCGGGGTCTGGAGTCGGGGTCTGGAGTCGGGGTCTGGAGTCGGGGTCTGGAGTCGGGGTCTGGAGTCGGGGTCTGGAGTCGGGGTCTGGAGACGGGGTCTGGAGTCAGGGTCTGGAGTCAGGGTCTGGAGTCAGGGTCTGGAGTCAGGGTCTGGAGTCAGGGTCTGGAGTCAGGGTCTGGTGTCAGGGTCTGGAGTGAGGGTCTGGAGTGAGGGTCTGGAGTGAGGGTCTGGAGTCAGGGTCTGGAGTCAGGGTCTGGAGTCGGGGTCTGGAGTCGGGGTATGGAGTCGGGGTCTGGAGTCGGGGTCTGGAGTCGGGTTCTGGTGTGGGGGTCTGGAGTCGGGGTCTGGAGTCAGGGTCTGGAGTCAGGGTCTGGAGTCAGGGTCTGGAGTCAGGGTCTGGAGTCAGGGTCTGGAGTCAGGGTCTGGAGTCAGGGTCTGGAGTCAGGGTCTGGAGTCAGGGTCTGGAGTCAGGGTCTGGAGTCAGGGTCTGGAGTCAGGGTCTGCAGCCAGGGTCTGCAGCCAGGGTCTGGAGTCAGGTTCTGGAGTCAGGGTCTGCAGTCAGGGTCTGCAGTCAGGGTCTGCAGCCAGGGTCTGGTGTTGGACTCGGCAGGAGTTGGGGTCTGGTGTCAGCGTCTGGAATCGGAGGCTAGAATCGGTGTCTGGAGTCAGGGTCTGGAGTCAGGCTATGGAGTCGGCGTCTGGAAGAGTCGAGGTCTGGTGCCGGGGTGTGGAGTCGGGGTCAGGAGTAGTCGAGTTCTGGTGTCAGCGTCTGGAGTCTGGGCCTGGAGGAGTCGAGGCCTGGTGTCGGAGTCTGGAGTCAGGGTCTGGAGTCAGGGTCTGGAGTCGGTGTCTGGAGTCGGGGTCAGGAGTCGGGGTCTGGAGTCGGGGTCTGGAGTCGGGGTCTGGAGTCGGGGTCTGGAGTCGGGGTCTGGAGTCGGGGTCTGGAGTCGGGGTCTGGAGTCGGGGTCTGGAGTCGGGGTCTGGAGACAGGGTCTGGAGTCAGGGTCTGGAGTCAGGGTCTGGAGTCAGGGTCTGGAGTCAGGGTCTGGAGTCAGGGTCTGGAGTCAGGGTCTGGTGTCAGGGTCTGGAGTCAGGGTCTGGAGTCAGGGTCTGGAGTCAGGGTCTGCAGCCAGGGTCTGCAGCCAGGGTCTGGAGTCAGGTTCTGGTGTCAGGGTCTGCAGTCAGGGTCTGCAGTCAGGGTCTGCAGCCAGGGTCTGGTGTTGGACTCGGCAGGAGTTGGGGTCTGGTGTCAGCGTCTGGAATCGGAGGCTAGAATCGGTGTCTGGAGTCAGGGTATGGAGTCGGCGTCTGGAAGAGTCGAGGTCTGGTGCCGGGGTGTGGAGTCGGGGTCAGGAGTAGTCGAGTTCTGGTGTCAGCGTCTGGAGTCTGGGCCTGGAGGAGTCGAGGTCTGGTGTCGGAGTCTGGAGTCAGGGTCTGGAGTCAGGGTCTGGAGTCGGTGTCTGGAGTCGGGGTCAGGAGTCG
Source organism: Cetorhinus maximus (assembly GCF_964194155.1). Classification (NCBI taxonomy): domain Eukaryota; kingdom Metazoa; phylum Chordata; class Chondrichthyes; order Lamniformes; family Cetorhinidae; genus Cetorhinus; species Cetorhinus maximus. The sequence goes on from NC_135896.1 coordinate 70,566,549, forward strand.
GGGTCTGGAGTCGGGGTCTGGAGTCGGGGTCTGGAGTCGGGGTCTGGAGTCGGGGTCTGGAGTCGGGGTCTGGAGTCGGGGTCTGGAGTCGGGGTCTGGAGTCGGGGTCTGGAGACGGGGTCTGGAGTCGGGGTCTGGAGTCGGGGTCTGGAGTCGGGGTCTGGAGTCAGGGTCTGGAGTCGGGGTCTGGAGTCAGGGTCTGGAGTCAGGGTCTGGAGTCAGGGTCTGGAGTCAGGGTCTGGAGTCAGGGTCTGGAGTCAGGGTCTGGAGTCAGGGTCTGGAGTCAGGGTCTGCAGCCAGGGTCTGCAGCCAGGGTCTGGAGTCAGGTTCTGGAGTCAGGGTCTGCAGTCAGGGTCTGCAGTCAGGGTCTGCAGCCAGGGTCTGGTGTTGGACTCGGCAGGAGTTGGGGTCTGGTGTCAGCGTCTGGAATCGGAGGCTAGAATCGGTGTCTGGAGTCAGGGTCTGGAGTCAGGCTATGGAGTCGGCGTCTGGAAGAGTCGAGGTCTGGTGCCGGGGTGTGGAGTCGGGGTCAGGAGTAGTCGAGTTCTGGTGTCAGCGTCTGGAGTCTGGGCCTGGAGGAGTCGAGGTCTGGTGTCGGAGTCTGGAGTCAGGGTCTGGAGTCAGGGTCTGGAGTCGGTGTCTGGAGTCGGGGTCAGGAGTCGGGGTCTGGAGTCGGGGTCTGGAGTCGGGGTCTGGAGTCGGGGTCTGGAGTCGGGGTCTGGAGTCGGGGTCTGGAGTCGGGGTCTGGAGTCGGGGTCTGGAGTCGGGGTCTGGAGTCGGGGTCTGGAGTCAGGGTCTGGAGACAGGGTCTGGAGTCAGGGTCTGGAGTCAGGGTCTGGAGTCAGGGTCTGGAGTCAGGGTCTGGAGTCAGGGTCTGGAGTCAGGGTCTGGTGTCAGGGTCTGGAGTCAGGGTCTGGAGTCAGGGTCTGGAGTCAGGGTCTGCAGCCAGGGTCTGCAGCCAGGGTCTGGAGTCAGGTTCTGGAGTCAGGGTCTGCAGTCAGGGTCTGCAGTCAGGGTCTGCAGCCAGGGTCTGGTGTTGGACTCGGCAGGAGTTGGGGTCTGGTGTCAGCGTCTGGAATCGGAGGCTAGAATCGGTGTGTGGAGTCAGGGTATGGAGTCGGCGTCTGGAAGAGTCGAGGTCTGGTGCCGGGGTGTGGAGTCGGGGTCAGGAGTAGTCGAGTTCTGGTGTCAGCGTCTGGAGTCTGGGCCTGGAGGAGTCGAGGTCTGGTGTCGGAGTCTGGAGTCAGGGTCTGGAGTCAGGGTCTGGAGTCGGTGTCTGGAGTCGGGGTCAGGAGTCGGGGTCTGGAGTCGGGGTCTGGAGTCGGGGTCTGGAGTCGGGGTCTGGAGTCGGGGTCTGGAGTCGGGGTCTGGAGTCGGGGTCTGGAGTCGGGGTCTGGAGTCGGGGTCTGGAGTCGGGGTCTGGAGACAGGGTCTGGAGTCGGGGTCTGGAGTCAGGGTCTGGAGTCAGGGTCTGGAGTCAGGGTCTGGAGTCAGGGTCTGGAGTCAGGGTCTGGAGTCAGGGTCTGGAGTCAGGGTCTGGAGTCAGGGTCTGGAGTCAGGGTCTGGAGTCAGGGTCTGGAGTCAGGGTCTGGAGTCAGGGTCTGCAGCCAGGGTCTGCAGCCAGGGTCTGGAGTCAGGTTCTGGAGTCAGGGTCTGCAGTCAGGGTCTGCAGTCAGGGTCTGCAGCCAGGGTCTGGTGTTGGACTCGGCAGGAGTTGGGGTCTGGTGTCAGCGTCTGGAATCGGAGGCTAGAATCGGTGTCTGGAGTCAGGGTCTGGAGTCAGGCTATGGAGTCGGCGTCTGGAAGAGTCGAGGTCTGGTGCCGGGGTGTGGAGTCGGGGTCAGGAGTAGTCGAGTTCTGGTGTCAGCGTCTGGAGTCTGGGCCTGGAGGAGTCGAGGTCTGGTGTCGGAGTCTGGAGTCAGGGTCTGGAGTCAGGGTCTGGAGTCGGTGTCTGGAGTCGGGGTCAGGAGTCGGGGTCTGGAGTCGGGGTCTGGAGTCGGGGTCTGGAGTCGGGGTCTGGAGTCGGGGTCTGGAGTCGGGGTCTGGAGTCGGGGTCTGGAGTCGGGGTCTGGAGTCGGGGTCTGGAGACAGGGTCTGGAGTCAGGGTCTGGAGTCAGGGTCTGGAGTCAGGGTCTGGAGTCAGGGTCTGGAGTCAGGGTCTGGAGTCAGGGTCTGGTGTCAGGGTCTGGAGTCAGGGTCTGGAGTCAGGGTCTGGAGTCAGGGTCTGCAGCCAGGGTCTGCAGCCAGGGTCTGGAGTCAGGTTCTGGAGTCAGGGTCTGCAGTCAGGGTCTGCAGTCAGGGTCTGCAGCCAGGGTCTGGTGTTGGACTCGGCAGGAGTTGGGGTCTGGTGTCAGCGTCTGGAATCGGAGGCTAGAATCGGTGTCTGGAGTCAGGGTCTGGAGTCAGGCTATGGAGTCGGCGTCTGGAAGAGTCGAGGTCTGGTGCCGGGGTGTGGAGTCGGGGTCAGGAGTAGTCGAGTTCTGGTGTCAGCGTCTGGAGTCTGGGCCTGGAGGAGTCGAGGTCTGGTGTCGGAGTCTGGAGTCAGGGTCTGGAGTCAGGGTCTGGAGTCGGTGTCTGGAGTCGGGGTCAGGAGTCGGGGTCTGGAGTCGGGGTCTGGAGTCGGGGTCTGGAGTCGGGGTCTGGAGTCGGGGTCTGGAGTCGGGGTCTGGAGTCGGGGTCTGGAGACGGGGTCTGGAGTCAGGGTCTGGAGTCAGGGTCTGGAGTCAGGGTCTGGAGTCAGGGTCTGGAGTCAGGGTCTGGAGTCAGGGTCTGGAGTCAGGGTCTGGAGTCAGGGTCTGGAGTCAGGGTCTGGAGTCAGGGTCCGCAGCCAGGGTCTGCAGCCAGGGTCTGGAGTCAGGTTCTGGAGTCAGGGTCTGCAGTCAGGGTCTGCAGTCAGGGTCTGCAGCCAGGGTCTGGTGTTGGACTCGGCAGGAGTTGGGGTCTGGTGTCAGCATCTGGAATCGGAGGCTAGAATCGGTGTCTGGAGTCAGGCTATGGAGTCGGCGTCTGGAAGAGTCGAGGTCTGGTGCCGGGGTGTGGAGTCGGGGTCAGGAGTAGTCGAGTTCTGGTGTCCGCGTCTGGAGTCTGGGCCTGGAGGAGTCGAGGTCTGGTGTCGGAGTCTGGAGTCAGGGTCTGGAGTCAGGGTCTGGAGTCGGTGTCTGGAGTCGGGGTCAGGAGTCGGGGTCTGGAGTCGGGGTCTGGAGTCGGGGTCTGGAGTCGGGGTCTGGAGTCGGGGTCTGGAGTCGGGGTCTGGAGTCGGGGTCTGGAGTCGGGGTCTGGAGTCGGGGTCTGGAGTCGGGGTCTGGAGACGGGGTCTGGAGTCGGGGTCTGGAGTCGGGGTCTGGAGTCGGGGTCTGGAGTCAGGGTCTGGAGTCAGGGTCTGGTGTCAGGGTCTGGAGTCAGGGTCTGGAGTCAGGGTCTGGAGTCAGGGTCTGGAGTCAGGGTCTGGAGTCAGGGTCTGGAGTCAGGGTCTGGAGTCAGGGTCTGGAGTCAGGGTCTGCAGCCAGGGTCTGCAGCCAGGGTCTGGAGTCAGGTTCTGGAGTCAGGGTCTGCAGTCAGGGTCTGCAGTCAGGGTCTGCAGCCAGGGTCTGGTGTTGGACTCGGCAGGAGTTGGGGTCTGGTGTCAGCGTCTGGAATCGGAGGCTAGAATCGGTGTCTGGAGTCAGGGTCTGGAGTCAGGCTATGGAGTCGGCGTCTGGAAGAGTCGAGGTCTGGTGCCGGGGTGTGGAGTCGGGGTCAGGAGTAGTCGAGTTCTGGTGTCAGCGTCTGGAGTCTGGGCCTGGAGGAGTCGAGGTCTGGTGTCGGAGTCTGGAGTCAGGGTCTGGAGTCAGGGTCTGGAGTCGGTGTCTGGAGTCGGGGTCAGGAGTCGGGGTCTGGAGTCGGGGTCTGGAGTCGGGGTCTGGAGTCGGGGTCTGGAGTCGGGGTCTGGAGTCGGGGTCTGGAGTCGGGGTCTGGAGTCGGGGTCTGGAGACAGGGTCTGGAGTCAGGGTCTGGAGTCAGGGTCTGGAGTCAGGGTCTGGAGTCAGGGTCTGGAGTCAGGGTCTGGAGTCAGGGTCTGGAGTCAGGGTCTGGAGTCAGGGTCTGGAGTCAGGGTCTGGAGTCAGGGTCTGGAGTCAGGTTCTGGAGTCAGGGTCTGCAGCCAGGGTCTGCAGCCAGGGTCTGGAGTCAGGTTCTGGAGTCAGGGTCTGCAGTCAGGGTCTGCAGTCAGGGTCTGCAGCCAGGGTCTGGTGTTGGACTCGGCAGGAGTTGGGGTCTGGTGTCAGCGTCTGGAATCGGAGGCTAGAATCGGTGTCTGGAGTCAGGCTATGGAGTCGGCGTCTGGAAGCGTCGAGGTCTGGTGCCGGGGTGTGGAGTCGGGGTCAGGAGTAGTCGAGTTCTGGTGTCCGCGTCTGGAGTCTGGGCCTGGATTAGTCGAGGTCTGGTGTCGGAGTCTGGAGTCAGGGTCTGGAGTCAGGGTCTGGAGTCGGTGTCTGGAGTCGGGGTCAGGAGTCGGGGTCTGGAGTCGGGGTCTGGAGTCGGGGTCTGGAGTCGGGGTCTGGAGTCGGGGTCTGGAGTCGGGGTCTGGAGTCGGGGTCTGGAGTCGGGGTCTGGAGTCGGGGTCTGGAGTCGGGGTCTGGAGTCGGGGTCTGGAGACGGGGTCTGGAGTCGGGGTCTGGAGTCGGGGTCTGGAGTCGGGGTCTGGAGTCGGGGTCTGGAGTCAGGGTCTGGTGTCAGGGTCTGGAGTGAGGGTCTGGAGTCAGGGTCTGGAGTCAGGGTCTGGAGTCAGGGTCTGGAGTCAGGGTCTGGAGTCAGGGTCTGGAGTCAGGGTCTGGAGTCAGGGTCTGGAGTCAGGGTCTGCAGCCAGGGTCTGCAGCCAGGGTCTGGAGTCAGGTTCTGGAGTCAGGGTCTGCAGTCAGGGTCTGCAGTCAGGGTCTGCAGCCAGGGTCTGGTGTTGGACTCGGCAGGAGTTGGGGTCTGGTGTCAGCGTCTGGAATCGGAGGCTAGAATCGGTGTCTGGAGTCAGGGTCTGGAGTCAGGCTATGGAGTCGGCGTCTGGAAGAGTCGAGGTCTGGTGCCGGGGTGTGGAGTCGGGGTCAGGAGTAGTCGAGTTCTGGTGTCAGCGTCTGGAGTCTGGGCCTGGAGGAGTCGAGGTCTGGTGTCGGAGTCTGGAGTCAGGGTCTGGAGTCAGGGTCTGGAGTCGGTGTCTGGAGTCGGGGTCAGGAGTCGGGGTCTGGAGTCGGGGTCTGGAGTCGGGGTCTGGAGTCGGGGTCTGGAGTCGGGGTCTGGAGTCGGGGTCTGGAGTCGGGGTCTGGAGTCGGGGTCTGGAGACAGGGTCTGGAGTCAGGGTCTGGAGTCAGGGTCTGGAGTCAGGGTCTGGAGTCAGGGTCTGGAGTCAGGGTCTGGAGTCAGGGTCTGGAGTCAGGGTCTGGAGTCAGGGTCTGGAGTCAGGGTCTGGAGTCAGGGTCTGGAGTCAGGGTCTGGAGTCAGGGTCTGCAGCCAGGGTCTGCAGCCAGGGTCTGGAGTCAGGTTCTGGAGTCAGGGTCTGCAGTCAGGGTCTGCAGTCAGGGTCTGCAGCCAGGGTCTGGTGTTGGACTCGGCAGGAGTTGGGGTCTGGTGTCAGCGTCTGGAATCGGAGGCTAGAATCGGTGTCTGGAGTCAGGGTCTGGAGTCAGGCTATGGAGTCGGCGTCTGGAAGAGTCGAGGTCTGGTGCCGGGGTGTGGAGTCGGGGTCAGGAGTAGTCGAGTTCTGGTGTCAGCGTCTGGAGTCTGGGCCTGGAGGAGTCGAGGCCTGGTGTCGGAGTCTGGAGTCAGGGTCTGGAGTCAGGGTCTGGAGTCGGTGTCTGGAGTCGGGGTCAGGAGTCGGGGTCTGGAGTCGGGGTCTGGAGTCGGGGTCTGGAGTCGGGGTCTGGAGTCGGGGTCTGGAGTCGGGGTCTGGAGTCGGGGTCTGGAGTCGGGGTCTGGAGTCGGGGTCTGGAGTCAGGGTCTGGAGACAGGGTCTGGAGTCAGGGTCTGGAGTCAGGGTCTGGAGTCAGGGTCTGGAGTCAGGGTCTGGAGTCAGGGTCTGGTGTCAGGGTCTGGAGTCAGGGTCTGGAGTCAGGGTCTGGAGTCAGGGTCTGCAGCCAGGGTCTGCAGCCAGGGTCTGGAGTCAGGTTCTGGAGTCAGGGTCTGCAGTCAGGGTCTGCAGTCAGGGTCTGCAGCCAGGGTCTGGTGTTGGACTCGGCAGGAGTTGGGGTCTGGTGTCAGCGTCTGGAATCGGAGGCTAGAATCGGTGTCTGGAGTCAGGGTATGGAGTCGGCGTCTGGAAGAGTCGAGGTCTGGTGCCGGGGTGTGGAGTCGGGGTCTGGAGAGTCGAGTTCTGGTGTCAGCGTCTGGAGTCTGGGCCTGGAGGAGTCGAGGTCTGGTGTCGGAGTCTGGAGTCAGGGTCTGGAGTCAGGGTCTGAAGTCGGTGTCTGGAGTCGGGGTCAGGAGTCGGGGTCTGGAGTCGGGGTCTGGAGTCGGGGTCTGGAGTCGGGGTCTGGAGTCGGGGTCTGGAGTCGGGGTCTGGAGACAGGGTCTGGAGTCAGGGTCTGGAGTCAGGGTCTGGAGTCAGGGTCTGGAGTCAGGGTCTGGAGTCAGGGTCTGGAGTCAGGGTCTGGAGTCAGGGTCTGGAGTCAGGGTCTGGAGTCAGGGTCTGGAGTCAGGGTCTGGAGTCAGGGTCTGGAGTCAGGGTCTGCAGCCAGGGTCTGCAGCCAGGGTCTGGAGTCAGGTTCTGGAGTCAGGGTCTGCAGTCAGGGTCTGCAGTCAGGGTCTGCAGCCAGGGTCTGGTGTTGGACTCGGCAGGAGTTGGGGTCTGGTGTCAGCGTCTGGAATCGGAGGCTAGAATCGGTGTCTGGAGTCAGGCTATGGAGTCGGCGTCTGGAAGCGTCGAGGTCTGGTGCCGGGGTGTGGAGTCGGGGTCAGGAGTAGTCGCGTTCTGGTGTCCGCGTCTGGAGTCTGGGCCTGGATTAGTCGAGGTCTGGTGTCGGAGTCTGGAGTCAGGGTCTGGAGTCAGGGTCTGGAGTCGGTGTCTGGAGTCGGGGTCAGGAGTCGGGGTCTGGAGTCGGGGTCTGGAGTCGGGGTCTGGAGTCGGGGTCTGGAGTCGGGGTCTGGAGTCGGGGTCTGGAGTCGGGGTCTGGAGTCGGGGTCTGGAGTCGGGGTCTGGAGTCGGGGTCTGGAGTCGGGGTCTGGAGACGGGGTCTGGAGTCGGGGTCTGGAGTCGGGGTCTGGAGTCGGGGTCTGGAGTCGGGGTCTGGAGTCAGGGTCTGGTGTCAGGGTCTGGAGTGAGGGTCTGGAGTCAGGGTCTGGAGTCAGGGTCTGGAGTCAGGGTCTGGAGTCAGGGTCTGGAGTCAGGGTCTGGAGTCAGGGTCTGGAGTCAGGGTCTGGAGTCAGGGTCTGGAGTCAGGGTCTGCAGCCAGGGTCTGCAGCCAGGGTCTGGAGTCAGGTTCTGGAGTCAGGGTCTGCAGTCAGGGTCTGCAGTCAGGGTCTGCAGCCAGGGTCTGGTGTTGGACTCGGCAGGAGTTGGGGTCTGGTGTCAGCGTCTGGAATCGGAGGCTAGAATCGGTGTCTGGAGTCAGGGTCTGGAGTCAGGCTATGGAGTCGGCGTCTGGAAGAGTCGAGGTCTGGTGCCGGGGTGTGGAGTCGGGGTCAGGAGTAGTCGAGTTCTGGTGTCAGCGTCTGGAGTCTGGGCCTGGAGGAGTCGAGGTCTGGTGTCGGAGTCTGGAGTCAGGGTCTGGAGTCAGGGTCTGGAGTCGGTGTCTGGAGTCGGGGTCAGGAGTCGGGGTCTGGAGTCGGGGTCTGGAGTCGGGGTCTGGAGTCGGGGTCTGGAGTCGGGGTCTGGAGTCGGGGTCTGGAGTCGGGGTCTGGAGTCGGGGTCTGGAGACAGGGTCTGGAGTCAGGGTCTGGAGTCAGGGTCTGGAGTCAGGGTCTGGAGTCAGGGTCTGGAGTCAGGGTCTGGAGTCAGGGTCTGGAGTCAGGGTCTGGAGTCAGGGTCTGGAGTCAGGGTCTGGAGTCAGGGTCTGGAGTCAGGGTCTGGAGTCAGGGTCTGCAGCCAGGGTCTGCAGCCAGGGTCTGGAGTCAGGTTCTGGAGTCAGGGTCTGCAGTCAGGGTCTGCAGTCAGGGTCTGCAGCCAGGGTCTGGTGTTGGACTCGGCAGGAGTTGGGGTCTGGTGTCAGCGTCTGGAATCGGAGGCTAGAATCGGTGTCTGGAGTCAGGGTCTGGAGTCAGGCTATGGAGTCGGCGTCTGGAAGAGTCGAGGTCTGGTGCCGGGGTGTGGAGTCGGGGTCAGGAGTAGTCGAGTTCTGGTGTCAGCGTCTGGAGTCTGGGCCTGGAGGAGTCGAGGCCTGGTGTCGGAGTCTGGAGTCAGGGTCTGGAGTCAGGGTCTGGAGTCGGTGTCTGGAGTCTGGGTCAGGAGTCGGGGTCTGGAGTCGGGGTCTGGAGTCGGGATCTGGAGTCGGGGTCTGGAGTCGGGGTCTGGAGTCGGGGTCTGGAGTCGGGGTCTGGAGTCGGGGTCTGGAGTCGGGGTCTGGAGTCAGGGTCTGGAGACAGGGTCTGGAGTCAGGGTCTGGAGTCAGGGTCTGGAGTCAGGGTCTGGAGTCAGGGTCTGGAGTCAGGGTCTGGTGTCAGGGTCTGGAGTCAGGGTCTGGAGTCAGGGTCTGGAGTCAGGGTCTGCAGCCAGGGTCTGCAGCCAGGGTCTGGAGTCAGGTTCTGGAGTCAGGGTCTGCAGTCAGGGTCTGCAGTCAGGGTCTGCAGCCAGGGTCTGGTGTTGGACTCGGCAGGAGTTGGGGTCTGGTGTCAGCGTCTGGAATCGGAGGCTAGAATCGGTGTCTGGAGTCAGGGTATGGAGTCGGCGTCTGGAAGAGTCGAGGTCTGGTGCCGGGGTGTGGAGTCGGGGTCAGGAGAGTCGAGTTCTGGTGTCAGCGTCTGGAGTCTGGGCCTGGAGGAGTCGAGGTCTGGTGTCGGAGTCTGGAGTCAGGGTCTGGAGTCAGGGTCTGAAGTCGGTGTCTGGAGTCGGGGTCAGGAGTCGGGGTCTGGAGTCGGGGTCTGGAGTCGGGGTCTGGAGTCGGGGTCTGGAGTCGGGGTCTGGAGTCGGGGTCTGGAGTCGGGGTCTGGAGTCGGGGTCTGGAGTCGGGGTCTGGAGTCGGGGTCTGGAGACGGGGTCTGGAGTCGGGGTCTGGAGTCGGGGTCTGGAGTCGGGGTCTGGAGTCAGGGTCTGGAGTCAGGGTCTGGAGTCAGGGTCTGGAGTCAGGGTCTGGAGTCAGGGTCTGGAGTCAGGGTCTGGAGTCAGGGTCTGGAGTCAGGGTCTGGAGTCAGGGTCTGGAGTCAGGGTCTGGAGTCAGGGTCTGCAGTCAGGGTCTGCAGCCAGGGTCTGCAGCCAGGGTCTGGAGTCAGGTTCTGGAGTCAGGGTCTGCAGTCAGGGTCTGCAGTCCGGGTCTGCAGCCAGGGTCTGGTGTTGGACTCGGCAGGAGTTGGGGTCTGGTGTCAGCGTCTGGAATCGGAGGCTAGAATCGGTGTCTGGAGTCAGGGTCTGGAGTCAGGCTATGGAGTCGGCGTCTGGAAGAGTCGAGGTCTGGTGCCGGGGTATGGAGTCGGGGTCAGGAGTAGTCGAGTTCTGGTGTCAGCGTCTGGAGTCTGGGCCTGGAGGAGTCAAGGTCTGGTGTCGGGGTCTGGACTCAGGGTCAGGAGTCGAGGTCTGGAGTCGGTGTCTGGAGTCGGGGTCTGGAGTCGGGGTCTGGAGTCGGGGTCTGGAGTCGGGGTCTGGAGTCGGGGTCTGGAGTCGGGGTCTGGAGTCGGGGTCTGGAGTCGGGGTCTGGAGTCGGGGTCTGGAGTCGGGTTCTGGAGTGGGGGTCTGGAGTCGGCGTCTGGAGGAGTTGGGGTCTGGTGTCAGGCTATGGAGTCGGCATCTGGGAGAGTCGAGGTCTGGTGCCGGGGTATGGAGTCAGGGTCTGCAGTAGTCGAGTTCTGGTGTCTGTGTCTGGAGTCGGGGTCTGGAGTCGGGGTATGGAGTTGCGGTCTGGAGTAGTCCAGTTCTCTTGTTGGGGTATGGAGTCGGGATCTGGAGTCGGGGTCTGGAGACGGGGTCTGGAGTCGGGGCCTGGAGTCGGGGTCTGGAGTCAGGGTCTGGAGTCAGGGTCTGGAGTCAGGGTCTGGAGTCAGGGTCTGGAGTCAGGGTCTGGAGTCAGGGTCTGGAGTCAGGGTCTGGTGTCAGGGTCTGGTGTCAGGGTCTGGAGTCAGGGTCTGGAGTCAGGGTCTGGAGTCAGGGTCTGCAGCCAGGGTCTGCAGCCAGGGTCTGGAGTCAGGTTCTGGAGTCAGGGTCTGCAGTCAGGGTCTGCAGTCAGGGTCTGCAGCCAGGGTCTGGTGTTGGACTCGGCAGGAGTTGGGGTCTGGTGTCAGCGTCTGGAATCGGAGGCTAGAATCGGTGTCTGGAGTCAGGGTCTGGAGTCAGGCTATGGAGTCGGCGTCTGGACGAGTCGAGGTCTGGTGCCGGGGTGTGGAGTCGGGGTCAGGAGTAGTCGAGTTCTGGTGTCAGCGTCTGGAGTCTGGGCCTGGAGGAGTCGAGGTCTGGTGTCGGAGTCTGGAGTCAGGGTCTGGAGTCAGGGTCTGGAGTCGGTGTCTGGAGTCGGGGTCAGGAGTCGGGGTCTGGAGTCGGGGTCTGGAGTCGGGGTCTGGAGTCGGGGTCTGGAGTCGGGGTCTGGAGTCGGGGTCTGGAGTCGGGGTCTGGAGTCGGGGTCTGGAGACGGGGTCTGGAGTCGGGGTCTGGAGTCGGGGTCTGGAGTCGGGGTCTGGAGTCAGGGTCTGGAGTCAGGTTCTGGAGTCAGGGTCTGGAGTCAGGGTCTGGAGTCAGGGTCTGGAGTCAGGGTCTGGAGTCAGGGTCTGGAGTCAGGGTCTGGAGTCAGGGTCTGCAGCCAGGGTCTGCAGCCAGGGTCTGGAGTCAGGTTCTGGAGTCAGGGTCTGCAGTCAGGGTCTGCAGTCAGGGTCTGCAGCCAGGGTCTGGTGTTGGACTCGGCAGGAGTTGGGGTCTGGTGTCAGCGTCTGGAATCGGAGGCTAGAATCGGTGTCTGGAGTCAGGGTCTGGAGTCAGGCTATGGAGTGGGCGTCTGGAAGAGTCGAGGTCTGGTGCCGGGGTGTGGAGTCGTGGTCAGGAGTAGTCGAGTTCTGGTGTCAGCGTCTGGAGTCTGGGCCTGGAGGAGTCGAGGTCTGGTGTCGGAGTCTGGAGTAAGGGTCTGGAGTCAGGGTCTGGAGTCAGGGTCTGGAGTCGGTGTCTGTAGTCGGGGTCAGGAGTCGGGGTCTGGAGTCGGGGTCTGGAGTCGGGGTCTGGAGTCGGGGTCTGGAGTCGGGGTCTGGAGTCGGGGTCTGGAGTCGGGGTCTGGAGTCGGGGTCTGGAGTCGGGGTCTGGAGTCGGGGTCTGGAGTCGGGGTCTGGAGTCGGGGTCTGGAGTCGGGGTCTGGAGTCGGGGTCTGGAGTCGGGGTCTGGAGTCGGGGTCTGGAGTCAGGGTCTGGAGTCGGGGTCTGGAGTCAGGGTCTGGAGTCAGGGTCTGGAGTCAGGGTCTGGAGTCAGGGTCTGGAGTCAGGGTCTGGAGTCTGGGTCTGGAGTCAGGGTCTGCAGCCAGGGTCTGCAGCCAGGGTCTGGAGTCAGGGTCTGGAGTCAGGGTCTGCAGTCAGGGTCTGCAGTCAGGGTCTGCAGCCACGGTCTGGTGTTGGACTCGGCAGGAGTTGGGGTCTGGTGTCAGCGTCTGGAATCGGAGGCTAGAATCGGTGTCTGGAGTCAGGGTCTGGAGTCAGGCTATGGAGTCGGCGTCTGGAAGAGTCGAGGTCTGGTGCCGGGGTGTGGAGTCGGGGTCAGGAGTAGTCGAGTTCTGGTGTCAGCGTCTGGAGTCTGGGCCTGGAGGAGTCAAGGTCTGGTGTCGGGGTCTGGACTCAGGGTCAGGAGTCGAGGTCTGGAGTCGGTGTCTGGAGTCGGGGTCTGGAGTCGGTGTCTGGAGTCGGGGTCTGGAGTCGGGGTCTGGAGTCGGGGTCTGGAGTCGGGGTCTGGAGTCGGGGTCTGGAGTCGGGGTCTGGAGTCGGGTTCTGGTGTGGGGGTCTGGAGTCGGCGTCTGGAGGAGTTGGGGTCTGGTGTCAGGCTATGGAGTCGGCATCTGGGAGAGTCGAGGTCTGGTGCCGGGGTATGGAGTCGGGGTCTGCAGTAGTCGAGTTCTGGTGTCGGTGTCTGGAGTCGGGGTCTGGAGTCGGGGTATGGAGTTGCGGTCTGGAGTAGTCCAGTGCTCTTGTTGGGTAATGGAGTCGGGATCTGGAGTCGGGGTCTGGTGTCGGGGTCCGAAGTCGGGGCCTGGAGTCGGGGTCTGGAGTCAGGGTCTGGAGTCAGGGTCTGGAGTCAGGGTCTGGAGTCAGGGTCTGGAGTCAGGGTCTGGAGTCAGGGTCTGGAGTCAGGGTCTGGAGTCAGGGTCTGGAGTCAGGGTCTGCAGTCAGGGTCTGCAGTCAGGGTCTGCAGTCAGGGTCTGGTGTTGGACTCGGCAGGAGTTGGGGTCTGGTGTCAGCGTCTGGAATCGGAGGCTAGAATCGGTGTCTGGAGTCAGGGTCTGGAGTCAGGCTATGGAGTCGGCGTCTGGAAGAGTCGAGGTCTGGTGCCGGGGTATGGAGTCGGGGTCAGGAGTAGTCGAGTTCTGGTGTCAGCGTCTGGAGTCTTGGCCTGGAGGAGTCAAGGTCTGGTGTCGGGGTCTGGACTCAGGGTCAGGAGTCGAGGTCTGGAGTCGGTGTCTGGAGTCGGGGTCTGGAGTCGGGGTCTGGAGTCGGGGTCTGGAGTCGGGGTCTGGAGTCGGGGTCTGGAGTCAGGGTCTGGAGTCGGGGTCTGGAGTCGGGGTCTGGAGTCGGGGTCTGGAGTCGGGTTCTGGAGTGGGGGTCTGGAGTCGGCGTCTGGAGGAGTTGGGGTCTGGTGTCAGGCTATGGAGACGGCATCTGGGAGAGTCGAGGTCTGGTGCCGGGGTATGGAGTCGGGGTCTGCAGTAGTCGAGTTCTGGTGTCGGTGTCTGGAGTCGGGGTCTGGAGTCGGGGTATGGAGTTGCGGTCTGGAGTAGTCCAGTTCTCTTGTTGGGGTATGGAGTCGGGATCTGGAGTCGGGGTCTGGAGTCGGGGTCTGGTGTCAGCGTCTGGAATCGGAGGCTAGAATCGGTGTCTGGAGTCAGGGTCTGGAGTCAGGCTATGGAGTCGGCGTCTGGAAGAGTCGAGGTCTGGTGCCGGGGTGTGGAGTCGGGGTCAGGAGTAGTCGAGTTCTGGTGTCAGCGTCTGGAGTCTGGGCCTGGAGGAGTCGAGGTCTGGTGTCGGAGTCTGGAGTCAGGGTCTGGAGTCGGGGTCTGGAGTCGGGGTCTGGAGTCGGGGTCTGGAGTCGGGGTCTGGAGTCGGGGTCTGGAGTCGGGGTCTGGAGTCGGGGTCTGGAGTCGGGGTCTGGAGTCGGGGTCTGGAGTCGGGGTCTGGAGTCGGGGTCTGGAGACAGGGTCTGGAGTCAGGGTCTGGAGTCAGGGTCTGGAGTCAGGGTCTGGAGTCAGGGTCTGGAGTCAGGGTCTGGAGTCAGGGTCTGGAGTCAGGGTCTGGAGTCAGGGTCTGGAGTCAGGGTCTGCAGCCAGGGTCTGCAGCCAGGGTCTGGAGTCAGGTTCTGGAGTCAGGGTCTGCAGTCAGGGTCTGCAGTCAGGGTCTGCAGCCAGGGTCTGGTGTTGGACTCGGCAGGAGTTGGGGTCTGGTGTCAGCGTCTGGAATCGGAGGCTAGAATCGGTGTCTGGAGTCAGGGTCTGGAGTCAGGCTATGGAGTCGGCGTCTGGAAGAGTCGAGGTCTGGTGCCGGGGTGTGGAGTCGGGGTCAGGAGTAGTCGAGTTCTGGTGTCAGCGTCTGGAGTCTGGGCCTGGAGGAGTCGAGGTCTGGTGTCGGAGTCTGGAGTCAGGGTCTGGAGTCAGGGTCTGGAGTCGGTGTCTGGAGTCGGGGTCAGGAGTCGGGGTCTGGAGTCGGGGTCTGGAGTCGGGGTCTGGAGTCGGGGTCTGGAGTCGGGGTCTGGAGTCGGGGTCTGGAGTCGGGGTCTGGAGTCGGGGTCTGGAGTCGGGGTCTGGAGTCGGGGTCTGGAGTCGGGGTCTGGAGTCGGGGTCTGGAGACGGGGTCTGGAGTCGGGGTCTGGAGTCAGGGTCTGGAGTCGGGGTCTGGAGTCAGGGTCTGGAGTCAGGGTCTGGTGTCAGGGTCTGGAGTCAGGGTCTGGAGTCAGGGTCTGGAGTCAGGGTCTGGAGTCAGGGTCTGGAGTCAGGGTCTGGAGTCAGGGTCTGGAGTCAGGGTCTGGAGTCAGGGTCTGGAGTCAGGGTCTGGAGTCAGGGTCTGGAGTCAGGGTCTGGAGTCAGGGTCTGCAGCCAGGGTCTGCAGCCAGGGTCTGGAGTCAGGTTCTGGAGTCAGGGTCTGCAGTCAGGGTCTGCAGTCAGGGTCTGCAGCCAGGGTCTGGTGTTGGACTCGGCAGGAGTTGGGGTCTGGTGTCAGCGTCTGGAATCGGAGGCTAGAATCGGTGTCTGGAGTCAGGGTCTGGAGTCAGGCTATGGAGTCGGCGTCTGGAAGAGTCGAGGTCTGGTGCCGGGGTGTGGAGTCGGGGTCAGGAGTAGTCGAGTTCTGGTGTCAGCGTCTGGAGTCTGGGCCTGGAGGAGTCGAGGTCTGGTGTCGGAGTCTGGAGTCAGGGTCTGGAGTCAGGGTCTGGAGTCGGTGTCTGGAGTCGGGGTCAGGAGTCGGGGTCTGGAGTCGGGGTCTGGAGTCGGGGTCTGGAGTCGGGGTCTGGAGTCGGGGTCTGGAGTCGGGGTCTGGAGTCGGGGTCTGGAGTCGGGGTCTGGAGACGGGGTCTGGAGTCGGGGTCTGGAGTCAGGGTCTGGAGTCAGGGTCTGGAGTCAGGGTCTGCAGCCAGGGTCTGCAGCCAGGGTCTGGAGTCAGGTTCTGTAGTCAGGGTCTGCAGTCAGGGTCTGCAGTCAGGGTCTGCAGCCAGGGTCTGGTGTTGGACTCGGCAGGAGTTAGGGTCTGGTGTCAGCGTCTGGAATCGGAGGCTAGAATCGGTGTCTGGAGTCAGGGTCTGGAGTCAGGCTATGGAGTCGGCGTCTGGAAGAGTCGAGGTCTGGTGCCGGGGTATGGAGTCGGGGTCAGGAGTAGTCGAGTTCTGGTGTCAGCGTCTGGAGTCTGGGCCTGGAGGAGTCAAGGTCTGGTGTCGGGGTCTGGACTCAGGGTCAGGAGTCGAGGTCTGGAGTCGGTGTCTGGAGTCGGGGTCTGGAGTCGGGGTCTGGAGTCGGGGTCTGGAGTCGGGTCTGGAGTCGGGGTCTGGAGTCAGGGTCTGGAGTCGGGGTCTGGAGTCGGGGTCTGGAGTCGGGTTCTGGAGTGGGGGTCTGGAGTCGGCGTCTGGAGGAGTTGGGGTCTGGTGTCAGGCTATGGAGTCGGCATCTGGGAGAGTCGAGGTCTGGTGCCGGGGTATGGAGTCGGGGTCTGCAGTAGTCGAGTTCTGGTGTCGGTGTCTGGAGTCGGGGTCTGGAGTCGGGGTATGGAGTTGTGGTCTGGAGTAGTCCAGTTCTCTTGTTGGGGTATGGAGTCGGGATCTGGAGTCGGGGTCTGGAGTCGGGGTCTGGAGTCGGGGCCTGGAGTCGGGGTCTGGAGTCAGGGTCTGGAGTCAGGGTCTGGAGTCAGGGTCTGGAGTCAGGGTCTGGAGTCAGGGTCTGGAGTCAGGGTCTGGAGTCAGGGTCTGGAGTCAGGGTCTGGAGTCAGGGTCTGGAGTCAGGGTCTGGAGTCAGGGTCTGGAGTCAGGGTCTGCAGCCAGGGTCTGCAGCCAGGGTCTGGAGTCAGGTTCTGGAGTCAGGGTCTGCAGTCAGGGTCTGCAGTCAGGGTCTGCAGCCAGGGTCTGGTGTTGGACTCGGCAGGAGTTGGGGTCTGGTGTCAGCGTCTGGAATCGGAGGCTAGAATCGGTGTCTGGAGTCAGGGTCTGGAGTCAGGCTATGGAGTCGGCGTCTGGAAGAGTCGAGGTCTGGTGCCGGGGTGTGGAGTCGGGGTCAGGAGTAGTCGAGTTCTGGTGTCAGCGTCTGGAGTCTGGGCCTGGAGGAGTCGAGGTCTGGTGTCGGAGTCTGGAGTCAGGGTCTGGAGTCAGGGTCTGGAGTCGGTGTCTGGAGTCGGGGTCAGGAGTCGGGGTCTGGAGTCGGGGTCTGGAGTCGGGGTCTGGAGTCGGGGTCTGGAGTCGGGGTCTGGAGTCGGGGTCTGGAGTCGGGGTCTGGAGTCGGGGTCTGGAGTCGGGGTCTGGAGTCGGGGTCTGGAGTCAGGGTCTGGAGACAGGGTCTGGAGTCAGGGTCTGGAGTCAGGGTCTGGAGTCAGGGTCTGGAGTCAGGGTCTGGAGTCAGGGTCTGGTGTCAGGGTCTGGTGTCAGGGTCTGGAGTCAGGGTCTGGAGTCAGGGTCTGGAGTCAGGGTCTGGAGTCAGGGTCTGGAGTCAGGGTCTGGAGTCAGGGTCTGGAGTCAGGGTCTGGAGTCAGGGTCTGGAGTCAGGGTCTGGAGTCAGGGTCTGGAGTCAGGGTCTGCAGCCAGGGTCTGCAGCCAGGGTCTGCAGCCAGGGTCTGGAGTCAGGGTCTGGAGTCAGGGTCTGCAGTCAGGGTCTGCAGTCAGGGTCTGCAGCCACGGTCTGGTGTTGGACTCGCCAGGAGTTGGGGTCTGGTGTCAGCGTCTGGAATCGGAGGCTAGAATCGGTGTCTGGAGTCAGGGTCTGGAAGAGTCGAGGTCTGGTGCCGGGGTGTGGAGTCGGGGTCAGGAGTAGTCGAGTTCTGGTGTCAGCGTCTGGAGTCTGGGCCTGGAGGAGTCAAGGTCTGGTGTCGGGGTCTGGACTCAGGGTCAGGAGTCGAGGTCTGGAGTCGGTGTCTGGAGTCGGGGTCTGGAGTCGGGGTCTGGAGTCGGGGTCTGGAGTCGGGGTCTGGAGTCGGGGTCTGGAGTCGGGGTCTGGAGTCGGGG
Source organism: Cetorhinus maximus (assembly GCF_964194155.1). NCBI lineage: Eukaryota > Metazoa > Chordata > Chondrichthyes > Lamniformes > Cetorhinidae > Cetorhinus > Cetorhinus maximus. The sequence goes on from NC_135896.1 coordinate 70,583,521, forward strand.
TCTGGAGTCGGGTTCTGGAGTGGGGGTCTGGAGTCGGCGTCTGGAGGAGTTGGGGTCTGGTGTCAGGCTATGGAGTCGGCATCTGGGAGAGTCGAGGTCTGGTGCCGGGGTATGGAGTCGGGGTCTGCAGTAGTCGAGTTCTGGTGTCGGTGTCTGGAGTCGGGGTCTGGAGTCGGGGTATGGAGTTGCGGTCTGGAGTAGTCCAGTTCTCTTGTTGGGGTATGGAGTCGGGATCTGGAGTCGGGGTCTGGTGTCGGGGTCCGGAGTTGGGGCCTGGAGTCGGGGTCTGGAGTCAGGGTCTGGAGTCAGGGTCTGGAGTCAGGGTCTTGAGTCAGGGTCTGGAGTCAGGGTCTGGAGTCAGGGTCTGGAGTCAGGGTCTGGAGTCAGGGTCTGGAGTCAGGGTCTGCAGTCAGGGTCTGCAGTCAGGGTCTGCAGTCAGGGTCTGCAGTCAGGGTCTGGAGTCAGGGTCTGGAGTCAGGGTCTGGAGTCAGGGTCTGGAGTCAGGGTCTGCAGTCAGGGTCTGCAGTCAGGTTCTGGTGTTGGACTCGGCTGTTGGACTCGGCAGGAGTTGGGGTCTGGTGTCAGCGTCTGGAATCGGAGGCTAGAATCGGTGTCTGCAGTCAGGGTCTGGAGTCAGGCTATGAAGTCGGCGTCTGGAAGAGTTGAGGTCTGGTGCCGGGGTGTGGAGTCGGGGTCAGGAGTAGTCGAGTTCTGGTGTCAGCGTCTGGAGTCGGGGCCTGGAGGAGTCGAGGTCTGGTGTCGGGGTCTGGACTCAAGGTTAGGAGTCAAGTTCTGGAGTCGGTGTCTGGAGTCGGTGTCTGGAGTCGGTGTCTGGAGTCGGGGTCTGGAGTCGGGGTCTGGAGTCGGGGTCTGGAGTCGGGGTCTGGAGTCGGGGTCTGGAGTCGGGGTCTGGAGTCGGGGTCTGGAGTCGGGGTCTGGAGTCGGGGTCTGGAGTCGGGGTCTGGAGTCGGGGTCTGGAGTCGGGGTCTGGAGTCGGGGTCTGGAGTCGGGGTCTGGAGTCGGGGTCTGGAGTCGGTGTCTGGAGTCGGGGTCTGGAGTCGGGGTCTGGAGTCGGGGTCTGGAGTCGGGGTCTGGAGTCGGTGCCTGGCGGAGTGGGGGTCCGCTGTCAGTGTCTGGAGTCTGTGTCTGGAGCCGGTGTCTGGAGTATTCGAGGTCTGGTGTCGGGATCTGGAGCTGGGGACTGGAGACTGGTACTGGAGTCGGGGTCTGGTGTCAGTGTCTGGAGACGGGGTCTCTAATCGGGGTCTGGAGTCGGAGTCTGGAGTCGGGGTCTGGAGGAGTCGGGATCTGGTGTCAGGGTCTGGGATCGGAGGCTGGAATCAGTGTCTGTAGTCGGGGTCTGGAGTTGGGGTATTGAGTCGGGGTCTGTAGGAGTCGAGGTCTGGTGTCGGGGTCTGGAGCCAGGGCCTGGAGGAGTCGAGGTCTGGAGTCGGGGTCTGGAGTCAGGGTCTGGAGTCAGGGTCTGGAGTCAGGGTCTGGAGTCAGGGTCTGGAGTCAGGGTCTGGAGTCAGGGTCTGGAGTCAGGGTCTGGTGTCAGGGTCTGGAGTCAGGGTCTGGAGTCAGGGTCTGGAGTCAGGGTCTGGAGTCAGGGTCTGGAGTCAGGGTCTGGAGTCAGGGTCTGGAGTCAGGGTCTGGAGTCAGGGTCTGGAGTCAGGGTCTGCAGCCAGGGTCTGCAGCCAGGGTCTGGAGTCAGGTTCTGGAGTCAGGGTCTGCAGTCAGGGTCTGCAGTCAGGGTCTGCAGCCAGGGTCTGGTGTTGGACTCGGCAGGAGTTGGGGTCTGGTGTCAGCGTCTGGAATCGGAGGCTAGAATCGGTGTCTGGAGTCAGGGTCTGGAGTCAGGCTATGGAGTCGGCGTCTGGAAGAGTCGAGGTCTGGTGCCGGGGTGTGGAGTCGGGGTCAGGAGTAGTCGAGTTCTGGTGTCAGCGTCTGGAGTCTGGGCCTGGAGGAGTCAAGGTCTGGTGTCGGGGTCTGGACTCAGGGTCAGGAGTCGAGGTCTGGAGTCGGTGTCTGGAGTCGGGGTCTGGAGTCGGGGTCTGGAGTCGGGGTCTGGAGTCGGGGTCTGGAGTCAGGGTCTGGAGTCGGGGTCTGGAGTCGGGGTCTGGAGTCGGGGTCTGGAGTCGGGTTCTGGAGTGGGGGTCTGGAGTCGGCGTCTGGAGGAGTTGGGGTCTGGTGTCAGGCTATGGAGTCGGCATCTGGGAGAGTCGAGGTCTGGTGCCGGGGTATGGAGTCGGGGTCTGCAGTAGTCGAGTTCTGGTGTCGGTGTCTGGAGTCGGGGTCTGGAGTCGGGGTATGGAGTTGCGGTCTGGAGTAGTCCAGTTCTCTTGTTGGGGTATGGAGTCGGGATCTGGAGTCGGGGTCTGGTGTCGGGGTCCGGAGTCGGGGCCTGGAGTCGGGGTCTGGAGTCGGGGTCTGGAGTCAGGGTCTGGAGTCAGGGTCTGGAGTCAGGGTCTGGAGTCAGGGTCTGGAGTCAGGGTCTGGAGTCAGGGTCTGGAGTCAGGGTCTGGAGTCAGGGTCTGGAGTCAGGGTCTGGAGTCAGGGTCTGCAGTCAGGGTCTGCAGTCAGGGTCTGCAGTCAGGGTCTGCAGTCAGGGTCTGGAGTCAGGGTCTGGAGTCAGGGTCTGGAGTCAGGGTCTGGAGTCAGGGTCTGGAGTCAGGGTCTGCAGTCAGGGTCTGCAGTCAGGTTCTGGTGTTGGACTCGGCAGGAGTTGGGGTCTGGTGTCAGCGTCTGGAATCGGAGGCTAGAATCGGTGTCTGCAGTCAGGGTCTGGAGTCAGGCTATGAAGTCGGCGTCTGGAAGAGTTGAGGTCTGGTGCCGGGGTATGGAGTCGGGGTCAGGAGTAGTCGAGTTCTGGTGTCAGCGTCTGGAGTCGGGGCCTGGAGGAGTCGAGGTCTGGTGTCGGGGTCTGGACTCAGGGTTAGGAGTCGAGTTCTGGAGTCGGTGTCTGGAGTCGGTGTCTGGAGTCGGGGTCTGGAGTCGGGGTCTGGAGTCGGGGTCTGGAGTCGGGGTCTGGAGTCGGGGTCTGGAGTCGGGGTCTGGAGTCGGGGTCTGGAGTCGGGGTCTGGAGTCGGTGTCTGGAGTCGGGGTCTGGAGTCGGGGTCTGGAGTCGGGGTCTGGAGTCGGGGTCTGGAGTCGGGGTCTGGAGTCGGGGTCTGGAGTCGGGGTCTGGAGTCGGGGTCTGGAGTCGGGGTCTGGATTCGGTGCCTGGCGGAGTGGGGGTCCGCTGTCAGTGTCTGGAGTCTGTGTCTGGAGCCGGTGTCTGGAGTATTCGAGGTCTGGTGTCGGGATCTGGAGCTGGGGACTGGAGACTGGTACTGGAGTCGGGGTCTGGTGTCAGTGTCTGGAGACGGGGTCTCGAATCGGGGTCTGGAGTCGGAGTCTGGAGTCGGGGTCTGGAGGAGTCGGGATCTGGTGTCAGGGTCTGGGATCGGAGGCTGGAATCAGTGTCTGTAGTCGGGGTCTGGAGTTGGGGTATTGAGTCGGGGTCTGTAAGAGTCGAGGTCTGGTGTCGGGGTCTGGAGCCAGGGCCAGGAGGAGTCGAGGTCTGGTGTCGGGGTCAGGACTCGTGGTCTGGAGTCAAGGTCTGGATTTGGGGTCTGGAGTCGGGGTCTGGAGGAGTCGGGGTCAGGAGTCAAGGTCTGGAGTCTGGGTCTGGTGTCAGGGTCTGGAGTTGAAAGCTGGAATCGGTGTCTGGAGTCAGGGTATGGAGTCGGGGTCTGGAGTCGGGGTCTGGAGTCGGGGTCTGGAGTCAGGGCCTGGAGTCGGGGTCTGGAGTCGGGGTCTGAAGTCGGGGTCTGGAGTCGGGGTATGGAATCGGGGTCTGGAGTCAGGGTCTGGAGTCAGGGTCTGGAGGTGTCGGGGTCTGGAGTCGGGGTCTGGAAGAGTCGGGATCTGGTGTCATGGTCTGGAATCGGAGGCTGGAATCGGTGTCTGGAGTCAGGTTCTGTAGTCGGGGTCTGGAGTCGGTGTCTGGAGTCGGGGTCTGGTGTCGGGGTCTGGAGTCGGGGTCTGGAGTCGGGGTCTGGAGTCGGGGTCTGGAGTCGGGGTCTGGAGTCGGGGTCTGGAGTCGGGGTCTGGAGTCGGGGTCTGGAGTCGGGGTCTGGAGTCGGGGTCTGGAGTCGGGGTCTGGAGTCGGTGTCTGGAGTCGGGGTCTGGTGTCGGGGTCTGGAGGAGTTGGGGTCTGGTGTCAGCGTCTGGAATCGGAGGCTAGAATCGGTGACTGGAGTCGGGGTCTGGAGTCAGGCAATGGAGTCGGCGTCTGTGAGAGTCGAGGTCTGGTGCCGTGGTATGGAGTCGGGGTCTGGAGTCGAGGTCTGGAGTTGGGGTCTGGAGTCGGGTTCTGGAGTCGGAGTCTGGATGAGTTGGGGTCTGGAGTCAGGGTCTGGAATCGGAGCTGGAATCGGTGTCTGGACTTAGGGTCTGGAGTCAGGGTCGGAAGGGGTCGGTGTCATGAGTTGGGGTCTGGACGTGTCCGGGTCTGGAGGAGTCGGGGTCTTGAGGAGTCGGGGTCTGGTGTCGGGGTCTCATGTCGGGGTCTGGAGTCGGGGTCTGGAGTCGGGGTCTGGAGTTGGAGTCTGGAGTCGGACACTGGAGTCGGGGTCGCGAGTCGGCATCTAGAGGAGTCGGGGTCTGGTGTTAGAGTCTGGAGTCAGAGTCTGGAGTCGGGGTCTGGAGGAGTCGGTGTCTGGATTAGGGGACTGGAGTCGTAGCCTGGAGGAGTTGGGGTCTGGTGTCAGGGTTTGGAGACAGGGTCTGCAGTTGGGGTCTAGAGGAGTCGGGGTCTGGAGTCGGAGTCAGGAGGAGTTGGGGTCTGGAGTCAGTGCCTGGAGTGGCGTTCCAAAGTCAGGATCTGGAGTCAGGGTCTGGAGTCAGGGTCTGGAAGAGTCGGGGTCTGGTGTCAGGGTCTGGAGTCGGAAGCTGGAATCGGTGTCTAGAGTCAGTGCCTGGAGTCGGAGGATGGATTCGGGATATGGATTCGGGGTATGGAGTCGGGGCCTGGGGGAGTCGAGATCTTGTCTCGGGGTCTGGATTCGGGGTCTGGAGTCGGGGTCTGGAGTCAGCGTCTGGAGTCAGCGTCTGGAGTTGGAGCCTGGAGTCAGGGTCTGGAGTCGGGGTCTGGATTCGGAGTCTCAAGTCCGGGTTTGGAGAAGTCGGGGTCTGGAGTCAGGGTCTGGAGGAGTTGGGATCTGGTGTCAGGGTCTGGAATCGGAGGCTGGAATCGGGGTCTGGAGTCGGGGTCTGGAGTCGGGGTCTGGAGGAGTCGGCGTCTGGAATTGGGGTCTGGAGTCGGGGTCTGGAGGAGTCGGGATCTGGTGTCAGGGTCTGCAATCGGAGGCTGGAATCGATGTCTGTAGTCGGGGTCTGGAGTCAGGGTATTGAGTCGGGGTCTGGAGCCAGGGCCTGGAGGAGTCGAGGTCTGGTGTCGGGTTCTGGACTCGTGGTCTGGAGTCAAGGTCTGGATTCGGGTTCTGGTCGGGGTCTGGAGTCGGGGTCTGGAGGAGTCGGGGTCAGGAGTCAAGGTCTGTAGTCGGGGTCTGTAGTCGGGGTCTGGTGTTAGGATCTTGAGTCGGAAGCTGGAATCGGTGTCTGGAGTCGGGGTCTGGAGTCGGTGTCTGGAGTCGGTGTCTGGAGATGGGGCCTGGAGTCAAGGTCTTGAGTCGGGGTCTGAAGTCGGGGTCTGGAGTCGGGGTCTGGAAGAGTCGGGATCTGGTGTCATGGTCTGGAATCGGAGGCTGGAATCGGTGTCTGGAGTTGGGGTCTGGAGTCGGGGTCTGGAGTCGGGGTCTGGAGTCGGGGTCTGGAATCAGGTTCTGGAGTCGGGGTCTGGAGTCGTGGTTTGGAGTCAGGGTCTGGAGGAGTCGGGGTCTGGAGTCAGGGTCTGGAGGAGTCGGGGTCTGGAGTCAGGGTCTGGAGTCGGGCTCTGGAGGAGTCGTGGTCTGGTGTCAGGGTCTGGAGTCGGAAGCTGGAATCGGTGTCTGGAGTCGGTGTCTGGAGTCGGGGTATGGAGACGGGGTATGGAGTCGGGGTATGGAGTCGGGGTATGGAGTCGGGGACTGGAGGAAGCGGGTTCTGGTGTGGGGATCTGGGGTCGGGGCCTTGAGTCTGGTTCTGGAAGAGTTGGCGTCTGGAGTCGGTGTCTGGTGTCGGGGTCTGGAGTCGGGGCCTGGAGACAAGGTCTGGTGTCGGGGTCTGAAGATGGGGTCTGGAGTCAGGGTCTGGTAGAGTCGGGATCTGGTGTCATGGTCTGGAATCGGAGGCTGGAATCTGTGTCTGGAGTCGGGGTCTGGTGTCAGGGTCTGGAGTCGGGGCCTGGAGGATTCGAGGTCTGGTGTCGGGTTCTGGACTCGGGGTCTGGAGTCGAGATCTGGATACGGGGTCTGGAGTCGGGGTCTGGAGTAGGGGTCTGCAGTCGGGTTCTGGAGTCGGGGTCTGTAGGATTTGGGGTCTGGTGTCGGGGTCTGGAGGAGTCGAGGACTGGTGTCGGGTTCTGGAATCGGAGGCTGGAATCGGTGTCTGGAGTCGGGGTCTGGAGTCGGTGTCTGGAGTCGGGGTCTGGAGTCGGGGTCTGGAGTCGGGGTCTGGAGTCGGGGTCTGGAGTCGGGGTCTGGAGTCGGGGTCTGGAGTCGGGGTCTGGAGTCGGGGTCTGGAGTCGGGGTCTGGAGTCGGGGTCTGGAGTCGGGGTCTGGAGTCGGGGTCTGGAGTCGGGGTCTGGAGTCGGGGTCTGGAGTCGGGGTCTGGAGTCGGGGTCTGGAGTCGGGGTCTGGAGTCGGGGTCTGGAGTCGGTGCCTGGCGGAGTGGGGGTCCGCTGTCAGTGTCTGGAGTCGGGGTCTGGAGCCGGTGTCTGGAGTATTCGAGGTCTGGTGTCGGGATCTGGAGCTGGGGACTGGAGACTGGTACTGGAGTCTGGAGACGGGGTCTCGAATCGGGGTCTGGAGTCGGAGTCTGGAGTCGGGGTCTGGAGGAGTCGGGATCTGGTGTCAGGGTCTGGGATCGGAGGCTGGAATCAGTGCCTGTAGTCGGGGTCTGGAGTTGGGGTATTGAGTCGGGGTCTGTAAGAGTCGAGGTCTGGTGTCGGGGTCTGGAGCCAGGGCCTGGAGGAGTCGAGGTCTGGTGTCGGGGTCAGGACTCCTGGTCTGGAGTCAAGGTCTGGATTTGGGGTCTGGAGTCGGGGTCTGGAGGAGTCGGGGTCAGGAGTCAAGGTCTGGAGTCTGGGTCTGGTGTCAGGGTCTGGAGTCGAAAGCTGGAATCGGTGTCTGGAGTCAGGGTATGGAGTCGGGGTCTGGAGTCGGGGTCTGGAGTCGGGGTCTGGAGTCGGGGCCTGGAGTCAGGGTCTGGAGTCGGGGTCTGAAGTCAGGGTCTGGAGTCAGGGTATGGAATCGGGGTCTGGAGTCAGGGTCTGGAGTCAGGGTCTGGAGGTGTCGGGGTCTGGAGTCGGGGTCTGGAAGAGTCGGGATCTGGTGTCATGGTCTGGAATCGGAGGCTGGAATCGGTGTCTGGAGTCAGGTTCTGTAGTCGATGGTCTGGAGTCGGTGTCTGGAGTCGGGGTCTGGTGTCGGGGTCTGGAGGAGTTGGGGTCTGGTGTCAGCGTCTGGAATTGGAGGCTAGAATCGGTGTCTGGAGTCGGGGTCTGGAGTCAGGCTATGGAGTCGGCGTCTGGGAGAGTCGAGGTCTGGTGCCGTGGTATGGAGTCGGGCTCTGGAGTCGGGGTCTGGAGTCGGGGTCTGGAGTCGGGGTCTGGAGTCGGGGTCTGGAGTCGGGGTCTGGAGTCGGGGTCTGGAGTCGGGGTCTGGAGTCGGGGTCTGGAGTCGGGGTCTGGAGTCGGGGTCTGGAGTCGGGGTCTGGAGTCGGGGTCTGGAGTCACGGTCTGGAGTCGGTGTCTGGAGTCGGTGTCTGGAGTCGGGGTCTGGTGTCGGGGTCTGGAGGAGTTGGGGTCTGGTGTCAGCGTCTGGAATCGGAGGCTAGAATCGGTGTCTGGAGTCGGGGTCTGGAGTCGGCGTCTGTGAGAGTCGAGGTCTGGTGCCGTGGTATGGAGTCGGGGTCTGGAGTTGGGGTCTGGAGTCGGGGTATGGAGTCGGGGTATGGAGTTCGGGTCTGGAGTAGTCGAGTTCTGGTGTCGGGGTCTGGAGTCGGGGTCTTGGTCGGAGTCTGGAGTCGGTGTCTGGAGGAGTCGGAGTCTGGTGTCAGCGTCTGGAGTCGGGGCCTGGAGTAGTCAAGGTCTGGTGTCGGGGTCTGGACTCGGGGTCTGGAGTCGAGGTCTGGAGTTGGGGTCTGGAGTCGGGTTCTGGAGTCGGAGTCTGGATGAGTTGGGGTCTGGAGTCAGGGTCTGGAATCGGAGCTGGAATCGGTGTCTGGACTTAGGGTCTGGAGTCAGGGTCGGAAGGGGTCGGTGTCATGAGTTGGGGTCTGGACGTGTCCGGGTCTGGAGGAGTCGGGGTCTTGAGGAGTCGGGGTCTGGTGTCGGGGTCTCAAGTCGGGGTCTGGAGTCGGGGTCTGGAGTCGGGGTCTGGAGTTGGAGTCTGGAGTCGGACACTGGAGTCGGGGTCGCGAGTCGGCATCTAGAGGAGTCGGGGTCTGGTGTTAGAGTCTGGAGTCAGAGTCTGGAGTCGGGGTCTGGAGGAGTCGGTGTCTGGATTAGGGGACTGGAGTCGTAGCCTGGAGGAGTTGGGGTCTGGTGTCAGGGTTTGGAGACAGGGTCTGCAGTTGGGGTCTAGAGGAGTCGGGGTCTGGAGTCGGAGTCAGGAGGAGTTGGGGTCTGGAGTCAGTGCCTGGAGTGGCGTTCCAAAGTCAGGATCTGGAGTCAGGGTCTGGAGTCAGGGTCTGGAAGAGTCGGGGTCTGGTGTCAGGGTCTGGAGTCGGAAGCTGGAATCGGTGTCTAGAGTCAGTGCCTGGAGTCGGAGGATGGATTCGGGATATGGATTCGGGGTATGGAGTCGGGGCCTGGGGGAGTCGAGATCTTGTCTCGGGGTCTGGATTCGGGGTCTGGAGTCGGGGTCTGGAGTCAGCGTCTGGAGTCAGCGTCTGGAGTTGGAGCCTGGAGTCAGGGTCTGGAGTCGGGGTCTGGATTCGGAGTCTCAAGTCCGGGTTTGGAGAAGTCGGGGTCTGGAGTCAGGGTCTGGAGGAGTTGGGATCTGGTGTCAGGGTCTGGAATCGGAGGCTGGAATCGGGGTCTGGAGTCGGGGTCTGGAGTCGGGGTCTGGAGGAGTCGGCGTCTGGAGTCGGGGTCTGGAGTTGGAGTCTCGAGTCGGGGTCTGGAGAAGTCGGGGTCTGGAATCGGGGTCTGGAGTCGGGGTCTGGAGGAGTCGGGATCTGGTATCAGGGTCTGCAATCGGAGGCTGGAATCGATGTCTGTAGTCGGGGTCTGGAGTCAGGGTATTGAGTCGGGGTCTGGAGCCAGGGCCTGGAGGAGTCGAGGTCTGGTGTCGGGTTCTGGACTCGTGGTCTGGAGTCAAGGTCTGGATTCGGGTTCTGGTCGGGGTCTGGAGTCGGGGTCTGGAGGAGTCGGGGTCAGGAGTCAAGGTCTGTAGTCGGGGTCTGGTGTTAGGATCTTGAGTCGGAAGCTGGAATCGGTGTCTGGAGTCGGGGTCTGGAGTCGGTGTCTGGAGTCGGTGTCTGGAGATGGGGCCTGGAGTCAAGGTCTGGAGTCGGGGTCTGAAGTCGGGGTCTGGAGTCGGGGTCTGGAAGAGTCGGGATCTGGTGTCATGGTCTGGAATCGGAGGCTGGAATCGGTGTCTGGAGTTGGGGTCTGGAGTCGGGGTCTGGAGTCGGGGTCTGGAGTCGGGGTCTGGAATCAGGTTCTGGAGTCGGGGTCTGGAGTCGTGGTTTGGAGTCAGGGTCTGGAGGAGTCGGGGTCTGGAGTCAGGGTCTGGAGGAGTCGGGGTCTGGAGTCAGGGTCTGGAGTCGGGCTCTGGAGGAGTCGTGGTCTGGTGTCAGGGTCTGGAGTCGGAAGCTGGAATCAATGTCTGGAGTCGGTGTCTGGAGTCGGGGTATGGAGACGGGGTATGGAGTCGGGGTATGGAGTCGGGGTATGGAGTCGGGGTATGGAGTCGGGGACTGGAGGAAGCGGGTTCTGGTGTGGGGATCTGGGGTCGGGGCCTTGAGTCGGGTTCTGGAAGAGTCGGCGTCTGGAGTCGGTGTCTGGTGTCGGGGTCTGGAGTCGGGGCCTGGAGACAAGGTCTGGTGTCGGGGTCTGAAGATGGGGTCTGGAGTCAGGGTCTGGTAGAGTCGGGATCTGGTGTCATGGTCTGGAATCGGAGGCTGGAATCTGTGTCTGGAGTCGGGGTCTGGTGTCAGGGTCTGGAGTCGGGGCCTGGAGGATTCGAGGTCTGGTGTCGGGTTCTGGACTCGGGGTCTGGAGTCGAGATCTGGATACGGGGTCTGGAGTCGGGGTCTGGAGTAGGGGTCTGCAGTCGGGTTCTGGAGTCGGGGTCTGTAGGATTTGTGGTCTGGTGTCGGGGTCTGGAGGAGTCGAGGACTGGTGTCGGGTTCTGGAATCGGAGGCTGGAATCGGTGTCTGGAGTCGGGGTCTGGAATCGGTGTCTGGAGTCGGGGTCTGGAGTCGGGGTCTGGAGTCGGGGTCTGGAGTCGGGGTCTGGAGTCGGGGTCTGGAGTCGGGGTCTGGAGTCGGGGTCTGGAGTCGGGGTCTGGAGTCGGGGTCTGGAGTCGGGGTCTGGAGTCGGGGTCTGGAGTCGGGGTCTGGAGTCGGGGTCTGGAGTCGGGGTCTGGAGTCAGGGTCTGGAATCGGAGCCTGGAGTCGGAGTCTGGAGGAGTCGGAGTCTGGTGTCAGCGTCTGGAGTCGGGGCCTGGAGTAGTCAAGGTCTGGTGTCGGGGTCTGGACTCGGCGTCTGGAGTCGAGGTCTGGAGTTGGGGTCTGAAGTCGGGTTCTGGAGTCGGAGTCTGGAGTCAGGGTCTGGAATCGGAGCCTGGAGTCGGAGCCTGGAGGAGTCGGAGTCTGGTGTCAGCGTCTGGAGTCGGGGCCTGGAGTAGTCAAGGTCTGGTGTCGGGGTCTGGACTCGGGGTCTGGAGTCGAGGTCTGGAGTTGGGGTCTGGAGTCGGGTTCTGGAGTCGGAGTCTGGATGAGTTGGGGTCTGGAGTCAGGGTCTGGAATCGGAGCTGGAATCGGTGTCTGGACTTAGGGTCTGGAGTCAGGGTCGGAAGGGGTCGGTGTCATGAGTTGGGGTCTGGACGTGTCCGGGTCTGGAGGAGTCGGGGTCTTGAGGAGTCGGGGTCTGGTGTCGGGGTCTCAAGTCGGGGTCTGGAGTCGGGGTCTGGAGTCGGGGTCTGGAGTTGGAGTCTGGAGTCGGACACTGGAGTCGGGGTCGCGAGTCGGCATCTAGAGGAGTCGGGGTCTGGTGTTAGAGTCTGGAGTCAGAGTCTGGAGTCGGGGTCTGGAGGAGTCGGTGTCTGGATTAGGGGACTGGAGTCGTAGCCTGGAGGAGTTGGGGTCTGGTGTCAGGGTTTGGAGACAGGGTCTGCAGTTGGGGTCTAGAGGAGTCGGGGTCTGGAGTCGGAGTCAGGAGGAGTTGGGGTCTGGAGTCAGTGCCTGGAGTGGCGTTCCAAAGTCAGGATCTGGAGTCAGGGTCTGGAGTCAGGGTCTGGAAGAGTCGGGGTCTGGTGTCAGGGTCTGGAGTCGGAAGCTGGAATCGGTGTCTAGAGTCAGTGCCTGGAGTCGGAGGATGGATTCGGGATATGGATTCGGGGTATGGAGTCGGGGCCTGGGGGAGTCGAGATCTTGTCTCGGGGTCTGGATTCGGGGTCTGGAGTCGGGGTCTGGAGTCAGCGTCTGGAGTCAGCGTCCGGAGTTGGAGCCTGGAGTCAGGGTCTGGAGTCGGGGTCTGGATTCGGAGTCTCAAGTCCGGGTTTGGAGAAGTCGGGGTCTGGAGTCAGGGTCTGGATGAGTTGGGATCTGGTGTCAGGGTCTGGAATCGGAGGCTGGAATCGGGGTCTGGAGTCGGGGTCTGGAGTCGGGGTCTGGAGGAGTCGGCGTCTGGAGTCGGGGTCTGGAGTTGGAGTCTCGAGTCGGGGTCTGGAGAAGTCGGGGTCTGGAATCGGGGTCTGGAGTCGGGGTCTGGAGGAGTCGGGATCTGGTGTCAGGGTCTGCAATCGGAGGCTGGAATCGATGTCTGTAGTCGGGGTCTGGAGTCAGGGTATTGAGTCGGGGTCTGGAGCCAGGGCCTGGAGGAGTCGAGGTCTGGTGTCGGGTTCTGGACTCGTGGTCTGGAGTCAAGGTCTGGATTCGGGTTCTGGTCGGGGTCTGGAGTCGGGGTCTGGAGGAGTCGGGGTCAGGAGTCAAGGTCTGTAGTCGGGGTCTGGTGTTAGGATCTTGAGTCGGAAGCTGGAATCGGTGTCTGGAGTCGGGGTCTGGAGTCGGTGTCTGGAGTCGGTGTCTGGAGATGGGGCCTGGAGTCAAGGTCTGGAGTCGGGGTCTGAAGTCGGGGTCTGGAGTCGGGGTCTGGAAGAGTCGGGATCTGGTGTCATGGTCTGGAATCGGAGGCTGGAATCGGTGTCTGGAGTTGGGGTCTGGAGTCGGGGTCTGGAGTCGGGGTCTGGAGTCGGGGTCTGGAATCAGGTTCTGGAGTCGGGGTCTGGAGTCGTGGTTTGGAGTCAGGGTCTGGAGGAGTCGGGGTCTGGAGTCAGGGTCTGGAGGAGTCGGGGTCTGGAGTCAGGGTCTGGAGTCGGGCTCTGGAGGAGTCGTGGTCTGGTGTCAGGGTCTGGAGTCGGAAGCTGGAATCAATGTCAGGAGTCGGTGTCTGGAGTCGGGGTATGGAGACGGGGTATGGAGTCGGGGTATGGAGTCGGGGTATGGAGTCGGGGTATGGAGTCGGGGACTGGAGGAAGCGGGTTCTGGTGTGGGGATCTGGGGTCGGGGCCTTGAGTCGGGTTCTGGAAGAGTTGGCGTCTGGAGTCGGTGTCTGGTGTCGGGGTCTGGAGTCGGGGCCTGGAGACAAGGTCTGGTGTCGGGGTCTGAAGATGGGGTCTGGAGTCAGGGTCTGGTAGAGTCGGGATCTGGTGTCATGGTCTGGAATCGGAGGCTGGAATCTGTGTCTGGAGTCGGGGTCTGGTGTCAGGGTCTGGAGTCGGGGCCTGGAGGATTCGAGGTCTGGTGTCGGGTTCTGGACTCGGGGTCTGGAGTCGAGATCTGGATACGGGGTCTGGAGTCGGGGTCTGGAGTAGGGGTCTGCAGTCGGGTTCTGAAGTCGGGGTCTGTAGGATTTGTGGTCTGGTGTCGGGGTCTGGAGGAGTCGAGGACTGGTGTCGGGTTCTGGAATCGGAGGCTGGAATCGGTGTCTGGAGTCGGGGTCTGGAATCGGTGTCTGGAGTCGGGGTCTGGAGTCGGGGTCTGGAGTCGGGGTCTGGAGTCGGGGTCTGGAGTCGGGGTCTGGAGTCGGGGTCTGGAGTCGGGGTCTGGAGTCGGGGTCTGGAGTCGGGGTCTGGAGTCGGGGTCTGGAGTCGGGGTCTGGAGTCGGGGTCTGGAGTCGGGGTCTGGAGTCGGGGTCTGGAGTCAGGGTCTGGAATCGGAGCCTGGAGTCGGAGTCTGGAGGAGTCGGAGTCTGGTGTCAGCGTCTGGAGTCGGGGCCTGGAGTAGTCAAGGTCTGGTGTCGGGGTCTGGACTCGGGGTCTGGAGTCGAGGTCTGGAGTTGGGGTCTGGAGTCGGGTTCTGGAGTCGGAGTCTGGATGAGTTGGGGTCTGGAGTCAGGGTCTGGAATCGGAGCTGGAATCGGTGTCTGGACTTAGGGTCTGGAGTCAGGGTCGGAAGGGGTCGGTGTCATGAGTTGGGCTCTGGACGTGTCCGGGTCTGGAGGAGTCGGGGTCTTGAGGAGTCGGGGTCTGGTGTCGGGGTCTCAAGTTGGGGTCTGGAGTTGGGGTCTGGAGTCGGGGTCTCGAGTCGGCATCTAGAGGAGTCGGGGTCTGGTGTTAGGGTCTGGAGTCAGAGTCTGGAGTCGGGGTCTGGAGGAGTCGGTGTCTGGATTAGGGGACTGGAGTCGTAGCCTGGAGGAGTTGGGGTCTGGTGTCAGGGTTTGGAGACAGGGTCTGCAGTTGGGGTCTAGAGGAGTCGGGGTCTGGAGTCGGAGTCAGGAGGAGTTGGGGTCTGGAGTCAGTGCCTGGAGTGGCGTTCCAAAGTCAGGATCTGGAGTCAGGGTCTGGAGTCAGGGTCTGGAAGAGTCGGGGTCTGGTGTCAGGGTCTGGAGTCGGAAGCTGGAATCGGTGTCTAGAGTCAGTGCCTGGAGTCGGAGGATGGATTCGGGATATGGATTCGGGGTATGGAGTCGGGGCCTGGGGGAGTCGAGATCTTGTCTCGGGGTCTGGATTCGGGGTCTGGAGTCAGCGTCTGGAGTCAGCGTCTGGAGTTGGAGTCTGGAGTCAGGGTCTGGAGTCGGGGTCTGGATTCGGAGTCTCAAGTCCGGGTTTGGAGAAGTCGGGGTCTGGAGTCAGGGTCTGGAGGAGTTGGGATCTGGTGTCAGGGTCTGGAATCGGAGGCTGGAATCGGGGTCTGGAGTCGGGGTCTGGAGTCGGGGTCTGGAGGAGTCGGCGTCTGGAGTCGGGGTCTGGAGTTGGAGTCTCGAGTCGGGGTCTGGAGAAGTCGGGGTCTGGAGTCGGGGTCTGGAGGAGTCGGGATCTGGTGTCAGGGTCTGCAATCGGAGGCTGGAATCGATGTCTGTAGTCGGGGTCTGGAGTCAGGGTATTGAGTCAGGGTCTGGAGCCAGGGCCTGGAGGAGTCAAGGTCTGGTGTCGGGTTCTGGACTCGTGGTCTGGAGTCAAGGTCTGGATTTGGGTTCTGGTCGGGGTCTGGAGTCGGGGTCTGGAGGAGTCGGGGTCAGGAGTCAAGGTCTGTAGTCGGGGTCTGGTGTTAGGATCTTGAGTCAGAAGCTGGAATCGGTGTCTGGAGTCAGGGTATGGAGTCGGGGTCTGGAGTCGGTGTCTGGAGTCGGTGTCTGGAGACGGGGCCTGGAGTCAAGGTCTGGAGTCGGGGTCTGAAGTCGGGGTCTGGAGTCGGGGTCTGGAAGAGTCGGGATCTGGTGTCATGGTCTGGAATCGGAGGCTGGAATCGGTGTCTGGAGTTGGGGTCTGGAGTCGGGGTCTGGAGTCGGGGTCTGGAGTAGTCAAGTTCTCGTGTCGGGGTCTGGAGTCGGGATCTGGAGTCAGAGTCTGGAGGAGTCGGGGTCTGGTGTCAGTGTCTGGAGTCGGGGCCTGGAGGAGTCGAGGTCTGGTGTCGGGGTGTGGACTCGGGGTCTGGTGCCGTGGTCTGGAGTCGGGGTCTGGAGTCGGGGTCTGGAGTCAGGGTCTGGAGTCGGGGTCTGGAGTCGTGGTTTGGAGTCAGGGTCTGGAGGAGTCGGGGTCTGGAGTCAGGGTCTGGAGTCGGGGTCTGGAGGAGTCGTGGTCTGGTGTCAGGGTCTGGAGTCCGAAGCTGGAATCGGTGTCTGGAGTCGGTGTCTGGAGTCGGGGTATGGAGACGGGGTATGGAGTCGGGGTATGGAGTCGGGGTATGGAGTCGGGGTATTGAGTCGGGGACTGGAGGAATCGGGTTCTGGAGTGGGGATCTGGGGTCGGGGCCTTGAGTCGGGTTCTGGAAGAGTCGGCGTCTGGAGTCGGTGTCTGGTGTCGGGGTCTGGAGTCGGGGCCTGGAGACAAGATCTGGTGTCGGGGTCTGAAGATGGGGTCTGGAGTCAGGGTCTGGTAGAGTCGGGATCTGGTGTCATGGTCTGGAATCGGAGGCTGGAATCTGTGTCTGGAGTCGGGGTCTGGTGTCAGGGTCTGGAGTCGGGGCCTGGAGGATTCGAGGTCTGGTGTCGGGTTCTGGACTCGGGATCTGGAGTCGAGGTCTGGATACGGGGTCTGGAGTCGGGGTCTGGAGTAGGGGTCTGCAGTCGGGTTCTGGAGTCGGGGTCTGGAGGATTCGGGGTCTGGTGTCGGGGTCTGGAGGAGTCGAGGACTGGTGTCGGGTTCTGGAATCGGAGGCTGGAATCGGTGTCTGGAGCCGGGGTCTGGAATCGGGGTATGGAGTCGGTGTCGGAAGGGGTCGGTGTCGGGAGGTGGGGTCTGGACGTGTCCGGGTCTGTAGGAGTCGGGGTCTTGAGGAGTCGTGGTCTGGAGTCGGGGTCTCAAGTCGGGGTCTCGAGTCGAGGTCTGGAGGAGTCGGGGTCTGAATCGGGGTCTGATGTCGGGTTCTGGAGACGGGGTCGGGAGTCGGGGTCTAGAGTATTCGAGGTCTGGTGTCGGGGTCTGGAATCGTGGTCCGGACTCGAGGTCAGGAGTCAGGGTCTGGAGGAGTCGGGATCTGGAGTCATGGTCTGGAGTCGGGGTCTGGTGTCAGGGTCTGGAGTCGGAAGCTGGAATCGGTGTCTGGAGTTGGTGTCTGCAGTCGGGGTATGGAGTCGGGGTATGGAGTCGGAGACTGGAGGAATCGGGGACTGGAGTCAGGATCTGGAGTCGGGGTATGGAGTCGGGGTCTGGGGTCGGGGTATGGAGCCGGGGTTTGGAAGAGTCGGGGTCTGGAGTCGGGGCCTGGAGTCAAGGTCTGGAGTCGGGGTCTGGTGTCGGGGTCTGGAGTCAGGAAATGGAGGTGTCGGGGTCTGGAAGAGTCAGGATCTGGAAGAGTCGGGATCTGGTGTCAAGGTCTGGAATTGGAGGCTGGAATCGGTGTGTGGAGTCGGAGTCTGGAGTCGGGGTCTGGAGTCACGGTCTGGAGTCGGGGTCTGGAGTCGGGGTCTGGAGTCGGGGTCTGGAGTCGGGGTCTGGAGTCGGGGTCTGGAGTCGGGGTCTGGAGTCGGGGTCTGGAGTCGGGGTCTGGAGTCGGGGTCTGGAGTCGTGGTCTGGAGTAGGGGTCTGGAGTAGGGGACTGGAGTCGGTGAGGGGAGTCGGTGTCTGGAGTCGGGTCTGGAGTCGGTGCCTGGGGGAGTCGAGATCTTGTGTTGGGGTCTGGATTCGGGGTCTGGAGTCGGGGTCTGGAGTTGGTGTCTGGAGTCGGAGTCTGGAGGAGTCGGGGTCTGGAGTCAGGGTCTGGAATCGGCGGATGGAATCGGTGTCTGGAGCTGGGGTCATCAGTCGGGGTATGGAGTTGGGGTCTGGAGGAGTCGAGGTCTGGTGTCGGGGTCTGGCGTTGGAGTCGGAGTCTGGAGGAGTCGGAGTCTGGAGTCATCGGGGTCTGGAGTCGGGTCTGGAGTCGGGGTCTGGAGTCGATGACTGCAGTTGGGGTCTGGAGTTGGGGCCTGCAGTCGGGAACTGGGGGAGTCAAGATCTGGTGTCGGGGTCTGGAGTCGGGGTCTAGAGGCGGGGACTGGCGTCGGGGTCTGGAGGCGGGGACTGGCGGTGGTGTCTGGAGGAGTCGGGCTCTGGTGTCAGTGTCTGGAGTCAGGGTCTGGAGTCGGGGTCTGGAGGAGTCGGGGTCTGGAGTCGGTGTCTGGAGTCGGGGTCTGCAGTCGGGGTCTGGAGTCGGGGTCTGGAGTCGGGGTCTGGAGTCGGGGTCTGGAGTCGGGGTCTGGAGTCGGTGCCTGGCAGAGTTGGGGTCCGCTGTCAGTGTCTGGAGTCTGGGTCTGGAATCGGGGACTGGAGTCGGTGTCTGGAGCCGGGGTCTGGAGTATTCGAGGTCTGGTGTCGGGATCTGGAGTTGGGGACTGGAGTCTGGTACTGGAGTCGGGGTTTGGAGTCGGTTTATGGATGAATCAGAGTCTGGTGTCAGTGTCTGGAGTTGGGGTCTGGAGTCGGGGACTGGAGTCAGGTTCTGGAGTCGGGGTCTGGAGAGGTCGGCGTCTGGAGTCGGGGTCTGGAGTTGGAGTCTCGAGTCGTGGTCTGGAGAAGTCGGGGTCTGGAGTCGGGGTCTGGAGGAGTCGGGGTCTGGAGTCGGGGTCTGGAGTCGGGGTCTGGAGTCGGGGTCTGGAGTCGGGGTCTGGAGTCGGGGTCTGGAGTCGGGGTCTGGAGTCGGGGTCTGGAGTCGGGGTCTGGAGTCGGGGTCTGGAGTCGGGGTCTGGAGTCGGGGTCTGGAGTCGGGGTCTGGAGTCGGGGTCTGGAGTCGGGGTCTGGAGTCGGGGTCTGGAGTCGGGGTCTGGAGTCGGGGTCTGGAGTCGGGGTCTGGAGTCGGGGCCTGGAGTCGGGGCCTGGTGTCGGGGTCTGGAGTCGGGGTCTGGAGTTGGGGCCTGGAGTCGGGGTCTGGAGTCGGGGTCTGAAGTCGGGGTCTGGAGTCGGGGTATGGAATCGGGGTCTGGAGTCAGGGTCTGGAGTCAGGGTCTGGAGGTGTCGGGGTCTGGAGTCGGTGTCTGGAAGAGTCGGGATCTGGTGTCATGGTCTGGAATCGGAGGCTGGAATCGGTGTTTGGAGTCAGGTTCTGTAGTCGGGGACTGGAGTCGGTGTCTGGAGTCGGGGTCTGGAGGAGTCGGGATCTGGTGTCAGGGTCTGCAATCGGAGGCTGGAATCGATGTCTGTAGTCGGGGTCTGGAGTCAGGGTATTGAGTCGGGGTCTGGAGCCAGGGCCTGGAGGAGTCGAGGTCTGGTGTCGGGTTCTGGACTCGTGGTCTGGAGTCAAGGTCTGGATTCGGGTTCTGGTCGGGGTCTGGAGTCGGGGTCTGGAGGAGTCGGGGTCAGGAGTCAAGGTCTGTAGTCGGGGTCTGGTGTTAGGATCTTGAGTCGGAAGCTGGAATCGGTGTCTGGAGTCGGGGTCTGGAGTCGGTGTCTGGAGTCGGTGTCTGGAGATGGGGCCTGGAGTCAAGGTCTTGAGTCGGGGTCTGAAGTCGGGGTCTGGAGTCGGGGTCTGGAAGAGTCGGGATCTGGTGTCATGGTCTGGAATCGGAGGCTGGAATCGGTGTCTGGAGTTGGGGTCTGGAGTCGGGGTCTGGAGTCGGGGTCTGGAGTCGGGGTCTGGAGTCGGGGTCTGGAATCAGGTTCTGGAGTCGGGGTCTGGAGTCGTGGTTTGGAGTCAGGGTCTGGAGGAGTCGGGGTCTGGAGTCAGGGTCTGGAGGAGTCGGGGTCTGGAGTCAGGGTCTGGAGTCGGGCTCTGGAGGAGTCGTGGTCTGGTGTCAGGGTCTGGAGTCGGAAGCTGGAATCGGTGTCTGGAGTCGGTGTCTGGAGTCGGGGTATGGAGACGGGGTATGGAGTCGGGGTATGGAGTCGGGGTATGGAGTCGGGGTATGGAGTCGGGGACTGGAGGAAGCGGGTTCTGGTGTGGGGATCTGGGGTCGGGGCCTTGAGTCGGGTTCTGGAAGAGTTGGCGTCTGGAGTCGGTGTCTGGTGTCGGGGTCTGGAGTCGGGGCCTGGAGACAAGGTCTGGTGTCGGGGTCTGAAGATGGGGTCTGGAGTCAGGGTCTGGTAGAGTCGGGATCTGGTGTCATGGTCTGGAATCGGAGGCTGGAATCTGTGTCTGGAGTCGGGGTCTGGTGTCAGGGTCTGGAGTCGGGGCCTGGAGGATTCGAGGTCTGGTGTCGGGTTCTGGACTCGGGGTCTGGAGTCGAGATCTGGATACGGGGTCTGGAGTCGGGGTCTGGAGTAGGGGTCTGCAGTCGGGTTCTGGAGTCGGGGTCTGTAGGATTTGGGGTCTGGTGTCGGGGTCTGGAGGAGTCGAGGACTGGTGTCGGGTTCTGGAATCGGAGGCTGGAATCGGTGTCTGGAGTCGGGGTCTGGAATCGGTGTCTGGAGTCGGGGTCTGGAGTCGGGGTCTGGAGTCGGGGTCTGGAGTCGGGGTCTGGAGTCGGGGTCTGGAGTCGGGGTCTGGAGTCGGGGTCTGGAGTCGGGGTCTGGAGTCGGGGTCTGGAGTCGGGGTCTGGAGTCGGGGTCTGGAGTCGGGGTCTGGAGTCGGGGTCTGGAGTCGGGGTCTGGAGTCGGGGTCTGGAGTCGGGGTCTGGAGTCGGTGCCTGGCGGAGTGGGGGTCCGCTGTCAGTGTCTGGAGTCTGTGTCTGGAGCCGGTGTCTGGAGTATTCGAGGTCTGGTGTCGGGATCTGGAGCTGGGGACTGGAGACTGGTACTGGAGTCGGGGTCTGGTGTCAGTGTCTGGAGACGGGGTCTCGAATCGGGGTCTGGAGTCGGAGTCTGGAGTCGGGGTCTGGAGGAGTCGGGATCTGGTGTCAGGGTCTGGGATCGGAGGCTGGAATCAGTGTCTGTAGTCGGGGTCTGGATTCGGGGTATTGAGTCGGGGTCTGTAAGAGTCGAGGTCTGGTGTCGGGGTCTGGAGCCAGGGCCTGGAGGAGTCGAGGTCTGGTGTCGGGGTCAGGACTCGTGGTCTGGAGTCAAGGTCTGGATTTGGGGTCTGGAGTCGGGGTCTGGAGGAGTCGGGGTCAGGAGTCAAGGTCTGGAGTCTGGGTCTGGTGTCAGGGTCTGGAGTCGAAAGCTGGAATCGGTGTCTGGAGTCAGGGTATGGAGTCGGGGTCTGGAGTCGGGGTCTGGAGTCGGGGTCTGAAGTCAGGGTCTGGAGTCAGGGTATGGAATCGGGGTCTGGAGTCAGGGTCTGGAGTCAGGGTCTGGAGGTGTCGGGGTCTGGAGTCGGGGTCTGGAAGAGTCGGGATCTGGTGTCATGGTCTGGAATCGGAGGCTGGAATCGGTGTCTGGAGTCAGGTTCTGTAGTCGGGGTCTGGAGTCGGTGTCTGGAGTCGGGGTCTGGTGTCGGGGTCTGGAGGAGTTGGGGTCTGGTGTCAGCGTCTGGAATTGGAGGCTAGAATCGGTGTCTGGAGTCGGGGTCTGGAGTCAGGCTATGGAGTCGGCGTCTGGGAGAGTCGAGGTCTGGTGCCGTGGTATGGAGTCGGGCTCTGGAGTCGGGGTCTGAAGTCGGGGTCTGGAGTCGGGGTCTGGAGTCGGGGTCTGGAGTCGGGGTCTGGAGTCGGGGTCTGGAGTCGGGGTCTGGAGTCGGGGTCTGGAGTCGGGGTCTGGAGTCGGGGTCTGGAGTCGGGGTCTGGAGTCGGGGTCTGGAGTCGGGGTCTGGAGTCGGTGTCTGGAGTCGGTGTCTGGTGTCGGGGTCTGGAGGAGTTGGGGTCTGGTGTCAGCGTCTGGAATCGGAGGCTAGAATCGGTGTCTGGGTCGGGGTCTGGAGTCAGGCTATGGAGTCGGCGTCTGTGAGAGTCGAGGTCTGGTGCCGTGGTATGGAGTCGGGGTCTGGAGTTGGGGTCTGGAGTCGGGGTATGGAGTCGGGGTATGGAGTTCGGGTCTGGAGTAGTCGAGTTCTGGTGTCGGGGTCTGGAGTCGGGGTCTTGGTCGGAGTCTGGAGTCGGAGTCTGGAGGAGTCGGAGTCTAGTGTCAGCGTCTGGAGTCGGGGCCTGGAGTAGTCAAGGTCTGGTGTCGGGGTCTGGACTCGGGGTCTGGAGTCGAGGTCTGGAGTTGGGGTCTGGAGTCGGGTTCTGGAGTCGGAGTCTGGATGAGTTGGGGTCTGGAGTCAGGGTCTGGAATCAGAGCTGGAATCGGTGTCTGGACTTAGGGTCTGGAGTCAGGGTCGGAAGGGGTCGGTGTCATGAGTTGGGGTCTGGACGTGTCCGGGTCTGGAGGAGTCGGGGTCTTGAGGAGTCGGGGTCTGGTGTCGGGGTCTCAAGTCGGGGTCTGGAGTCGGGGTCTGGAGTCGGGGTCTGGAGTTGGAGTCTGGAGTCGGACACTGGAGTCGGGGTCGCGAGTCGGCATCTAGAGGAGTCGGGGTCTGGTGTTAGAGTCTGGAGTCAGAGTCTGGAGTCGGGGTCTGGAGGAGTCGGTGTCTGGATTAGGGGACTGGAGTCGTAGCCTGGAGGAGTTGGGGTCTGGTGTCAGGGTTTGGAGACAGGGTCTGCAGTTGGGGTCTAGAGGAGTCGGGGTCTGGAGTCGGAGTCAGGAGGAGTTGGGGTCTGGAGTCAGTGCCTGGAGTGGCGTTCCAAAGTCAGGATCTGGAGTCAGGGTCTGGAGTCAGGGTCTGGAAGAGTCGGGGTCTGGTGTCAGGGTCTGGAGTCGGAAGCTGGAATCGGTGTCTAGAGTCAGTGCCTGGAGTCGGAGGATGGATTCGGGATATGGATTCGGGGTATGGAGTCGGGGCCTGGGGGAGTCGAGATCTTGTCTCGGGGTCTGGATTCGGGGTCTGGAGTCGGGGTCTGGAGTCAGCGTCTGGAGTCAGCGTCTGGAGTTGGAGCCTGGAGTCAGGGTCTGGAGTCGGGGTCTGGATTCGGAGTCTCAAGTCCGGGTTTGGAGAAGTCGGGGTCTGGAGTCAGGGTCTGGAGGAGTTGGGATCTGGTGTCAGGGTCTGGAATCGGAGGCTGGAATCGGGGTCTGGAGTCGGGGTCTGGAGTCGGGGTCTGGAGGAGTCGGCGTCTGGAGTCGGGGTCTGGAGTTGGAGTCTCGAGTCGGGGTCTGGAGAAGTCGGGGTCTGGAATCGGGGTCTGGAGTCGGGGTCTGGAGGAGTCGGGATCTGGTGTCAGGGTCTGCAATCGGAGGCTGGAATCGATGTCTGTAGTCGGGGTCTGGAGTCAGGGTATTGAGTCGGGGTCTGGAGCCAGGGCCTGGAGGAGTCGAGGTCTGGTGTCGGGTTCTGGACTCGTGGTCTGGAGTCAAGGTCTGGATTCGGGTTCTGGTCGGGGTCTGGAGTCGGGGTCTGGAGGAGTCGGGGTCAGGAGTCAAGGTCTGTAGTCGGGGTCTGGTGTTAGGATCTTGAGTCGGAAGCTGGAATCGGTGTCTGGAGTCGGGGTCTGGAGTCGGTGTCTGGAGTCGGTGTCTGGAGATGGGGCCTGGAGTCAAGGTCTGGAGTCGGGGTCTGAAGTCGGGGTCTGGAGTCGGGGTCTGGAAGAGTCGGGATCTGGTGTCATGGTCTGGAATCGGAGGCTGGAATCGGTGTCTGGAGTTGGGGTCTGGAGTCGGGGTCTGGAGTCGGGGTCTGGAATCAGGTTCTGGAGTCGGGGTCTGGAGTCGTGGTTTGGAGTCAGGGTCTGGAGGAGTCGGGGTCTGGAGTCAGGGTCTGGAGGAGTCGGGGTCTGGAGTCAGGGTCTGGAGTCGGGCTCTGGAGGAGTCGTGGTCTGGTGTCAGGGTCTGGAGTCAGAAGCTGGAATCAATGTCTGGAGTCGGTGTCTGGAGTCGGGGTATGGAGACGGGGTATGGAGTCGGGGTATGGAGTCGGGGTATGGAGTCGGGGTATGGAGTCGGGGACTGGAGGAAGCGGGTTCTGGTGTGGGGATCTGGGGTCGGGGCCTTGAGTCGGGTTCTGGAAGAGTTGGCGTCTGGAGTCGGTGTCTGGTGTCGGGGTCTGGAGTCGGGGCCTGGAGACAAGGTCTGGTGTCGGGGTCTGAAGATGGGGTCTGGAGTCAGGGTCTGGTAGAGTCGGGATCTGGTGTCATGGTCTGGAATCGGAGGCTGGAATCTGTGTCTGGAGTCGGGGTCTGGTGTCAGGGTCTGGAGTCGGGGCCTGGAGGATTCGAGGTCTGGTGTCGGGTTCTGGACTCGGGGTCTGGAGTCGAGATCTGGATACGGGGTCTGGAGTCGGGGTCTGGAGTAGGGGTCTGCCGTCGGGTTCTGGAGTCGGGGTCTGTAGGATTTGTGGTCTGGTGTCGGGGTCTGGAGGAGTCGAGGACTGGTGTCGGGTTCTGGAATCGGAGGCTGGAATCGGTGTCTGGAGTCGGGGTCTGGAATCGGTGTCTGGAGTCGGTGTCTGGAGTCGGGGTCTGGAGTCGGGGTCTGGAGTCGGGGTCTGGAGTCGGGGTCTGGAGTCGGGGTCTGGAGTCGGGGTCTGGAGTCGGGGTCTGGAGTCGGGGTCTGGAGTCGGGGTCTGGAGTCGGGGTCTGGAGTCGGGGTCTGGAGTCGGGGTCTGGAGTCGGGGTCTGGAGTCGGGGTCTGGAGTCGGGGTCTGGAGTCGGGGTCTGGAGTCGGGGTCTGGAGTCAGGGTCTGGAATCGGAGCCTGGAGTCGGAGTCTGGAGGAGTCGGAGTCTGGTGTCAGCGTCTGGAGTCGGGGCCTGGAGTAGTCAAGGTCTGGTGTCGGGGTCTGGACTCGGGGTCTGGAGTCGAGGTCTGGAGTTGGGGTCTGGAGTCGGGTTCTGGAGTCGGAGTCTGGATGAGTTGGGGTCTGGAGTCAGGGTCTGGAATCGGAGCTGGAATCGGTGTCTGGACTTAGGGTCTGGAGTCAGGGTCGGAAGGGGTCGGTGTCATGAGTTGGGGTCTGGACGTGTCCGGGTCTGGAGGAGTCGGGGTCTTGAGGAGTCGGGGTCTGGTGTCGGGGTCTCAAGTTGGGGTCTGGAGTTGGGGTCTGGAGTCGGGGTCTCGAGTCGGCATCTAGAGGAGTCGGGGTCTGGTGTTAGGGTCTGGAGTCAGAGTCTGGAGTCGGGGTCTGGAGGAGTCGGTGTCTGGATTAGGGGACTGGAGTCGTAGCCTGGAGGAGTTGGGGTCTGGTGTCAGGGTTTGGAGACAGGGTCTGCAGTTGGGGTCTAGAGGAGTCGGGGTCTGGAGTCGGAGTCAGGAGGAGTTGGGGTCTGGAGTCAGTGCCTGGAGTGGCGTTCCAAAGTCAGGATCTGGAGTCAGGGTCTGGAGTCAGGGTCTGGAGTCGGAAGCTGGAATCGGTGTCTAGAGTCAGTGCCTGGAGTCGGAGGATGGATTCGGGATATGGATTCGGGGTATGGAGTCGGGGCCTGGGGGAGTCGAGATCTTGTCTCGGGGTCTGGATTCGGGGTCTGGAGTCAGCGTCTGGAGTCAGCGTCTGGAGTTGGAGTCTGGAGTCAGGGTCTGGAGTCGGGGTCTGGATTCGGAGTCTCAAGTCCGGGTTTGGAGAAGTCGGGGTCTGGAGTCAGGGTCTGGAGGAGTTGGGATCTGGTGTCAGGGTCTGGAATCGGAGGCTGGAATCGGGGTCTGGAGTCGGGGTCTGGAGTCGGGGTCTGGAGGAGTCGGCGTCTGGAGTCGGGGTCTGGAGTTGGAGTCTCAAGTCGGGGTCTGGAGAAGTCGGGGTCTGGAGTCGGGGTCTGGAGGAGTCGGGATCTGGTGTCAGGGTCTGCAATCGGAGGCTGGAATCGATGTCTGTAGTCGGGGTCTGGAGTCAGGGTATTGAGTCAGGGTCTGGAGCCAGGGCCTGGAGGAGTCAAGGTCTGGTGTCGGGTTCTGGACTCGTGGTCTGGAGTCAAGGTCTGGATTCGGGTTCTGGTCGGGGTCTGGAGTCGGGGTCTGGAGGAGTCGGGGTCAGGAGTCAAGGTCTGTAGTCGGGGTCTGGTGTTAGGATCTTGAGTCGGAAGCTGGAATCGGTGTCTGGAGTCAGGGTATGGAGTCGGGGTCTGGAGTCGGTGTCTGGAGTCGGTGTCTGGAGACGGGGCCTGGAGTCAAGGTCTGGAGTCAAGGTCTGGAGTCGGGGTCTGAAGTCGGGGTCTGGAGTCGGGGTCTGGAAGAGTCGGGATCTGGTGTCATGGTCTGGAATCGGAGGCTGGAATCGGTGTCTGGAGTTGGGGTCTGGAGTCGGGGTCTGGAGTCGGGGTCTGGAGTAGTCAAGTTCTCGTGTCGGGGTCTGGAGTCGGGATCTGGAGTCAGAGTCTGGAGGAGTCGGGGTCTGGTGTCAGTGTCTGGAGTCGGGGCCTGGAGGAGTCGAGGTCTGGTGTCGGGGTGTGGACTCGGGGTCTGGTGCCGTGGTCTGGAGTCGGGGTCTGGAGTCGGGGTCTGGAGTCAGGGTCTGGAGTCGGGGTCTGGAGTCGTGGTTTGGAGTCAGGGTCTGGAGGAGTCGGGGTCTGGAGTCAGGGTCTGGAGTCGGGGTCTGGAGAAGTCGTGGTCTGGTGTCAGGGTCTGGAGTCCGAAGCTGGAATCGGTGTCTGGAGTCGGTGTCTGGAGTCGGGGTATGGAGACGGGGTATGGAGTCGGGGTATGGAGTCGGGGTATGGAGTCGGGGTATTGAGTCGGGGACTGGAGGAATCGGGTTCTGGAGTGGGGATCTGGGGTCGGGGCCTTGAGTCGGGTTCTGGAAGAGTCGGCGTCTGGAGTCGGTGTCTGGTGTCGGGGTCTGGAGTCGGGGCCTGGAGACAAGATCTGGTGTCGGGGTCTGAAGATGGGGTCTGGAGTCAGGGTCTGGTAGAGTCGGGATCTGGTGTCATGGTCTGGAATCGGAGGCTGGAATCTGTGTCTGGAGTCGGGGTCTGGTGTCAGGGTCTGGAGTCGGGGCCTGGAGGATTCGAGGTCTGGTGTCGGGTTCTGGACTCGGGATCTGGAGTCGAGGTCTGGATACAGGGTCTGGAGTCAGGGTCTGGAGTAGGGGTCTGCAGTCGGGTTCTGGAGTCGGGGTCTGGAGGATTCGGGGTCTGGTGTCGGGGTCTGGAGGAGTCGAGGACTGGTGTCGGGTTCTGGAATCGGAGGCTGGAATCGGTGTCTGGAGCCGGTGTCTGGAATCGGGGTATGGAGTCGGTGTCGGAAGGGGTCGGTGTCGGGAGGTGGGGTCTGGACGTGTCCGGGTCTGTAGGAGTCGGGGTCTTGAGGAGTCGTGGTCTGGAGTCGGGGTCTCAAGTCGGGGTCTCGAGTCGGGGTCTGGAGGAGTCGGGGTCTGAATCGGGGTCTGATGTCGGGTTCTGGAGACGGGGTCGGGAGTCGGGGTCTAGAGTATTCGAGGTCTGGTGTCGGGGTCTGGAATCGTGGTCCGGACTCGAGGTCAGGAGTCAGGGTCTGGAGGAGTCGGGATCTGGAGTCATGGTCTGGAGTCGGGGTCTGGTGTCAGGGTCTGGAGTCGGAAGCTGGAATCGGTGTCTGGAGTTGGTGTCTGCAGTCGGGGTATGGAGTCGGGGTATGGAGTCGGAGACTGGAGGAATCGGGGACTGGAGTCAGGATCTGGAGTCGGGGTATGGAGTCGGGGTCTGGGGTCGGGGTATGGAGCCGGGGTTTGGAAGAGTCGGGGTCTGGAGTCGGGGCCTGGAGTCAAGGTCTGGAGTCGGGGTCTGGTGTCGGGGTCTGGAGTCAGGAAATGGAGGTGTCGGGGTCTGGAAGAGTCGGGATCTGGAAGAGTCGGGATCTGGTGTCAAGGTCTGGAATTGGAGGCTGGAATCGGTGTGTGGAGTCGGAGTCTGGAGTCGGGGTCTGGAGTCACGGTCTGGAGTCGGGGTCTGGAGTCGGGGTCTGGAGTCGGGGTCTGGAGTCGGGGTCTGGAGTCGGGGTCTGGAGTCGGGGTCTGGAGTCGGGGTCTGGAGTCGGGGTCTGGAGTCGGGGTCTGGAGTCGGGGTCTGGAGTCGTGGTCTGGAGTAGGGGTCTGGAGTAGGGGACTGGAGTTGGTGAGGGGAGTCGGTGTCTGGAGTCGGGTCTGGAGTCGGTGCCTGGGGGAGTCGAGATCTTGTGTTGGGGTCTGGATTCGGGGTCTGGAGTCGGGGTCTGGAGTTGGTGTCTGGAGTCGGAGTCTGGAGGAGTCGGGGTCTGGAGTCAGGGTCTGGAATCGGCGGATGGAATCGGTGTCTGGAGCTGGGGTCATCAGTCGGGGTATGGAGTTGGGGTCTGGAGGTGTCGAGGTCTGGTGTCGGGGTCTGGCGTTGGAGTCGGAGTCTGGAGGAGTCGGAGTCTGGAGTCATCGGGGTCTGGAGTCGGGTCTGGAGTCGGGGTCTGGAGTCGATGACTGCAGTTGGGGTCTGGAGTTGGGGCCTGCAGTCGGGAACTGGGGGAGTCAAGATCTGGTGTCGGGGTCTGGAGTCGGGGTCTAGAGGCGGGGACTGGCGTCGGGGTCTGGAGGCGGGGACTGGCGGTGGTGTCTGGAGGAGTCGGGCTCTGGTGTCAGTGTCTGGAGTCAGGGTCTGGAGTCGGGGTCTGGAGGAGTCGGGGTCTGGAGTCGGTGTCTGGAGTCGGGGTCTGCAGTCGGGGTCTGGAGTCGGGGTCTGGAGTCGGGGTCTGGAGTCGGGGTCTGGAGTCGGTGCCTGGCAGAGTTGGGGTCCGCTGTCAGTGTCTGGAGTCTGGGTCTGGAATCGGGGACTGGAGTCGGTGTCTGGAGCCGGGGTCTGGAGTATTCGAGGTCTGGTGTCGGGATCTGGAGTTGGGGACTGGAGTCTAGTACTGGAGTCGGGGTTTGGAGTCGCTTTATGGACGAATCAGAGTCTGGTGTCAGTGTCTGGAGTTGGGGTCTGGAGTCGGGGACTGGAGTCAGGTTCTGGAGTCGGGGTCTGGAGAGGTCGGCGTCTGGAGTCGGGGTCTGGAGTTGGAGTCTCGAGTCGTGGTCTGGAGAAGTCGGGGTCTGGAGTCGGGGTCTGGAGGAGTCGGGGTCTGGAGTCGGGGTCTGGAGTCGGGGTCTGGAGTCGGGGTCTGGAGTCGGGGTCTGGAGTCGGGGTCTGGAGTCGGGGTCTGGAGTCGGGGTCTGGAGTCGGGGTCTGGAGTCGGGGTCTGGAGTCGGGGTCTGGAGTCGGGGTCTGGAGTCGGGGTCTGGAGTCGGGGTCTGGAGTCGGGGTCTGGAGTCGGGGCCTGGAGTCGGGGCCTGGTGTCGGGGTCTGGAGTCGGGGTCTGGAGTCGGGGCCTGGAGTCAGGGTCTGGAGTCGGGGTCTGGAGTCGGGGTCTGGAGTCGGGGTATGGAATCGGGGTCTGGAGTCAGGGTCTGGAGTCAGGGTCTGGAGGTGTCGGGGTCTGGAGTCGGGGTCTGGAAGTGTCGGGATCTGGTGTCATGGTCTGGAATCGGAGGCTGGAATAGGTGTTTGGAGTCAGGTTCTGTAGTCGGGGTCTGGAGTCGGTGTCTGGAGTCGGGGTCTGGTGTCGGGGTCTGGAGGAGTTGGGGTCTGGTGTCAGCGTCTGGAATTGGAGGCTAGAATCGGTGTCTGGAGTCGGGGTCTGGAGTCAGGCTATGGAGTCGGCGTCTGGGAGAGTCGAGGTCTGGTGCCATGGTATGGAGTCGGGCTCTGGAGTCGGGCTCTGGAGTCGGGGTCTGGAGTCGGGGTCTGGAGTCGGGGTCTGGAGTGGGGGTCTGGAGTCGGGGTCTGGAGTCGGGGTCTGGAGTCGGGGTCTGGAGTCGGGGTCTGGAGTCGGGGTCTGGAGTCGGGGTCTGGAGTCGGGGTCTGGAGTCGGGGTCTGGAGTCGGTGTCTGGAGTCGGGGTCTGGTGTCGGGGTCTGGAGGAGTTGGGGTCTGGTGTCAGCGTCTGGAATCGGAGGCTAGAATCGGTGACTGGAGTCGGGGTCTGGAGTCAGGCTATGGAGTCGGCGTCTGTGAGAGTCGAGGTCTGGTGCCGTGGTATGGAGTCAGGGTCTGGAGTTGGGGTCTGGCGTCGAGGCCTGGAGTAGTCAAGGTCTGGTGTCAGGGTCTGGACTCGGGGTCTGGAGTCGAGGTCTGGAGTTGGGGTCTGGAGTCGGGTTCTGGAGTCGGAGTCTGGATGAGTTGGGGTCTGGAGTCAGGGTCTGGAATCGGAGCTGGAATCGGTGTCTGGACTTAGGGTCTGGAGTCAGGGTCGGAAGGGGTCGGTGTCATGAGTTGGGGTCTGGACGTGTCCGGGTCTGGAGGAGTCGGGGTCTTGAGGAGTCGGGGTCTGGTGTCGGGGTCTCAAGTCGGGGTCTGGAGTCGGGGTCTGGAGTCGGGGTCTGGAGTTGGAGTCTGGAGTCGGACACTGGAGTCGGGGTCGCGAGTCGGCATCTAGAGGAGTCGGGGTCTGGTGTTAGAGTCTGGAGTCAGAGTCTGGAGTCGGGGTCTGGAGGAGTCGGTGTCTGGATTAGGGGACTGGAGTCGTAGCCTGGAGGAGTTGGGGTCTGGTGTCAGGGTTTGGAGACAGGGTCTGCAGTTGGGGTCTAGAGGAGTCGGGGTCTGGAGTCGGAGTCAGGAGGAGTTGGGGTCTGGAGTCAGTGCCTGGAGTGGCGTTCCAAAGTCAGGATCTGGAGTCAGGGTCTGGAGTCAGGGTCTGGAAGAGTCGGGGTCTGGTGTCAGGGTCTGGAGTCGGAAGCTGGAATCGGTGTCTAGAGTCAGTGCCTGGAGTCGGAGGATGGATTCGGGATATGGATTCGGGGTATGGAGTCGGGGCCTGGGGGAGTCGAGATCTTGTCTCGGGGTCTGGATTCGGGGTCTGGAGTCGGGGTCTGGAGTCAGCGTCTGGAGTCAGCGTCTGGAGTTGGAGCCTGGAGTCAGGGTCTGGAGTCGGGGTCTGGATTCGGAGTCTCAAGTCCGGGTTTGGAGAAGTCGGGGTCTGGAGTCAGGGTCTGGAGGAGTTGGGATCTGGTGTCAGGGTCTGGAATCGGAGGCTGGAATCGGGGTCTGGAGTCGGGGTCTGGAGTCGGGGTCTGGAGGAGTCGGCGTCTGGAGTCGGGGTCTGGAGTTGGAGTCTCGAGTCAGGGTCTGGAGAAGTCGGGGTCTGGAATCGGGGTCTGGAGTCGGGGTCTGGAGGAGTCGGGATCTGGTGTCAGGGTCTGCAATCGGAGGCTGGAATCGATGTCTGTAGTCGGGGTCTGGAGTCAGGGTATTGAGTCGGGGTCTGGAGCCAGGGCCTGGAGGAGTCGAGGTCTGGTGTCGGGTTCTGGACTCGTGGTCTGGAGTCAAGGTCTGGATTCGGGTTCTGGTCGGGGTCTGGAGTCGGGGTCTGGAGGAGTCGGGGTCAGGAGTCAAGGTCTGTAGTCGGGGTCTGGTGTTAGGATCTTGAGTCGGAAGCTGGAATCGGTGTCTGGAGTCGGGGTCTGGAGTCGGTGTCTGGAGTCGGTGTCTGGAGATGGGGCCTGGAGTCAAGGTCTGGAGTCGGGGTCTGAAGTCGGGGTCTGGAGTCGGGGTCTGGAAGAGTCGGGATCTGGTGTCATGGTCTGGAATCGGAGGCTGGAATCGGTGTCTGGAGTTGGGGTCTGGAGTCGGGGTCTGGAGTCGGGGTCTGGAGTCGGGGTCTGGAATCAGGTTCTGGAGTCGGGGTCTGGAGTCGTGGTTTGGAGTCAGGGTCTGGAGGAGTCGGGGTCTGGAGTCAGGGTCTGGAGGAGTCGGGGTCTGGATTCAGGGTCTGGAG
Source organism: Cetorhinus maximus (assembly GCF_964194155.1). Lineage (NCBI taxonomy): Eukaryota > Metazoa > Chordata > Chondrichthyes > Lamniformes > Cetorhinidae > Cetorhinus > Cetorhinus maximus. The sequence goes on from NC_135896.1 coordinate 70,614,334, forward strand.
TCGGGCTCTGGAGGAGTCGTGGTCTGGTGTCAGGGTCTGGAGTCGGAAGCTGGAATCGGTGTCTGGAGTCGGTGTCTGGAGTCGGGGTATGGAGACGGGGTATGGAGTCGGGGTATGGAGTCGGGGTATGGAGTCGGGGTATGGAGTCGGGGACTGGAGGAAGCGGGTTCTGGTGTGGGGATCTGGGGTCGGGGCCTTGAGTCGGGTTCTGGAAGAGTTGGCGTCTGGAGTCGGTGTCTGGTGTCGGGGTCTGGAGTAGTCGGGATCTGGTGTCATGGTCTGGAATCGGAGGCTGGAATCGGTGTCTGGAGTTGGGGTCTGGAGTCGGGGTCTGGAGTCGGGGTCTGGAGTCGGGGTCTGAAGATGGGGTCTGGAGTCAGGGTCTGGTAGAGTCGGGATCTGGTGTCATGGTCTGGAATCGGAGGCTGGAATCTGTGTCTGGAGTCGGGGTCTGGTGTCAGGGTCTGGAGTCGTCGGGATCTGGTGTCATGGTCTGGAATCGGAGGCTGGAATCGGTGTCTGGAGTTGGGGTCTGGAGTCGGGGCCTGTAAACAAGGTCTGGTGTCGGGGTCTGAAGATGGGGTCTGGAGTCAGGGTCTGGTAGAGTCGGGATCTGGTGTCATGGTCTGGAATCGGAGGCTGGAATCTGTGTCTGGAGTCGGGGTCTGGTGTCAGGGTCTGGAGTCGGGGCCTGGAGGATTCGAGGTCTGGTGTCGGGTTCTGGACTCGGGGTCTGGAGTCGAGATCTGGATACGGGGTCTGGAGTCGGGGTCTGGAGTAGGGGTCTGCAGTCGGGTTCTGGAGTCGGGGTCTGTAGGATTTGTGGTCTGGTGTCGGGGTCTGGAGGAGTCGAGGACTGGTGTCGGGTTCTGGAATCGGAGGCTGGAATCGGTGTCTGGAGTCGGGGTCTGGAATCGGTGTCTGGAGTCGGGGTCTGGAGTCGGGGTCTGGAGTCGGGGTCTGGAGTCGGGGTCTGGAGTCGGGGTCTGGAGTCGGGGTCTGGAGTCGGGGTCTGGAGTCGGGGTCTGGAGTCGGGGTCTGGAGTCGGGGTCTGGAGTCGGGGTCTGGAGTCGGGGTCTGGAGTCGGGGTCTGGAGTCAGGGTCTGGAGTCGGGGTCTGGAGTCGTGGTTTGGAGTCAGGGTCTGGAGGAGTCGGGGTCTGGAGTCAGGGTCTGGAGTCGGGGTCTGGAGGAGTCGTGGTCTGGTGTCAGGGTCTGGAGTCCGAAGCTGGAATCGGTGTCTGGAGTCGGTGTCTGGAGTCGGGGTATGGAGACGGGGTATGGAGTCGGGGTATGGAGTCGGGGTATGGAGTCGGGGTATTGAGTCGGGGACTGGAGGAATCGGGTTCTGGAGTGGGGATCTGGGGTCGGGGCCTTGAGTCGGGTTCTGGAAGAGTCGGCGTCTGGAGTCGGTGTCTGGTGTCGGGGTCTGGAGTCGGGGCCTGGAGACAAGATCTGGTGTCGGGGTCTGAAGATGGGGTCTGGAGTCAGGGTCTGGTAGAGTCGGGATCTGGTGTCATGGTCTGGAATCGGAGGCTGGAATCTGTGTCTGGAGTCGGGGTCTGGTGTCAGGGTCTGGAGTCGGGGCCTGGAGGATTCGAGGTCTGATGTCGGGTTCTGGACTCGGGATCTGGAGTCGAGGTCTGGATACGGGGTCTGGAGTCGGGGTCTGGAGTAGGGGTCTGCAGTCGGGTTCTGGAGTCGGGGTCTGGAGGATTCGGGGTCTGGTGTCGGGGTCTGGAGGAGTCGAGGACTGGTGTCGGGTTCTGGAATCGGAGGCTGGAATCGGTGTCTGGAGCCGGTGTCTGGAATCGGGGTATGGAGTCGGTGTCGGAAGGGGTCGGTGTCGGGAGGTGGGGTCTGGACGTGTCCGGGTCTGTAGGAGTCGGGGTCTTGAGGAGTCATGGTCTGGAGTCGGGGTCTCAAGTCGGGGTCTCGAGTCGGGGTCTGGAGGAGTCGGGGTCTGAATCGGGGTCTGATGTCGGGTTCTGGAGACGGGGTCGGGAGTCGGGGTCTAGAGTATTCGAGGTCTGGTGTCGGGGTCTGGAATCGTGGTCCGGACTCAAGGTCAGGAGTCAGGGTCTGGAGGAGTCGGGATCTGGAGTCATGGTCTGGAGTCGGGGTCTGGTGTCAGGGTCTGGAGTCGGAAGCTGGAATCGGTGTCTGGAGTTGGTGTCTGCAGTCGGGGTATGGAGTCGGGGTATGGAGTCGGAGACTGGAGGAATCGGGGACTGGAGTCAGGATCTGGAGTCGGGGTATGGAGTCGGGGTCTGGGGTCGGGGTATGGAGCCGGGGTTTGGAAGAGTCGGGGTCTGGAGTCGGGGCCTGGAGTCAAGGTCTGGAGTCGGGGTCTGGTGTCGGGGTCTGGAGTCAGGAAATGGAGGTGTCGGGGTCTGGAAGAGTCGGGATCTGGAAGAGTCGGGATCTGGTGTCAAGGTCTGGAATTGGAGGCTGGAATCGGTGTGTGGAGTCGGAGTCTGGAGTCGGGGTCTGGAGTCACGGTCTGGAGTCGGGGTCTGGAGTCGGGGTCTGGAGTCGGGGTCTGGAGTCGGGGTCTGGAGTCGGGGTCTGGAGTGGGGGTCTGGAGTCGGGGTCTGGAGTTGTGGTCTGGAGTAGGGGTCTGGAGTAGGGGACTGGAGTCGGTGAGGGGAGTCGGTGTCTGGAGTCGGGTCTGGAGTCGGTGCCTGGGGGAGTCGAGATCTTGTGTTGGGGTCTGGATTCGGGGTCTGGAGTCGGGGTCTGGAGTTGGTGTCTGGAGTCGGAGTCTGGAGGAGTCGGGGTCTGGAGTCAGGGTCTGGAATCGGCGGATGGAATCGGTGTCTGGAGCTGGGGTCATCAGTCGGGGTATGGAGTTGGGGTCTGGAGGAGTCGAGGTCTGGTGTCGGGGTCTGGCGTTGGAGTCGGAGTCTGGAGGAGTCGGAGTCTGGAGTCATCGGGGTCTGGAGTCGGGTCTGGAGTCGGGGTCTGGAGTCGATGACTGCAGTTGGGGTCTGGAGTTGGGGCCTGCAGTCGGGAACTGGGGGAGTCAAGATCTGGTGTCGGGGTCTGGAGTCGGGGTCTAGAGGCGGGGACTGGCGTCGGGGTCTGGAGGCGGGGACTGGCGGTGGTGTCTGGAGGAGTCGGGCTCTGGTGTCAGTGTCTGGAGTCAGGGTCTGGAGTCGGGGTCTGGAGGAGTCGGGGTCTGGAGTCGGTGTCTGGAGTCGGGGTCTGCAGTCGGGGTCTGGAGTCGGGGTCTGGAGTCGGGGTCTGGAGTCGGGGTCTGGAGTCGGGGTCTGGAGTCGGTGCCTGGCAGAGTTGGGGTCCGCTGTCAGTGTCTGGAGTCTGGGTCTGGAATCGGGGACTGGAGTCGGTGTCTGGAGCCGGGGTCTGGAGTATTCGAGGTCTGGTGTCGGGATCTGGAGTTGGGGACTGGAGTCTGGTACTGGAGTCGGGGTTTGGAGTCGGTTTATGGATGAATCAGAGTCTGGTGTCAGTGTCTGGAGTTGGGGTCTGGAGTCGGGGACTGGAGTCAGGTTCTGGAGTCGGGGTCTGGAGAGGTCGGCGTCTGGAGTCGGGGTCTGGAGTTGGAGTCTCGAGTCGTGGTCTGGAGAAGTCGGGGTCTGGAGTCGGGGTCTGGAGGAGTCGGGGTCTGGAGTCGGGGTCTGGAGTCGGGGTCTGGAGTCGGGGTCTGGAGTCGGGGTCTGGAGTCGGGGTCTGGAGTCGGGGTCTGGAGTCGGGGTCTGGAGTCGGGGTCTGGAGTCGGGGTCTGGAGTCGGGGTCTGGAGTCGGGGTCTGGAGTCGGGGTCTGGAGTCGGGGTCTGGAGTCGGGGTCTGGAGTCGGGGTCTGGAGTCGGGGTCTGGAGTCGGGGTCTGGAGTCGGGGTCTGGAGTCGGGGTCTGGAGTCGGGGCCTGGAGTCGGGGCCTGGTGTCGGGGTCTGGTGTCGGGGTCTGGAGGAGTTGGGGTCTGGTGTCAGCGTCTGGAATCGGAGGCTAGAATCGGTGTCTGAAGTTGGGGTCTGGAGTCAGGCTATGGAGTCGGCGTCTGGGAGAGTCGAGGTCTGGTGCCGGGGTATGGAGTCGGGGACTGGAGTAGTCGAGTTCTGGTGTCAGTGTCTGGAGTCGGGGTCTGGAGTCAGGATCTGGAGTCGGGATCTGGAGTCGGTGTATGGAGTTGGGGTCTGGAGTAGTCCAGTTCTCTTGTCGGGGTCTGGAGTCGGGATCTGGAGTCAGAGTCTGGAGGAGTCGGGGTCTGGAAGAGTCGAGGTCTGGTGCTGGGGTATGGAGTCGGGGTCTGGAGTAGTCGAGTTCTGGTGTCGGGGTCTGGAGTCGGGGTCTGGGTCGGAGTCTGGAGTCAGAGTCTGGAGGAGTCGGAGTCTGGTGTCAGCGTCTGGAGTCGGGGCCTGGAGGAGTCGAGGTCTGGTGTCAGGGTCTGGACTCGGGGTCTGGAGTCGGGGTCTGGAGTCGGGGTCTGGAGTCGGGATCTGGAGTTGGGGTCTGGAGTCGTGGTCTGGAGTCGGAGTCTGGAGGAGTCGGGTTCTGGAGTCAGGGTCTGGAATCGGAGGCTGGAATCGGTGTCTGGACTCAGGGTCTGGAGTCGGGGTCGGTGTCATGAGTTGGGGTCGGTGTCATGAGTTGGGGTCTGGACGTGTCCGGGTCAGGAGGAGTCGGGGTCTGGAGGAGTCAGGGTCTGGAGTTGGAGTCTGGAGTCAGACACTGGAGTCGGGGTCTCGAGTCGGCATCTAGAGGAGTCGGGGTCTGGTGTTAGGGTCTGGAGTCGGAGTCTGGAGTCGGGGTCTGGAGGAGTCAGTGTCTGGATTAGGGGACTGGAGTCATAGCCTGGAGGAGTTGGGGTCTGGTGTCAGGGTTTGGAGACAGGGTCTGCAGTTGGGGTCTAGAGGAGTCGGGGTCTGGAGTCGTGGTCTGGAGTCGGGCACTGGAGTCGGTGTCTGGAGTCGGAGTCAGGAGGAGTTGGGGTCTGAAGTCAGTGTCTGAAGTGGCGTTCCGAAGTCAGGATCTGGATTCGGGGTCTGGAGTCGGGGTCTGGAGTCAGCGTCTGGAGTCGGAGTCTGGAGTCAGGGTCTGGAGTCTGGGTCTGGAGTCGGGGTCTGGAGTCGGGGTCTGGATTCGGAGTCTCAAGTCCGGGTCTGGAGAAGTCGGGATATGGAGTCGGGGTCTGGAGGAGTCGGGATCTGGTGTCAGGGTCTGGAATCAGAGGCTGGAATCGGGGTCTGGAGTCGGGGTCTGGAGTCGGGGTATGGAGTCAGGGTCTGGAGAAGTCGGGGTCTGGAGTCGGGGTCTGGAGTCGGGGTCAGGAGGAGTCGGGATCTGGTGTCAGGGTCTGCAATCGGAGGCTGGAATCGATGTCTGTAGTCGGGGTCTGGAGTCGGGGTATTGAGTCGGGGTCTGGAGCCAGGGCCTGGAGGAGTCGAGGTCTGGTGTCGGGTTCTGGACTCGTGGTCTGGAGTCAAGGTCTGGATTCGGGTTCTGTTCGGGGTCTGGAGTCGGGGTCTGGAGGAGTCGGGGTCGGGAGTCAAGGTCTGTAGTCGGGGTCTGGTGTTAGGATCTTGAGTCGGAAGCTGGAATCGGTGTCTGAAGTCGGTGTCTGGAGTCGGGGTATGGAGTCGGGGTCTGGAGTCGGTGTCTGGAGTCGGGGTCTGGAGTGGCGGCCTGGAGTCAATGTCTGGAGTCGGGGTCTGGAGTCGGGGTCTGGAGTCGGGGTCTGGAAGAGTCGGGATCTGGTGTCATGGTCTGGAATCGGAGGCTGGAATCGGTGTCTGGAGTCGGGGTCTGGAGTCGGGGTCTGGAGTCGGGGTCTGGAGTAGTCAAGTTCTCGTGTCGGGGTCTGGAGTCGGGATCTGGAGTCAGAGTCTGGAGGAGTCAGCGTCTGGTGTCAGTGTCTGGAGTCGGGGCCTGGAGGAGTCGAGTTCTGGTGTTGGGGTCTGGACTCGGGGTCTGGAGTCGAGGTCTGTAGTCGGGGTCTGGATTTGGGGTCTGGAGTCGGGGCCTGGAGTCGGAGTCTGGAGTCGGTGTCTGGAGGAGTCGGGGTCTGGTGTCAGGGTCTGGAATCGGAGGCTGGAATCGGAGGCTGGAATCAGTGTCGGGACTCAGGATCTGGAGTCGGGGTATGGAGTCGGGGTCGGAAGGTGTCGGTGTCGGGAGGTGAGGTCTGGACGTGTCCGGGTCTGGAGGAGTTGGGGTCTTGAGGAGTCGGGGCCTGGTGTCGGGGTCTCAAGTCGGGGTCTCGAGTCAGGGTCTGGAGAACTCGGGGTCTGGAGTCGGGGTCTGCTGTCGGGGTCTGGAGTCGGGGTCGGGAGTCGGGGTCGGGAGTCGGGGTCTAGAGTATTCAAGGTCTGGTGTCGGGGTCTGGAATCGTGGTCCGGACTCGAGGTCTGGAGTCGGGGTCTAGAGTCGGGGTCTGGAGTCAGGGTCTGGAGGAGTCAGCGTCTGGAGTCGGGGTCTGGAGTTGGAGTCTCGAGTCGGGGTCTGGAGAAGTTGGGGTCTGGAGTCGGGGTCTGGAGGAGTCGGGATCTGGTGTCAGGGTCTGCAATCGGAGGCTGGAATCGATGTCTGTAGTCGGGGTCTGGAGTCGGGGTATTGAGTCGGGGTATTGAGTCGGGGTCTGGAGTCGGGGCCTGGAGGAGTCGAGGTCTGGTGTCCGGTTCTGGACTCGTGGTCTGGAGTCAAGGTCTGGATTCGGGTTCTGGTCGGGGTCTGGAGTCGGGGTCTGGAGGAGTCGGTGTCTGGAGGAGTCGGGGTCTGGAGGAGTCGGGGTCGGGAGTCAAGGTCTGTAGTTGGGGTCTGGTGTTAGGATTTTGAGTCGGAAGCTGGAATCGGTGTCTGGAGTCGGTGTCTGGAGTCGGGGTATGGAGTCGGGGTATGGAGTCGGGGTATGGAGTCGGGGTCTGGAGTCGGGGTCTGGAGTCGGGGTCTGGAGTCGGGGTCTGGAGTCGGGGTCTGGAGTCGGGGTCTGGAGTCGGGGTCTGGAGTCGGGGCCTGGAGTCAAGGTCTGCAGTCGGGGTCTGGAGTTGGAGTCTCGAGTCGGGGTCTGGAGAAGTCGGGGTCTGGAGTCGGGGTCTGGAGGAGTCGGGATCTGGTGTCAGGGTCTGCAATCGGAGGTTGGAATCGATGTCTGTAGTCGGGGTCTGGAGTCGGGGTCTGGAGTCGGGGTATTGAGTCGGGGTATTGAGTTGGGGTCTGGAGACAGGGCCTGGAGCAGTCGAGGTCTGGTGTCGGGTTCTGGACTCGTGGTATGGAGTCAAGGTCTGGATTCGGGTTCTGGTCGGGGTCTGGAGTCGGGGTCTGGAGGAGTCGGGGTCTGGAGGAGTCGGGGTCGGGAGTCAAGGTCTGTAGTTGGGGTCTGGTGTTAGGATTTTGAGTCGGAAGCTGGAATCGGTGTCTGGAGTCGGTGTCTGGAGTCGGGGTATGGAGTCGGGGTATGGAGTCGGGGTATGGAGTCGGGGTATGGAGTCGGGGTCTGGAGTCGGGGTCTGGAGACGGGGCCTGGAGTCAAGGTCTGCAGTCGGGGTCTGAAGTCGGGGTCTGGAGTCGGAGTCTGGAGGAGTCGGGATCTGGTGTCATGGTCTGGAATCGGAGGCTGGAATCGGTGTCTGGAGTTGGGGTCTGGAGTCGGGGTATGGAGTCGGGGTCTGGAGTAGTCAAGTTCTCGTGTCGGGGTCTGGAGTCGGGATCTGGAGTCAGAGTCTGAAGGAGTCGTGGTCTGGAGTCGGGGTCTGGAGTCGGGGTCTGGAGGAGTCGGGATCTGGTGTCATGGTCTGGAATCGGAGGCTGGAATCGGTGTCTGGAGTCGGAGTCTGGAGTCGGGGTATGGAGTCGGGGTCTGGAGTAGTCAAGTTCTCGTGTCGGGGTCTGGAGTCGGGATCTGAAGTCAGAGTCTGAAGGAGTCGTGGTCTGGAGTCGTGGTCTGGAGTCGGGGTCTGGAGTCGGGGTCTGGAGTCGGGGTCTGGAGTCGGGGTCTGGAGTCGGGGTCTGGAGTCGGGGTATGGAGTCGGGGTCTGGAGTCGGGGTCTGGAGTCGGGGTCTGGAGTCGGGGTCTGGAGTAGTCAAGTTCTCGTGTCGGGGTCTGGAGTCGGGATCTGGAGTCAGAGTCTGAAGGAGTCGTGGTCTGGAGTCGGGGTCTGGAGTCGGGGTCTGGAGGAGTCGGGATCTGGTGTCATGGTCTGGAATCGGAGGCTGGAATCGGTGTCTGGAGTCGGGGTCTGGAGTCGGGGTATGGAGTCGGGGTCTGGAGTAGTCAAGTTCTCGTGTCGGGGTCTGGAGTCGGGATCTGGAGTCAGAGTCTGAAGGAGTCGTGGTCTGGAGTCGTGGTCTGGAGTCGTGGTCTGGAGTCGGGGTCTGGAGTCGGGGTCTGGCGTCGGGGTCTGGAGTCGGGGTCTGGAGTCGGGGTCTGGAGTCGGGGTCTGGAGTCGGGGTCTGGAGTCGGGGTCTGGAGTCGGGGTCTGGAGTCGGGGTCTGGAGTCGGGGTCTGGAGTCGGGGTCTGGAGTCGGGGTCTGGAGTCGGGGTCTGGAGTCGGGGTCTGGAGTCGGGGTCTGGAGTCGGGGTCTGGAGTCGGGGTCTGGAGTCGGGGTCTGGAGTCGGGGTCTGGAGTCGGGGTCTGGTGTCGGGGTCTGGTGTCGGGGTCTGGAGGAGTTGGGGTCTGGTGTCAGCGTCTGGAATCAGAGGCTAGAATCGGTGTCTGGAGTCGGGGTCTGGAGTCAGGCTATGGAGTCGGCGTCTGGGAGAGTCGAGGTCTGGGGTCGGGGTCTGGAGTCGGGATCTGGAGTCAGGGTATGGATTCGGGGTATGGAGTCGGGGTATGGAGTTGGGGTCTGGAGTAGTCCAGTTCTCTTGTCGGGGTCTGGAGCTGGGATCTGGAGTCAGAGTCTGGAGGAGTCGGGGTCTGGAGTCGGGGTATGGAGTCGGGGTCTGGAGTAGTCAAGTTCTCGTGTCGGGGTCTGGAGTCGGGATCTGGAGTCAGAGTCTGAAGGAGTCGTGGTCTGGAGTCGTGGTCTGGAGTCGGGATCTGGAGTCGGGGTCTGGAGTCGGGGTCTGGAGTCGGGGTCTGGAGTCGGGGTCTGGAGTCGGGGTATGGAGTCGGGGTCTGGAGTCGGGGTCTGGAGTCGGGGTCTGGAGTCGGGGTCTGGAGTCGGGGTCTGGAGTAGTCAAGTTCTCGTGTCGGGGTCTGGAGTCGGGATCTGGAGTCAGAGTCTGAAGGAGTCGTGGTCTGGAGTCGGGGTCTGGAGTCGGGGTCTGGAGGAGTCGGGATCTGGTGTCATGGTCTGGAATCGGAGGCTGGAATCGGTGTCTGGAGTCGGGGTCTGGAGTCGGGGTATGGAGTCGGGGTCTGGAGTAGTCAAGTTCTCGTGTCGGGGTCTGGAGTCGGGATCTGGAGTCAGAGTCTGAAGGAGTCGTGGTCTGGAGTCGTGGTCTGGAGTCGTGGTCTGGAGTCGGGGTCTGGAGTCGGGGTCTGGCGTCGGGGTCTGGAGTCGGGGTCTGGAGTCGGGGTCTGGAGTCGGGGTCTGGAGTCGGGGTCTGGAGTCGGGGTATGGAGTCGGGGTCTGGAGTCGGGGTCTGGAGTCGGGGTCTGGAGTCGGGGTCTGGAGTCGGGGTCTGGAGTCGGGGTCTGGAGTCGGGGTCTGGAGTCGGGGTCTGGAGTCGGGGTCTGGAGTCGGGGTCTGGAGTCGGGGTCTGGAGTCGGGGTCTGGTGTCGGGGTCTGGTGTCGGGGTCTGGAGGAGTTGGGGTCTGGTGTCAGCGTCTGGAATCAGAGGCTAGAATCGGTGTCTGGAGTCGGGGTCTGGAGTCAGGCTATGGAGTCGGCGTCTGGGAGAGTCGAGGTCTGGGGTCGGGGTCTGGAGTCGGGATCTGGAGTCAGGGTATGGATTCGGGGTATGGAGTCGGGGTATGGAGTTGGGGTCTGGAGTAGTCCAGTTCTCTTGTCGGGGTCTGGAGCCGGGATCTGGAGTCAGAGTCTGGAGGAGTCGGGGTCTGGAAGAGTCGAGGTCTGGTGCCGGGGTATGGAGTCGGGGTCTGGAGTAGTCGAATTCTGGTGTCGGGGTCTGGAGTCGGGGTCTGGGTCGGAGTCTGGAGGAGTCAGAGTCTGGTGTCAGCGTCTGGAGTCGGGGCCTGGAGGAGTCGAGGTCTGGTTTCGGGGTCTGGACTCGGGGTCTGGAGTCGGGGTCTGGAGTTGGGGTCTGGAGTCGGGGTCTGGAGTCGGAGTCTGGAGGAGTCGGGGTCTGGAGTCAGGGTCTGGAATCGGAGGCTGGAATCGGTGTCTGGACTCAGGGTCTGGAGTCGGGGTCGGAAGGGGTCGGTGTCATGAGTTGGGGTCTGGACGTCTCCGGGTCTGGAGGAGTCGGGGTCTTGAGGAGTCGGGGTCTGGTGTCGGGGTCTCAAGTCGGGGTCTCGAGTCGGGGTCTGGAGTTGGAGTCTGGAGTCAGACACTGGAGTCGGGGTCTCGAGTCGGCATCTAGAGGAGTCGGGGTCTGGTGTTAGGGTCTGGAGTCGGAGTCTGGAGTCGGGGTCTGGAGGAGTCGGTGTCTGGATTAGGGGACTGGAGTCGTAGCCTGGAGGAGTTGGGGTCTGGTGTCAGGGTTTGGAGACAGGGTCTGCAGTTGAGGTCTAGAGGAGTCGGGGTCTGGAGTCGTGGTCTGGAGTCGGGCACTGGAGTCGGGGTCTGGAGTCGGAGTCAGGAGGAGTTGGGATCTGGAGTCAGTGTCTGAAGTGGCGTTCCGAAGTCAGGATCTGGATTCGGGGTCTGGAGTCGGGGTCTGGAGTCAGCGTCTGGTGTCAGGGTCTGGAATCGGAGGCTGGAATCGGGGTCTGGAGTCGGGGTCTGGAGTCGGGGTCTGGAGTCAGGGTCTGGAGGAGTCAGCGTCTGGAATCGGGGTCTGGAGTCGGGGTCTGGAGTCGGGGTCTGGAGTCAGGGTCTGGAGGAGTCAGCGTCTGGAGTCGGGGTCTGGAGTTGGAGTCTCGAGTCGGGGTCTGGAGAAGTCGGGGTCTGGAGTCGGGGTCAGGAGGAGTCGGGATCTGGTGTCAGGGTCTGCAATCGGAGGCTGGAATCGATGTCTGTAGTCGGGCTCTGGAGTCGGGGTATTGAGTCGGGGTCTGGAGCCAGGGCCTGGAGGCGTCGAGGTCTGGTGTCGGGTTCTGGACTCGTGGTCTGGAGTCAAGGTCTGGATTCGGGTTCTGGTCGGGGTCTGGAGTCGGGGTCTGGAGGAGTCGGGGTCGGGAGTCAAGGTCTGTAGTCGGGGTCTGGTGTTAGGATCTTGAGTCAGAAGCTGGAATCGGTGTCTGGAGTCGGTGTCTGGAGACGGGGTATGGAGTCGGGGTCTGGAGTCGGTGTCTGGAGTCGGGGTCTGGAGTCGCGGCCTGGAGTCAAGGTCTGGACTCGGGGTCTGAAGTCGGGGTCTGGAGTCGGGGTCTGGAAGAGTCGGGATCTGGTGTCATGGTCTGGAATCGGAGGCTGGAATCGGTGTCTGGAGAAGAGGTCTGGAGTCGGGGTCTGGAGTCGGGGTCTGGAGTCGGGGTCTGGAGGATTCGGGGTCTGGAGGATTCGGGGTCTGGAGGATTCGGGGTCTGGAGGATTCGGGGTCTGGAGGATTCGGGGTCTGGAGGATTCGGGGTCTGGCGTCGGAGTCTGGTGGAGTTGGGGTCTGGTGTCAGCGTCTGGAATCGGAGGCTAGAACCGGTGTCTGGAGTCGGGGTATGCAGTCGGGGTCTGGAAGAGCCGAGGTCTGGTGTCGGTGTCTGGAGGAGTCGAGGTTTGGTGTCGGGGTCTGGAGTTGGGGTCTGGAGTCGGGGATGGAGTCATGGCCTGGAGGAGTTGGGGTCTGGAATCGGTGTCTGGAGGAGTCGGGGTCTGGTGTCAGGGTCTGGAATTGACGGATGGAATCGATGTGTGGAGCCGGGGTCAGGAGTCGGGGTATGGAGTTGGAGTCTGGAGGAGTCATGGTCTGGTGTTAGGGACTGCAGTAGGGGCCTGGAGGAATCAGGGCCTGGAGGAATCGGGGCCTGGAGCAGTCGGGGTCTGGAGGAGTCGGAGTCTGGAGTCGTCTGGGTCTGGAGTCGGTGTCTGGAGTCGGGGTCTGGAGTCGGTGTCTGGAGTCGGGGTCTGGAGTCGGGGCCTGGAGTCAGGAACTGGGGGAGTCGAGATCTGGTGTCGGGGTCTGGCGTCGGGGTCTGGAGGCAGGGACTGGTGTCGGAGTCTGGAGGCGGGGACTGGCATCGGTGTCTGGAGGAGTCGGGCTCTGGTGTCCGTGTCTGGAGTCAGGGTCTGGAGTCGGGGTCTGGAGTCAGGGTCTGGAGTCGGGGTCTGGAGTCGGGGTCTGGAGGAGTTGGGGTCTGGAGTCGGGGTCTAGAGGAGTCGGGGACTGGTGTCAGGTTCTGGAATCGGAGGCTGGAATCGGTGTCTGGACGCAGGGTCTGGAGTCGTGGTATGGAGTCGGGGTCTGGAGTCGGGGTCTGGAGTCGGGGTCTGGAGTCGGGGTCTGGAGTCGGGGTCTGGAGTCGGGGTCTGGAGTCGGGGTCTGGAGTCGGGGTCTGGAGTCGGGGTCTGGAGTCGGGGTCTGGAGCCGGGGTCTGCAGTCAGGGTCTGGTGTCGGGGTCTGGATGAGTTGGGGCCTGGTGTCAGCTTCTGGAATCGGAGGCTAGATTCGGTGTCTGGAGTCGGGGTCTGGAGTCAGGCTATGGAGTCGGCGTCTGGAAGAGTTGAGGTCTGGTGTCGGGGTATGGAGTCAGGGTCTGGAGTAGTCGAGTTCTGGTGTCGGGGTCTGGAGTCGGGCTCTGGGTCAGAGTCTGGAGTCGGAGTCTGGAGGAGTCGAGGTCTGGTGTCGGGGTCTGGACTCGTGGTCTGGAGTCGAGGTCTGGAGTCGGGGTCTGGAGTCGGTGCCTGGCGGAGTTGGGGTCCGCTGTCAGTGTCTGGAGTCTGGGTCTAGAATCGGGGACTGGGGTCGGTGTCTGGAGGCGGGGTCTGGAGTATTCGAGGTCTGGAGTCGGGATCTGGAGTTGGGGAATGGAGTCTGGTAGTGCAGTCGGGGTTTGGAGTCGGTTTATGGACAAGTCGGGGTCTGGTGTCAGTGTCAGGAGTCAGGGTCTCGAATCGGGGTCTGGAGTCGGGGTCTGGAGTCGGGGTCTGGAGTCGGGGTCTGGCGTCGGGGTCTGGAGTCGGGGTCTGGAGTCGAAGTCGGGGTCAGGAGAAGTCGGGGTCTGGAGTCGGGGTCTGGAGGAGTCGGGATCTGGTGTCAGGGTCTGGAATCGGAGGCTGGAATTGGTGTCTGTAGTTGGGGTCTGGAGTCGGGGTATTGAGTCGGGGTCTGGAAGAGTCCAGGTCTGGAAGAGTCAAGGTCTGGTGTCGGGGTCTGGAGCCAGGCCCTGGAGCAGTCGAGGTCTGCTGTCGGGGTCTGGACTCGTGGTCTGGAGTCATGGTCTGGATTCGGGGTCTGGAGTCAGGGTCTGGAGGAGTCGGGGTCTGGAGTCAAGGTCTGGAGTCGGGCTCTGGTGTCAGGGTCTGGAGTCGGAAGCTGGAATCAGTGTATGGAGTCGGGTAATAGAGTCGGGGTATGGAGTCGGGGTATGGAGTCGGGGTATGGTGTCAGGGTCTGGAGTCAGGGTCAGGAGTCGGGGCCTGGAGTCAAGGTCTGGAGTCGGGGTCTGGAGTCGGGGTCTGGAGTCGGGGTATGGAATCGGGGTATGGAGTCAGGGTCTGGAGTCAGGGTCTGGAGCTGTCGGGGTCTGGAGTAGGGGTCTGGAAGAGTCAGGATCTGGTGTCATGGTCTGGAATCGGAGGCTGGAATCGGTGTCTGGAGTCGGTGCCTGGAGTTGGGGTATGGAGTCGGGGTATGGAGTCAGAGTCTGGAGGAGTCGGGGTCTGGAGTCGGGGTCTGGAGTCGGGGTCTGGAGTCGGGGTCTGGAGTCGGGGTCTGGAGTCGGGGTCTGGAGTCGGGGTCTGGAGTCGGGGTCTGGAGTCGGGGTCTGGAGTCGGGGTCTGGAGTCGGGGTCTGGAGTCGGGGTCTGGAGTCGGGGTCTGGAGTCGGGGTCTGGAGTCGGGGTCTGGAGTCGGGGTCTGGAGTCGGGGTCTGGAGTCGGGGTCGGGAGTCGGGGTCGGGAGTCGGGGTCGGGAGTCGGGGTCGGGAGTCGGGGTCTGGAGTCGGGGTCTGGAGTCGGGGTCTGGAGTCGGGGTATGGAGTCGGGGTATGGAGTCGGGGTCGGTGTCGGGAGTTGGGGTCTGGACGTGTCCGGGTCTGGAGTAGTCGGGGTCTTGAGGAGTTGGGGTCTGGTGTCGGTGTCTCAAGTCGGGGTCTCGAGTCGGGGTCTGGAGGAGTCGGGATCTGGAGTTGGGGTCTGCTGTCGGGGTCTGGAGTCGGGGTCGGGAGTCGGGGTCTGGAGTCGGGGTCTGGAGTCGGGGTCTGGAGTCGGGGTCGGGAGTCGGGGTCTGGAGTCGGGGTCTGGAGTCGGGGTCTGGAGTCGGGGTCTGGAGTCGGGGTCTGGAGGAGTCATGGTCTGGTGTCAGTGTCTGGAGTCGGAAGCTGGAATCGGTGACTGGAGTCGGTGTCCGGAATCGGTGTCCAGAATTGGGGTATGGAGTTGGGATATGGAGTCGGGGTATGGAGTCGGGGACTGGAGGAATCGGGATCTGGAGTCAGGATCTGGAGTCAGGATCTGGGGTCGGTGTCTGTAGTAGGGGTATTGAGTCGGGGACTGGAGGAGTCAGGGTCTGGAGTTGGGCTCTGCTGTCGGGGTCTGGGGTCGGTGCCTGGAGTCGGGTTCTGGAAGAGTCGGGGTCTGGTGTCGGGGTCTGAGGGTAAGGTCTGGTGTCGGGGTCTGAAGTCGGGGTCTGGAGACAGGGTCTGGAGTCAGGGTCTGGAAGAGTCGGGATCTGGTGTCATGGTCTGGAATCGGAGGCTGGAATCTGAGTCTGGAGTCGGGGTCTAAAGTCGGGGTATGGAGTCGGGGTCGGGAGTAGTCGAGGTCTCGTGTTGGGTTCTGGAGTCGTGATCTGGAGTCAGAGTCTGGAGGAGTCG